>NC_141014.1:32310122-32394580 GCF_052327205.1 Somniosus microcephalus | reverse complement strand
ACACCCCCTCATGCAAATCGCACACTTGCGGGAGGGACTGCCCTCCATCCTAATTTCCAGTGCAGCTACCTAGCTATTATTGTAGAACACTTTTTTTTAATTATACCCACGACAGAAATAACATATTAGGGAGTCAACAAATACAGAACTCCCGTTGCGTTCGGTACTAGAGCAGTCGTTGTTGGGGTGATGCGATTGGTTTTAGCACATCTGGGTCTGGGAGTGGATAAAAAACATCATTAGCCAAAGCTCCCGTTCTTGATCACATTCAACGATCCCCTAATCCAACGGCACCAATCCACTGACCCCCCACAATCCACTTTTCCCCCCATTCCACCGGGCCCTCCCCCACAATCCATTGACCCCCACACAATCCACTGACCCCCCCAACAATCCACTGACCCCCCACAACAATCCACTGACCCTTCAACCCACTGACCCCCCCAATCCACTGACCCCCCCACACAATCCACTGACCCCCCCCACAATCCACTGACCCCCCCACAATCCACTGACCCCCCCACAATCCACTGACCCCCCACAACAATCCACTGACCCTTCAATCCACTGACCCCCCCCACACAATCCACTGACTCCCCCAATCCACTGACCCCCCCACACAATCCACTGACCCTCCCCACAATCCACTGACCCCCCCCCCACAATCCACTGACCCCCCCCACAATCCACTGACCCCTGTAGTGTCCGTGTGTAGATAAAGACACTGAAGACAGGAGTTGGTTCATAGGTATTTACTAAGCAAGTCTGGGGGGGGGTTTCTAAAGGATATACACAATACACAGGCTTATATAGCCCAAGTGGCAATTACCGGCATTACGCACACCTGGGGCTCTTAAAGGCACATACACCATAATTGCTCCCCTTCTAGCTAACTAGTACATCATATTTTAAGTAATTATTAATTACATGTTATATGCAAAATAATATACATTGCTGTATTAATTAATTATAAGTTAGTCTCTCAGGAGGCTTCCTGACTCGGTCCGGATAACGCCTCGGGGGTGTAGTAGTTTCTGGTGGTGTAGTAGGTTCTTCTGGCAAGGCTGATTCGGCTTGAAGGCCAGTGTCGGGTTCATCGGGCTCCAGTATCACCGGATCGGAGGTAGATATGGGTATCTCTACTTCATCGTTAGATGTATAGAGTGGTGGTGTAGGTTGTCCCTTTTCGGATGACTTGATGATTTGGTTAGCATGGCGCCTTATTATGCTGTCTCCGATGTCCACGGTATACATCAGTGGTCCTAATCGTGTGCAGATAGTTCCAGGCTGCCATTTCTCGGTACGGTAGTCCCGGGCCAAAACCGGTTGGCCTATCTGGAAGGCCCTAGTTGGCCTTTCATTCATGCCCTGAAACTGCCGGTTCTCCACGTCCCTTCGGATGTTGGGCTTGACCAAATCCAGCCGGCATCTTAGGTTTCTATTGTAGAACATCATGGCGGGAGTTTGGTTAGTAACCATATGCGTTGCATTCCTATATGCAAATAAGAAGTTATCCACCTTGTGCTGAAGTTTTATGTCTTCATTACCCATGGCCTTGATGGCCTTCTTGAAGGTCTGGACAAACCTTTCAGCCAATCCATTGGTGGCGGGGTGGTATGGGGCGGACGTGTAGTGCTTTACCCCATTGTTCTTTAAGAACTTTCTGAATTCTTCGGACACAAATTGCGGTTCATTATCAGAACATATCTGCTCCGGCAGCCCATTCCTGGCAAATATGGTCCTTAATACTGTGATGGTTTTTTCCGTGGTGGTGGAGGACATTTTTATTACCTCCGGCCACTTGGAGTGTGCATCAACTGCGATTAAGAACATTGAGTCCATAAATGGACCAGCAAAGTCGATGTGCACCCTTTGCCAGGGAGATGAGGGCCACTCCCATGGATGTAGAGGGGCCTGTGGCGGAGCATTTTGGACCTTCTGGCATCCTAGGCAGCTCTTGGTCATGTCTTTGATGTCTCCATCGATACCTGGCCACCATACAAACGCCCTAGCTAGGTTCTTCATTTTCACTCCACCCAGATGCCCCTCGTGAAGCTCCTTTAGCACTTTATCCTGGAGTTTGGGTGGAATCACCACTCTGGATCCACACATCAAGGTTCCTCGGCACACTGACAGCTGTTCTCTTCTTTGCGAGAATGCTGGCAACAGTGGTTCGCCATGTGCTGGCCATCCCTTCACTGTTAAATCGTAGACCCGAGAGAGAGTAGGGTCATTTCTTGTCTCCCTTTCAATGGCAGAATTTGTCACCGGTAGACATTCCACTATGGTAGAGTGGAATATCTCTACTGGGTCTACTGTAGGTGCCTCTTCTATCGTTGGCAACGGTAGGCGTGATAAACCGTCAGCATTCCCATGCTGTTTTGACCCTTTGTATTCAATGTTGTATTGGTGTGCCCCTAGAAAAAGGGACCACCTCTGTAGTCTTTGTGCCGTCATAATGGGGACACCTTTTTTAGGGTTGAATATGGAGATGAGGGGTTGATGGTCAGTCAGCAAGGTAAATTTTTGTCCGTGTAGGTAATGGTTGAATTTCTTCACTCCCCATACCAGGCTGAGTGCTTCCCTGTCTATCTGGGCATAGTTACGCTCAGCTGAGTTCAATGAGCGTGACGCAAAAGCTATCGGCCGTTCCGAGCCATCAGGGAATCTATGGGACAATACCGCTCCTATGCCGTAAGGGGACGCATCGCACGCCAGTCTGATTGGTAGTGATGGGTTGTAATGAGCCAAAATTTTCTCGGATGTGATTAAGTCTTTACATTTATGGAAGGCACGTTTACAGTCTTCGTTCCATTTCCAAATCACTCCTGTCTGTAGAAGATCATTAAGAGGGTGTAGAATAGTTGATAAGTTCGGTAAAAATTTATGATAGTAATTTATTAATCCCAGGAATGACCTTAATTGTGAAACATTTTCAGGTGCTGGGGCTTTTATAACTGCTTCAATTTTTTCAGGTGACTTATGCAACCCTTCCTTATTAATTATGTGGCCACAATATGATATCTGATTTTGGAAAAATTCGCACTTGGGGCGATTTGCTCGTAGGCCCCGTTCTTTCAGCCTAGTGAGCACCTGCTCCAAATTGGCAAGGTGCTCGTTGTCGTTTTCTCCTGTTATAAGGATGTCGTCTAGGTAGCATTGAGTCCCCGGAATCCCTTGCAGGACTTGCTCCATAGCTCTTTGCCAGATAGCTGGAGCTGATGCTATTCCAAAAACCAGTCGATTGTACTGGTACAGGCCTTTGTGTGTGTTTATTGTGAGATACTTTTTAGAGGTCTCCTCAACCTCCATCTGTAGATATGCCTGTGCCAAGTCAATTTTTGTGAAACGTTTCCCTCCGGATAGTGAGGCGAAAATATCTTCTATCCTCGGAAGAGGATACTGTACCGTGTGAAGGACCGGGTTTACACTCACCTTAAAGTCCCCACAGATGCAAAATTTTTTCTGTTCCTCAGAGTTATTTTTCAATGTTTTTTTCATGACTGGAACGATGGGTGTTGCCCATTCGCTCCAATCTATTTTGGATAATACGCCTGCCTTTTCCAAATTCTTCAGCTCTGCCTCGACTGCCGGACGTATTGCGTATGGCACCGGTCTTGCCTTAAAAATTTTTGGAATTGCTGTATCTTCCACTTTTATTGAGGCGGTGATGCCTTTCAAGGTTCCTAGTTTCTCTTGAAACACTTCTTTGGCGTTGGCCAAGATGTCTTTTAATCGTTCAGGTATGATGTCATCATTGTTTTTTTCCTTACTGGTCACCGTCAGTGCCTGAATGGAGTGCCAGTCTAAACGTATCTTCCTTATCCATTCACGTCCCAACAACGGTGGACCACCATCTTGTAGAATGTATAAATACAACTTTTGTATTTCTTTGCCGTTGTATACCACAGGCACCCTTATTTTTCCTTTGGGGTAGACTTTCTGCCCCGTATATGTTTTTAAGATAATGGATGTGTCTTTTAGAGGTATATGCAAAAATAGCCTCTCGTAATCTCGTCGATTTATTACAGTTAGAGCTGATCCTGTATCTAGCTCCATTTTAACTGGGGACCCTGCTATTGTGAGGGTAACCCAAATGGTTTGGTAATCCTCTTTGGCAAGTACATTATGTAATTTGAGACAGCTTAGTCTCTTGTTTCCGGAGTCGCTATCGCTATTCTGGTCTTCGGAGCTATTGTCCGTCATCATTTGTACCTTCCTGTACTTTTCTTTATTGATTTTTTGTTTTCTGTCAGTGGATTTATTTTGTCCAGATTGGCATACCCGTGCAATGTGTCCAATCTTACCACATTGCCTGCATGCTTTGCCCTTGAACCAGCAGTCCCTCTGGTTATGGGTGGATCTGCCGCAGCGATAACATCTTGTGTCATTTTATGGGTGCCGAAGTCCTGTGTCTCTTGTTGTATCTCTGCAGCTCCTTTTGCTGCTGCTTCGTATGATACAGCCATACTGAAAGCTTTGTCCAATGTTAAATCTTTTTCAGAAAGCAGTCTTTTTTGTGTTCCTTCACTTAAGAGACCGCAAACAAATTTGTCTCGAAGATAATCCGATAGTCCTGCTCCGAATTGGCAGTACTTTGATAGCTTTCTTAATTCGTTTAGGTAATCAGCGTTACTTTCATTCTTGTGTTGATTTCTCTTGAAGAACTTGAATCGTTCCGCTATCAGCAGCGGTGTTGGGTTTAAATGCTCCTGCAGGGTATCAACAATTTCTTTAAAAGTCTTGTCCTTTGGTTTGGCTGGAGTGATTAAATTTCGTAACAGCCCGTATGTCTTCGCGCCCATTAAGTTCAGAAGTACTGAAGCTTTTTTTTCATCTGTTATTCCATTTGCAGTGCAATAAACCTCTACTCTTTCCACGTATGTGGTCCAATCTTCTATTTCGCCATCAAAAGCCTCAATATTACCAGATTTAGGCATTTCAGAAAAGATATGGCGCTTCCCGCGCTTTTTTTTTCTCTGTAGCAACGATATGGCGCTTCCCGCGCTTTCCCGCCGCTGCTACCGATAACAACGCTGTTTTACTGTGGTTTCCGTTTATTCACTGTTGGAGACTCGTTCCCAACGGAGGTCTAAAGGCTGACCTGCTTGCCGCACCGGCCGTCTCTCGAGTGCACCCTCCCAGTCCGTTATTGCTTGCCTCCGATTTCGCTGCCTGTCTCAGCTGTAGAGCCCGCCGCTGGAGCTCCAGCCTGACGCCCAGGAAGGATTAGCGCAGTACCTGTCACCAGCTTGGCCAGCTGGTGAAACCACAGTTTCTCTTACTTCCTTGAGTCTTCTGGACGCTGGAGGAATCGATGTCCTTGAGGTGCTGCCGAATTGCAGGTAAGTCCGTTTCCACTTCGTCGCCACTGTAGTGTCCGTGTGTAGATAAAGACACTGAAGACAGGAGTTGGTTCATAGGTATTTACTAAGCAAGTCTGGGGGGGGGTTTCTAAAGGATATACACAATACACAGGCTTATATAACCCAAGTGGCAATTACCGGCATTACGCACACCTGGGGCTCTTAAAGGCACATACACCATAATTGCTCTTAAAGGCACATACACCACAACCCCCCCACAATCCACTGACCCCCCCCCCACAATCCACTGACCCCCCCACAATCCACTGACCCCCCCCACAATCCACTGACCCCACAATCCACTGACCCCCCCACAATCCACTGACCCCCCCACAATCCACTGACCACCCCCCCACAATCCACTGACCCCCCCACAATCCACTGACCCCCCCACAATCCACTTACCCCCACCACAATCCACTGACCCCCCCACAATCCACTGACCCCCCACCACAATCCACTTACCCCCCCCACAATCCACTGACCCCCCCCACAATCCACTGACCCCCCACCACAATCCACTGACCCCCCCACAATCCACTGACACCCCCCACAATCCACTGACCCCCCCCCAACAATCCAACGCCCCCCCCCACCCCAACAATCCAACGCCCCCCCCCCCACCCCAACAATCCAACGCCCCCCCCCCCCCACTGGACTATACTGTCATGGGTCCCAATTCGGACACCCTATCATAGAGGATGAGGCGTTGTTGAAATGTACCAAGAATCAGTTGATTGGCATCCTTTTTATTGGCGAATTTAAGAACATAAAAATTGTTAGAACAGGAAAGGGGTCATAAATATAAGGTAGTCACTAATAAAAGCAATACAGAATTCAGGAGAAACTTCTTTACCGAGAGTGGTTAGAATGTGGAACTCGCTACCACATGGAGTGGTTGAGGCGAATAGCACAGATACATTTAAGGGGAAGCTAGATAAGTACGTGAGGGAGAAAGGAATAGAAGGATATGCTTTCGACCCGAAACATTGACTCTGTTTCTCTCTCCACGGATGTTGCCTGGCCTGCTGAGTTTTTCCAGCATTTTCTGTTGTTATTAAGGAATCGAAGGATATGCTGTTGGGGTTAGATGAGGTAGGGTGGGAGGAGGCTCGTGTGGAGCATGAACACCGGCACGGACCAGTTACATAAAATTCGCAACACAGAAAGAGGCCATTAGGCCCAACTACTCTGTGCTGGTGTTTAGGCTCCAATTTTAAGCCTCATGGCCTGTTTCTATGCTGTAAATTTTACGTCAGTCTATGTAATGAGAGGCCGATAGGTCCAGCAGGTCCATCCATTTTTGATGGATCAACCCCACCCATCTGCCTCCTCAAACCCTTCTCTTTCCAGAAATGTCTCACTCACCCATTTATAATGTCCAATTCAATGCCCTTTGGTTGGTTTGTTCCATAAATCTATTACCTTTTGTTGAAAATGGTCCACTTTTTTTTTTGCTTCTAGCTTCCAGATTACAGGAAACTCTGGTTTAAACGGCACCTAAATATCCGGAATTCTCTATTAACCGGCAAAATTCTCACTCCGAAAACACCTCAATAACCGGAAATGTTGCCGAGTCCGAGTCTGAGTCTCCCGCGGTGGCCGAGTTAGTCAGTGGGGGTAGTTCTCCAAACTGCCACTACTCGGCTTCTTGGCGCTGTCGGAAGTCCGAACACCTCAATAACAGGAGTCTGACTCTCCCGCGCTGCCGGTAGTCTCTTCCGATCCGCCAGTTTTCTGTTTACTGTATAAGTTTTGTTTTACTGTTAAGTAATTAAAGAGTTATGGATTACCCTCAACTGGCAGTACTGTACTTAATCAAGCATCTTCCACCATCCATTTAACACAACATTCTGTAGGTGAGTACCCAATTACTGTATACTGCACATTTTTTTATTTTTTTTATTTTTGTTTGTTAAAAATAGCCTCGGTAGATAACCCTCTCCGTCATCCGGAATTTTTAATCAACTGGCACCATCCTGGTCCCGTCGGTGCCGGATACCAAACAGTTTCCTGTAGTAACTTAAAACAAATTACTTCTTCGTAGTAAATTTTCCTGGACCGAGCTTCATCAGTTCCCTTGTTCTCATAATTATGGTTACAGGGTTTTCCGGTGAGTTTATATCCTGGGCCCTGAAATTAGGCTTGGGGATACTGGCTAAGAAACTTTTAATGCACTTGACCAAAATGGGTTAACACCTCTGTTAAGATAAAGAAAGACTTGCATTTCTCCAGCGCCTTTCACGACCACCGGACATCCCGAAGTGCTTTACAGCCAATGAAGTACTGTTTGAAGTGTAGTCACTGTTGTCATGTAGGAAACGCAGCAGTCAATTTGCGCACAGCAAGCTCCCGCAAACAGCAATGTGATAATGAGCAGATAATCTGTTTTTTTTAAGTGATGTTGATTGAGGGATAAATATTGGCCCAGGACACGGGGGAGAACTCCTCTGCGCCTCTTTGAAATAGTGCCGCGGGATCTTTTACGTCCACCTGAGAGAGCAGACGGAGCCTCGGTTTAACGTCTCATCCGAAAGACGGCACCTCCGACAGTGCAGTGCTCCCTCAGTACTGCTTTGGGAGTGTCAGCCTAGATTTTGTGCTCTAGTCTCTGGAGTGGGACTTGAACCCACAACCTGCTGACCTTCTGAAGAGCAGGGTGTCACTGACCGCTATCCCAAAACTTTTGCTAGAAAGTATGCATGTATGGGTGAGGATCAAATTTGGTGTCAGCCGTGGCTCAGTTGATAGCACCATCGCCTCAGAGTCAGGTGGTCGTGGGTTCGAGTCCCACTCCAGAGGTTTGAGCACAAAAATCTAGGCTGACACTCCCAGTGCAGTGCTGAGGGAGCGCTGCACTGTCGGATGAGACGTTAAACTGAAGCCCTGTCTGCTCTCTCGGGTGGACATAAAAGATCCCATAGCACTATTTCGAAGAAGAGCAGGGGAGTTATCCTTGGTGTCCTGGCCAATATTTATCCCTCAATCAACATAACAAAAACAGATTATCTGGTCATTATCACGTTGCTGTTTGTGGGACCAAATTGGCTGCAGCGTTTCCTACATTACAACAGTGACTACACTTCAAAAAGTACTTCATTGGCTGTAAAGCGATTTGGGATGTCCGGTGGACGTGAAAGGCGCTGTATAAATGCAAGTCTCTCTTTCTCTTTTCTCTTATAATAATGCCCTTCATGGTCAGATAGCATGGCGACACTCACTCACGCTCACACACAAAGAATGGCCACTCGCATGAGGCACCAGAGGGCTGTCAGTGCCAGTGGAACCAAAATGAGTCACCGAAAATAGGAGTCAGGGAGAGAAAAATCACACAACATTTAGCATCAGCGATGCCCAAATAAGGAACTAAAGACTTTGTCACTAACGCTGTGCATCATCGGAGCCCTGACACAACTCAAACAAGGTCTGTGGAGAAGTTACCCACATCCTGCAACCAGAGGACTAATTCTGTCCAATTCCTCTTTTCTCACCTGTGCTCACTTTGAAGTAACTTGGGAAATTGGGAAATCTGGGAGGCACAGACAAGCCCCATAGTACATATCTCATCCCTTCCCATAGAAACACAAGTGCTGGACCTTGGGTAGCACTTTCCCCGATCGTTGTCACATTGTTCGTTGATGGATGCTCTCATGTGTGCTTTCCCTCACAATTGCACTAAAAATATCTCATCACAGTTGGGGAATGATCTCATGGTTCCTTAATGAACACAAAACACTACTGACATAAGAAAACTACGAGGCACTTGGTCTAAGCGTTAAACAAGGCTTTAATCAACTGTTTTACAACATGGAGATCTAGTTGTGTCCTTCACTAGTTCCTGTTAAAGAATGTCCTGAGCAAGCTGGGCCTGTGCCCGAGTATTTATACTCTCCCTGGACAGCGCCACCAGCAGGCCGCCCAGTATCATTTCATAAGTCATTTCCACATGAATGACAAGATCCATGTCAACTACTATTGTCAATCATCATCTTAACAGAAACCTCAACTGATTATGCTCTTTCCCCATCCAACATAGATCCACTGTCCACAGCTCTTTCCCCCGCTCTCCCCGCCCTCCCCCCCCTAAATTATGCAACGCAGGTCAAGGCCCATAGTGCAGGACATCACGAGGCCAGACAGAAGTAGAAAGAAACAGGTAAATTAAGAAGTAGTGGGTAAGTGATTCGGGTCGCCAACCCTCCAGGATTGCCCAGGAGTCTCCAGGAACTGAAGGTTAATCTCCAGGACACTGCTGCGACCAATCCAGGAGTAAAATCATAAGGGGGCATTAAACAAAACTGTGGGGTTTTTTCATTTTCTTTGAACACTTCCATTTGTTAGTTATAAAAATATTGGAGATGGGGGGGTAGTGGGAAGGCTGTAACAGTCAAGATGAATCCTATTGGGTAACAAAGAGCTTGTTCCCTTTCCAATTGGCCAATGGAACGCAGTGGTGCCTGGAGGATGGACCAATGGCGGGAGTCCAGGGGCGGGGCGGTTTGAGGTGGGGGGCCCATGTGGTGAAATCTCCAAGAATGCACCCAACCAGAGTTGGCAACCCTCCAGGTGATACTTGGATTTTTAAAAGCCTGAAGGTTGTAGAAGTTTCGACAGCGCGGCAAGGAGTTGCACCGTTTGGAGGTCCTGGGGAAGGAGTAAGTCAACGTATGAGGAAGGTGCTTGGACAGAAGGATTGAATGGACAGAAGGTATCATGTATGTATAGGAATAGGAGTGAAGGAAAAAGACTTGCATTTATATAGCGCCTTTGACAACCTTAGGACGTCCCAAAGCGCTTTACAGCCAATTAAGTACTTTTGAAGTGTAGTCACTGTCGTAATGTAGGAAACGCGGCAGCCAATTTGCACACAGCAAGCTCCCACAAACAGCAATGTGATAATGACCAGATAATCTGTTTTAGTGATGTTGATTGAGGGATAAATAATTGGCAAGACACGGGAGAATGGCGGCTAGAGGCCGGACCGTGAGCGGGAGAAGCAGGCCCCGGGCCGTCGGACTGTGGAGCCGGCAATGGTGAGGAGGAGGCCGCGGCGACCGGAGCATTCACATCCCGACGATGTGTTCGGCGAGTCGGGTGGAGGCAGCGCAGCGCAACGAGCAGCAGCAGCAGCCACGACGACCCGCTGCAGCACGTCGGCCGGCAGCTCCATGGCGGGAAGCTCGCAGTCCGACTGGGAGGAGGGGAGCCGGGCATGGCGGCCAGAGGTCGGATCGTGAGCGGGAGAAGCAGGCCACCACACGTGGAGCTGACAACAGTGAGGAGGAGGCCACGGTGACGAGGAGGACGGAGCGGCTGAGGGACATCGTGCTCCAACTGCCACTGGAAGCCATTGAACTGACTTTCTGAACACGGCGCTGTAAGAATAGCTGACGTGTCCCTACGGGGAGTAAGCATTCCATTGTACTTGTAATGGTTACACATGGCAAATAAAATTGAATTGAATTGAACCCACTGCTCTTCTTCGAAGTGCTGTAGGGTCGTTTACGTCCACCTGAGAAGGCACAAGGGGGCCTCGGTTTAACGTCTCATCCAAAAGACAGCACCTCCGACAGTGCAGCACTCCCTCAGCACTGCACTGGGAGAGTCAGCCTAGATTTTTGTGCTCAAGTCTCTGGAGTGGGACTTGAACCCACGACCTTCTGACTCAGAGGTGAGAGAGTGCTACTGAGCCACAGCTGATGCATACAGTGGCAGGAAGACATTGTAAACGTCAGAGACAAACGCAAATCCAACACACTATAGACAATATTACAGACTAAAACTTTAGAATAGGTCTCAGGTTTCAGCTGTCCAAGTATCAAACGATAGGGGAAAGCTGCAAGCGTGAGCTCTCACAGTGAAGAACTGAAGAGGACAGAAAATGATGGGTTCAAAGGAGCCAGTCATGAGCTTAGGAGGAACGGGATTCAGGCTCGATGTAGGTGCGACCGGACAAATGGAAGGCATCAGTTTCAAAATGGACGGTGACATGAATCAGTCATTGATGAAAGAAAGGCTTATGAAATAATACTGAGCGGCCTACGGGTGGCGCTGTCCAGGGAGAGTATAAATACTCGGGCACGGGCCCAGCTTGCGCAGGACATTCTTAACAGGAACTAGTGAAGGGCACAACTAGACTTCCATGTTGTAAAACAGTTGATTAAAGCTTTGTTTAATGCTTAGACCAAGTGCCTAGTAGTTTTCTTATGTCAGACGGTGCTGTGTTTTCTTCCATCAAAATTTACTGCCGGCAACATTGACACTTAATCAAAGTGATAGTACTGGTGTGAAAAAAGGAGATGAAAATGGTCAGGATATCACACCCCAAAAGGTTGAAGGAGTTATTCTGGCATCACAGGAAGAACCACACTCACATAGCAGTGTAGGGTTTTAATAGAGGGTCTTTTCTGAATGCGAACAGATTATCTACAATCTGAGAGGATACTTTCCATCACTCAATCCTCTACCTGACCTGACGCTCTTTGGCAAGCGGGACAGCAAGGTCTCGCTTGTACAGTCAAGAACTGAGCAACACGGTCCTCTTCTTAAAGGCCATGAACAGCAAGTAATTTGAAGGACATCTCAAGCACCATTGATGGGTGCCCATTAGTGGAAAAGCTGCAGAGCAGGATCTATATTTAGGAACAGGAGGCCATTCAGCCCCTCAGGACTGCACCCCCATTCAATTAGATCGTGGCTGATCTGCGCCTCAACTCCAGTTTCCCGCCTTTGCTCCGTAGCCCTTGGAACAAAAAATCTATCGAAAATCTATCTAACCCTAACCCTAAATTCAGCACGGTGGCATAGTGGTTAGCACTGTTGCCTCACAGCGCCAGGGGCCCGGGTTCGAATCCGGCCTCGGGTGACTGTGTGGAGTTTGCACATTCTCCCCGTGTTTGCGTGGGTTTCCTCCGGGTTTCCTCCCACAGTCCAAAGATGTGCGGGTTAGGTTGATTGGCTATGATAAATTGACCCTTAGTGTTAGGGGGATTAAATACGTGGGGTTACGGGGATCGGGTGGGATATGTGTCGGTGCAGGCTCAATGGGCCGAAATGGCCTCTATCTGCACTGTGGGGTTTCTGTGATTTCTGTGAAACACAGCCGACAGATTGACAATTCCCCACACGGATCAGTTAATTTCTCTCCGCCACCAGATTGGAAACGGTAAGGCAATTTACCATTCTATGTTCATTGTCCCGTGTTTTATGTCGGAGATTCTCTTTGGGTTCTCCTGTGCTGTACCAAATTGTTATCGGGCTGAACGGGCGCCGGTGAATGCCCATTAGTTCTGAAAGAGAGTTAAGATTTTAATTCTGCCATGGTTGGTACAGAAACAAGTTAATGCTGGGACCTGGCTTGAAGGCTGTGCTAGAGGCAAATATCAGTGTGAGAAGGTTAAGGGGAGATTTGATAGAGGTGTTCAAAATTATGAAGGGTTTTGATGTAAATAAGGAGAAACGGTTTCCACTGGCAGGAGGGTCGGTAACCAGAGGACATAGATTTAAAATAATTGGCAAAAAAACCAGGGGGGTGGGGGGGAGGGATGAGGAGAAATTTATTTTATGCAGAGAGTTATGATGATCGGGAATACACTGCCTGAAAGGGTGGTGGAAGCAGATTCAATAGTAATTTTCAAAACAGAATTGGATCTCTACTTCAAAAGGAACATTTTTTAGAGCTATGGGGAAAGAGCAGGGAGGAGTGGGATTAATTAGATAGCTCTTTCAAAGAGCTGGCACAGGCAAAGGTGGGCCGAATTGCCTCCTTCTGTGCTCTATGATTCCATGAAATCAGTCTTGAAAGTTCCAATTGTCCCAGGATCCTCAGCTTTTTGGGGAGAGAATTCCAAATTTCTACCACCATTGTGTGGAAAAAGTGCTTCCTGATTTTGTTCCTGAACGGCCTAGCTCTAATTTTAAGATTGCGTTCCCTTGTTCTTGATTCCCCACCAGGGGAAATAGTTTATCCGCATCTACTATCCGTATCTACTCTATTTCCACCCTTCCCTCACCTTCACATGGTCCATCTCCAACTCTTCCCTTCCCTTCCTAGACTTCTCTGTCTCCATTTCTGGGGATAGGCTATCGACAAACATCCACTATAAGCCCACTGACTCCCACAGCTACCTGGACTACAATTCCTCCCACCCCGCTTCCTGTAAGGACTCCATTCCATTCTCCCAGTTTCTCCGTCACATCTGCTCTGACAATGCCACCTTCCATACTAGTGCTTCCGCTATGTCTCCCTTTTTCCTCAACCGAATATTCCCCTCTACCGTGGTTGACATGGCCCTCGACCATGTCTGTTCCATCTCCCATACTTTTGCTTTCACCCCTTCCCCTCCCTTCCAGAACCACGATAGGGTTGTCCTTGTCCTCACCTTTCACCCCACCAGCCTCGACATTCAATGTATCATCCTCCGCCATTTCTGCCACCTCCAGCGTGATCCCAGCACCAAACACATCTTCTCCTCCCCTTTCAGCATTCTGAAGAGACCGCTCCCTTCGTGACACCCTGGTCCACTCCTCAAACACCCCCAACATCCCCTCCCCTTTGCCCGGCACCTTCCCATACAAGCACAGGAGATGCAACACCTGCCCTTTTACCTCCTCCCTTCCCACTGTCCAGGGCCCCAAACACCCCTTACAGGTGAAACAGCGATTTACTTGTACTTCTTGCAATCTAGTATACTGTAATTGCTGCCCACAATGCATTGGGGAGACGGCTTTGCGGAACACCTCCGTTCAGTCCGTAAGGGTGACCCTGAGCTTCCAGTCGCCTGTCACTTTAATTCTCCGCTCCACTCCCACTCTGACCTCTCCGTCCTCGGCCTCTTGCACTGTTCCAACAAAGCTCAACGTAAGCTCAAGGAACAGCACCTCATCTTTCGATTAGGCACTTTACAGCCTTCTGGATTCAACATCGAGTTCAACAATTTCAGATCATAACCTCTGCCCCTATTTTTTCACATGGCAGCTGTTGATGATTCTGCCATTCCCATTTACACTTCCTCTAGACTCACCTTTTGTTTCTTATCTTGTCCCATTGCCATCTCCTATTGCCTTGCACCATCATCCCTTCTGTCTTTTAATCTCTCCTGCCTTCCACCCGATCGCAGACCTTCCCTTTTGTCCTTTCCTCCCCTCCCCCCTTTCCCTACACTTGCTTAAAATCTGTCTCATCTCTAACTTTTTCCAGTTCTGACAAAGGTCATCGAACTGAAACGTGAACTCTTTTTCTCTCCACAGATGCTGCCTGACCTGCTGAGTATAGAAGCATAGAACATAGAAAAATATTAGCAGGAGTAGGCCATTCGGCCCTTCGAGCCTGCGCCGCCATTCAATGTGATCATGGCGGATCCTCTATCTCAATACCATATTCCCGCTCTCTCCCCATACCCCTCGATGCCTTTTGTGTCTAGAATTTCCAGCATTTTCTGTTTTCATTTCTACTTTTATCAAATCCTTTTAACATTTTAAACACCTCGATCAGAACACCCCTCAATCTCCGATACAAAAGGGAATACAAGCCAAGATTAATACAACCTGTCCTTGTAATTGAACCCTCTAAGCCTCGGTATCATTCTGGTGAATCTGCACTGCACCCCCTTCAAGGCCAACATATCCTTCCTGAGGTGCCCAACACTTAATATAGTCATCCAGATGGGGTCTGTCAAGTGAAACCACTGGTATAAACAGACATTGAGAAATACAGAGCATAGCTTTGATCACAGCACTACAACAATAACAATTTGCATTTATATAGCGTCTTTAACGTATTACAACATCCCAAGGTGCTTCACAGGAAACATAGAAGATAGGAGCAGGAGTAGGCCATTCGGCCCTTCGAGCCTGCTCTGCCATTCAATGAGATCATGGCTGATCATCCAAATTCAGTACCCTGTCCCTGCCTTCTCCCCATATCCAATGACTGGCCTTTAACAACCACTTTCCTGTTAATAAAATTTGAGTCCGTGCCACATTAGGAGATATTAGGACAGGTGACCAAAAGCTTGGTCAAGGAGCGTCTTAAAGAAGGAGGTAGAGAGGCAGAGAATAGGGAGGGAATGCCAGCGCTTAGGGCCTTGGCAGCTGATGGCACAACCGCCAACGGTGGAGCGATTAAAATCGGGGACGCACAAGAGGCCAGAATTGGAGGAGGGCAGAGATCTCTGAGGGTTGTAGCGCTGGAGGAGGTTACAGAGATAGGGAGGGGCGAGGGCATGGAGGGATTTGAAAAGAAGGATGGCAAATTTAAAATCGAGGTGTTGTTGGACCGGGAGCCAATATAGGTCAGCGAGCACAGGGGAGTGACGGGTGAACAGGACCACCAAATCAACATACTGCTCGGGGAAAAAAAAGACAGACTTGCATTTATATAGCGCCTTTTACGACCACTGGACGTCTCAAAGCGTTTTACAGCCAATGAAGTACTTTTGAAGTGTAGTCACTGTTGTAATGTAGGAAACTATGTTCGACCAAAGAACATAAGTGTGTTAAAAGAGTTAAAATCACAGTGATAATGGAGTAGACACACCGGAGCTGTAATCCAGGGCAGCGAATAAAATCTACAGGAAATTGAAAGATCTTGCATAAGCCTACCACATAATAATTAGCCGGAAGATTGATGAAGAAATGTAACCGATACACAGCAATTTGAGGAACTTTTACCTGTTGGGGAATAGAACTGCTGACAATAATGGCAGAACAATAAGTGCAACTCGAGATCTCGGCTCCATGTGCAAAATGGACACTGAGGGGGAAATCACGTGCCTCAAACGGTTACTGCAAGAATAAAGCATGTTGCAGGTTATTCAATTGTACGCACAAGATGAACAAAGGAAGACATGCTTTGCTTAAACCGTTACATCTTTGGGAGAACTGAGCGTGGCATTTGGTTTCAACTGTAATCTTTCACCCCTGCGGCCTGTGGTCAAATCCACCCGGGCCAGAAAGTTTTGCTTTCTCTGCGAACTGACAATCATCGATATAAAATGAGCTGCACATAGACCGAAACCAGCTCCTAGTGTTCCGTAGCACAAAACTGCCCACAACTCCTCTCAAAGACCCGAAAGGGATTGATGTTATGGTGAATAGATAGAAAGACCTGCATTTTTATAGCGCCTTTCACGACCACCAAAGTGCTTTAAAGCCAATGAAGTACTTTTTGAAGTGTAGTCATTGTTGTAATGTAGGAAATGCGGCAGCCAATTTTGCACACAGCAAGCTCCCGCAAACAGCAACGTGATAATGACCAGATAATCTGTTTTAGTGATGTTGATTGGGGGATAAATATTGGCCCAGGACACCGGGGAGAACTCCTCATCTCTTCTTCGAAATAGTGTCATGGGATCTTTTATGTCCACCTGAGAGAACAGACGGGGCCTCCGTTTAACGTCTCATCCGAAAGCCGGCACCTCCGACAGTGCAGCACTCCCTCAGTACAGCACTGGAGTGTCAGCCTAGCTTTTTGTGCTCAAGTCTCTGGAATGGGATTTGATAAATTTAAACTGGTGAAGCAGTTATCGCACACATCATTGCAGCATAGTACTGTAGAGGGAGTTTTACTCTGAATCTATCGCACACAATAGATCTGATAGTGTTTGAGCTAACACTTCTTAAAATGTTCTCAGGATGTGGGCAAGGCCGCATTTATTGTCCATCCCTAGTCACCCTGAGAAGGTGCTGCTGACGCCTTCTTGTTGAAGTGCTGTAGTCTTTGTGATGATGTTAAGTTAGGGAATTCCAGGATATTGGCCCAGCGACGACAAAAGAACGGCAATTTATATGACCAAGCCAGGATAGTGTGCTACTTGGAACTGGGAGATGTTAGCATTCCCGTGACATTGTCCTGTTTGGTTTGACGTTGTGGGGCTGTGAGGTAGGTGCTGTCGAAGTTAAGCTTGCTGAGTTTCTGCAGTGCATCCTGTAGATAGTCCATAATTTGGCCAGTAGCGAAGGGAGTATTGAATGCAGTGGTAGGGACACCAATTCAAGTAGACTGCTTTGTTCTGAATAGGGTCAAGCTTCTTGACTGTTGCGACTACACCCTTTCAGGCATGTGGAGAACATTCCATTATACTCCTGCCTTAAGCCTTGCAAATGGTGGAGAGGCTTTCAGGGGTCAAGAAGTGAGCCACTTATCACATAGATTCCAGCTCCTGTCCTCTCCAGTAGTCAATTTTGATACAGTTGGCCCAGTTAAACTTCTGATCAATGTGGACACCTCAGGATGCTGATGGTGGAGACCTTTGCTGTGGTGGTGCCATTAAAGGTTAGAGGATGTGGTTGGGCCTTTTTTTGTAGTCACTGGGTCAGGTGTTCATTGCCTGGCACTTGTGACACGAATGTTACCTGCCAAGTCTGGATGTTGTCCAGAACCTGCTGTAGGCGGACATGGGCTGCTTCATTATTGGAGGACTTGTGAATGGAGCCCAACATTGTAGAATCATAAGCAAACAGCCCCACTCCTGCCCTTATGACAAAAGGTAATTGATGAAGTAGCTTAAGATATTTGGGCTGAGGAAGCCATCGTGAGGAACTCCGGCAGTGATGTCCTGACCTACAATGACTGGCCTTTAACAACCACTTTCCTGTGTGCCACTTCTGACTCGTCAGGGGAAAATGTTCCCAGTTTTGCTAGGGGTCCATGGCCTCATCCTTTGGTAAATGCTGTCTTGATCTTGAGGGCAATTACTCTGACCTCTCCTCTTGAATTTACTTTGTGTCCATTGTCTGGATCAAGTCTGCAATGAGGTTTGGAGTCAAGTGGTTCTGATGGAACTCGAATGGAGCATCAGCAAGCAGAACTTTGGTGAGTAGGTGTTGCTTGATGGCACTTCTGATCATTTCTTGTCAATTTGCAGATGATTGGGGAGGAGGATGATAGGGTGGGAATTGGTGAAGTTAGATTAATCCTGTTTTTTGTCAATAGGGCATACCTGGGGAATTTTCCACATTGTTGGGTAGATAACAAGTGTCATGGCTGCAGTGAAATCACTTGCCAGACGAGCAGGATGGGGTCTAGTTCTGGTGCACAGGTCTCAGCACTACACCCAGGATGTCGCCAGGGCCCATAGCCTTTGTTCTGTGCAGTGCACACAGCTCCTTCTCGTCACATGGAGTGAACCAAATTGCTGTCTACGATGGGGAGGACCTTGAGACTTGGCACTTATGGCTGAAGACACTTGCAAATACTTCAGGCTCATCTTTTGCACTCATATGCTTGGCTCACCATGGGGTTGTTCATGGAGCCACTTCCTTATTAGTTGCCCAATTGTCCATCATTGTTCTTGACTGGATAGAGCTTTTCTCTGATTCGTTAATTGGGGAACTGCTTAGCCAGCTGTTTTAGATGTATAACATGCAAATAGCCCTGTGTTGTAGCTTCACTAGGTTGGTGCTTCAGGAAAAGGTGGTGGTCCTGGTATATCCTTGGATGGCCAGTTTTAGGATGCTACATCTGTCCCACTTAGCATGATGGTAGTGCGACACTACACAATGGAAGGTGTCCTCATTGTGAAATCTAGACTTTGTCCACAAGGACTGTGTGGTTATACTCCTACCAATGCTATCATGGACAGACATGTCTGCAACAGGTAGGTTAGCGAGGACAAATTTAAGATAGGTTACTTTCTCATGTTGGTTCCCTCACTGTGGTAAACCACTGTTAACCCTGTACATGTCTGTGTGGTAAACCACTGTTAACTCTGTACAAGTCCGGGCATATCTCCACCCCTGAGCCCGGGTATAAAGGTGACTCACCACCCTTCCCCCGGGAGCTCTTAGGATGGATCCACTAGCAGAGGCATGCTCCAGTTCTTAGTCAATAAAAGCCTACTTCGTGTAAGTTCAACTCGTAGTCTTTGGTGTTATTGATAGTGCATCACTCACCACCTGTGACAGGACCAGTCTTGGCAGCTATGTCCTTCAGGGCTCAGCCAGTGGTGGTACTATCGAGACACTTAGTAGTATTGAAGTCCCCCACCAGGAGTACATTCTGTGCCCTTGCATCTCTCTGTTTTCTCCAGTGTTCAACACGGAGGAGTATTGATTCATCAGTTGAGGGGTGCATTCGGTAGCAATCCTCTACACAGAAGTTTCCTTGGCTTTGTCTGGCCTGAAGTCAATGTTGAGGACTCCTAGGGCTCTTCCCACCTGACTTAATACCATTGTCTCCACGCTTCTGGTGGGACAGGATATGCTCAGAGATGTTGGCTGATAGATATGATTCTGTAAAGTATGACTTGTAAAGTTGTTGCTTGATATGTCTATGGGACACCTCCCCAACTTGGACACCTGTCCATAGATGTTGGTGAGGGATACTTTGCAGGGTCAACTGAGTTGGGACGGCCTGAATCTTGTCCTGTTCCAAGGCCTGGGGGTCTTGCCAATATGTTGGTCCAATATTTCTCTTAGTGTTTTGTTTTGCAGCAGCTATGTTACAACTGAGTGGCTTGCTAAGGGATTAAGAATCAACCACATATTGTGGAACTGGAGTCACATGTAGGACAAGTGTAGGGGTGGCAGGCTCTCCTCCTTGCAGAGGGATCAGTTAACCAGCTTTTAAGACAATGTAGCATGATTTCATGATCAATAAATCTAGTCATTTCTGGAGGTAGTCTCTGGACTAGCATCATAAGAATGAATTCAATTTCACAATTTTCCATGCTAGGATTTCATGATCTATGGGTTGCTAGTCCAAAACCAGTAGACTACTCACGTAGCCAGAAATGGAAAAGTGTGTTTTATTGCTCACCCAAGCATCCCTCACCTAGATGAGCAGAGTCACTAACCAACCTTAATTTTTTTTTATTCCTTCCATGTCCTGTGTACTTCAGCCAACAGGCCAGGTTAGTCCTTGCATGAATTGCTCCAAAGTGGCTTTACATATTGATAAACTGGGAGGAGGCACTAATGGAATAGTCACGAAAGAAATCTTGACTACAAAAAGGGAAAATCCTAATAAACTAATTCAAAGCAAAACACCAAACTGTTTGAGGAAAAACTTCCAACGGTCAACTCGGAACCAAAAATTAGTCAGCCTAGCATTCGGAACCATGTTGCACGTCCAAAACTGAAGGTCTCTGGTTCAATCCTTGGACTGATCTCAGTCAGCACATCAACTGCGCTACTACAATTAGCAACACCAACCCAGAATGGGGAAATCCAGCTTGGGCACTTGCTCCCGATTGCTACCCAGTGCCCCTGCTGAAGAGTGTACATGCCGTGCCAAAACAGAATGGGGTCCCCAACTGTGAGGTTTCCTGCCCGCCCATGGTCAAGCATCACCATCTAGGCTCACATATGAAGAATGGCTATTTGGGCAAGGGACCAGGAGGCTGCTAACGCCACAGAGTCAGGAAGCGAGAGGCAAAAATAGAAAGCAAAACACAAGTAAGTTTTCTCCACATGAGCAGGGCATTTTGCTTTTTTTCCTGCTGGCTTCACTGGTTTTACTGTGGATGTGTTTTTCTGTATTGCATCAGAGTCCTACCGTACCCTGTCAAATCAATCATTAGGCAGCATTTTTGGCATCAAGCACAGAACTGGGAAGGGGAAAAAATTAATTGGTGCTGCTCATTGAGGCTTGATTGATGCCATTTAGTTCCATTCATCAAATGTTGGTGTGGGGTGGCAGGAGGAATTCTAGGATACTCGTCTAACCAAAAAGACAGTTGGCGCTCGCTAGAATAAACCAACATGACTGTTTAATAACAAGGTTAACATTTTTATTTTTCAAGATACAAAAGTCATTGCTCAAAAAACACACGGTTATATAAAAAAATATTGTACAAAGTCATACTTATGTGAAATAGTAAAGAAACAGTCCGGCTCCATGTCAGTGAATAAGAATACGCCCACCATCCTACCCCTGCCATATAGAACATTGCAGTTGCAAACTTGGGATAAGAATATTGGGTGAATGGTGGAAATTCAAATACCCCCTAGATAGCTCAGTAGGTAAATGCACCCGCTGATGTAACGCCGTATCATTCAGACCAAGGAGGTCTGAGGTTTGATTCCTGGTTTATGATGAGTTAGCCAATTGTAACCAGACTGGAAATGGGAATATTGAGACTTTGGTGTGGGAGGAGGGGAATGTGCCGAGGTTTGGTTTACTGATCGCCATCTGTTGATAAACCCCTGTTGGAATTCCACACACAGATGTCAGGTGATGAAAAGGTCAAGTTTAACTGGGATGAGGGTCATGGCTGAGCAGCCCATCGTGAATCATTGTCCAGACAACACACACAAAAACCCGTTATTTGGACGAGGTACCAGAATGGTGCTGACGACTGGAACCGTACCCTGAACCATTGGCTACAGAAAAAGCCGGGCTCAAGAGAGGAATGAATTTGATGTCCCTTTGTACCTCGGCCTTCTCCTCTCCTCCAATCCAGTAGGTGAGCCATTATCACAACACAACACACAGCTGAATGCAGCTTCAGCACCTTCCCACCAGTGGAAAGCTATCTGCAGCTACAGAGAGGATCCCATAGGATGACTGTCCAAAACTCCCAACCATTAAAATTTAATAAACCAAGTCAGGGCTGAAAAAAATTCTATTTGCCAAGTGCCAAATAGTCCTGGGGCAAATTATGTTCCAGGTTCGGCTGCCTGTTAGCAAAAGCGTTTTCAGATTCTGATGGGGCATCAAGAGCTTAAAAGATATAACCATGAGCAAAAGGATTTCATCTGGGAAATATTTAAAACTGAAGTTCTAATGATTTTCTCCTCCTCTACACACACACAACCGGCGGTTCACGGGTACACCCAGGTGGGATGGGCATGGGCTACTTTTCGCTGATCAGAGAACGTAACACGATGACACAGTGCCCCAACTCGTTTCCCAATTGCAAGTGCAAGGCTTTTCACATTTTTCACCCCACTGCTACCCTCCTTCTCCGTAAGCCAGTCATGCACACATCCTGCACCCATTGGTACATCCTACCCTCATAGCCTATAAGCTGCCTCCAACCAACCCCACTCGCCCAACAAGCACAAAGGAGATGGTCAGCAGAAGGCAGCAATGTATTAAATGGTTGGGAATGGGAGAAACTTGGGAAAGCCTCCACCTTAACAAAATGGATTCAAGTGTCCCTCAAGTTACTGAACACAGTACTGAGCCAGTGGACAATTTCATTGAATTGGCTTGGCAGGTCTAAGAAAGATTCTGAGAGTAGCACGAAATCCATTGCCTCGTGAACGCTTCATTTCACCTACTCATTCGGATCACGTGCGTTTCAAGCAATCTGCTGGTCAAATAATTCAGCTAATAAAGTAGCTATCAAAATATATCTCAGATTTACCACGTGGGAAATCCAAAGGTCATCCCGTTGTGTACAAAACAGCATCTCCTCCACAACGCCACATTCTGTAAAACAACCAATGAATCATTCACAATTTGTGATCCATTATGATACTTCCAAAAAATCAGCACACTCTTTATTCAAACACTTTCTTCCTTTGCCCGTCCCTCCCACCCCCCACAAAGATTTGGCAAACAGGATCATGTAAAAAAAAAAAAAAAAATCCACAACTTGCTTTTGATGTACAGGCTCCTGAGCTACTCCAGATGCTGAAAGTTTAAAAAGTCCAGCCATGAAAGGGTATCTACTCAATGAGAAAGATGGTCACAATCAGGAGGTAAAAGCAAACCTGCAGCTTAGAATTTCACAGAATCTGATGAGCCTAAGTGGCAGTAACAGCAGTCAGTGGACAGACACAGCCCCGAATCCTGCGATGAAACCGCTCCACTCATTTGTTTAAAAAGGAGCCTCTCCCCCTCCCCAACACACTCCTGGTTTCTTGCTCCCCTCATCACCAGGTCGGGGGTCCGAATCGCACCATCACCTTCCCCTGGTCATCCAGGTCCTTCTGCACTTTTTTCCGCATGTAGAATATGGGGCAATCCCGACTGATGAGAAAAAAGGGGGAGAAAAGACAAAACAGAAAGATGTTAAAGAATTTATAGCAGAGAAACAGGCCATTCGACCCGATGGATCCATGCTGGTGTTTATAGCAGAGAAACAGGCCATTCGACCCGATGGATCCATGCTGGTGTTTATAGCAGAGAAACAGGCCATTCGACCCGATGGATCCATGCTGGTGTTTATAGCAGAGAAACAGGCCATTCGACCCGATGGATCCATGCTGGTGTTTATAGCAGAGAAACAGGCCATTCGACCCGATGGATCCATGCTGGTGTTTATAGCAGAGAAACAGGCCATTCGACCCGATGGATCCATGCTGGTGTTTATAGCAGAGAAACAGGCCATTCGACCCGATGGATCCATGCTGGTGTTTATGCTCCACACGAGCCTCCTCCCAACCTGCTTCATCTAATCCTATCAGCACATCCTTCTACTCCTTTCTCCCTCATGTACTTATCTAGCTTCCCCTTAAATGCATCTACAGGAAACTTTCTGGTATCCGGCACTGACGGGACTGAGCTGGTGCCGTCCCATCAAAACTGCCGGACAAACCAGCGCTAATATTAAAACATAGAGAGCTTCTGAGTTCCGTGTGAAGCAACAAACCCTGTTGCTTAGCAACAGCTTCAAAACAGTCGGCTGCAGCTTGCAAGCGTCTCTGTAGCTAAGCAACAGCTTCAGCTAGACCTTGCAGAGCCTGACTGGAGAAAAAAAGCAACGAGAAGTAAAAATTTTTATCTGAACCGACTCCTGAATTTTGCCAGTGGATAGAGCTTTCCGGACGTTTAACCTCTGGTTAAACAAAAGTTTCCTGTATTATATTCACCTCAACCACTTCATGTGGTAGTGAGTTCCACGTTCTAACTACTCTCTGGGTAAAGAAGTTTCTCCTGAATTCCTTATTGGATTTATTAATGGCTATCCTGTATTTATGGCCCCTAGTTTTGGTCTCCCCAACAAGTAGAAAAATCAAGCCTTTTGTTTGGGAGAGACTCAGCAAATGTACTGGGATGACAAATATGGCGAGATCTCCGAGCAATAAAGGAGCGACCTACTGTATGTTACAGAAAGCCTTGCGATGCTCCCACTCTCCTCACCAAGCCATTTTTAAACTTCTCCAAACTAACTCTTCGCCCGAAAGAAGTCGTCGCTACAGAGGAAATAAAATCATCCTTCATCCAATTTTCACCGCCCCTCTTTAAAAGGCAAATATTCTCAGCTTGGCAACGGTTCCATGGGCACTAGCAGCCCCGTTACCTTGCTAAAGTGGCCACTGCTCCAACAGCAAGTGTCTGCAGGTTATTCGCTCAGCTATGATGCGCTTCGTGGTTGAGCAGCGTACCAGTATCTGCTGTATAGGCGTAGTCAGCGAGTCTCCTGCAATGGCTCCTCTACCATTACCTTTGCAGTCCCCCAAGGATCTAGCCATGGCCCCCTACTATTTCTCACCTTCATGCTGATTTTCATTGGCGGCCGTGCCTTCAGTTGCCTAGGCCCCAAGCTCTGGAATTCCCTCCTTAAACCTCTCCGCCCTTCTCTCCTCCTTTAAGACACTCCTTAAAACCTACCTCTTTGACCAAGCTTTTGGTCACCTGTCCTAACATCTTATTTGGCTCCGCGTCAAATATTGTTTGATAACGCTCCCGTGAAGTGCATTGGGATGTATTACTATGTTAAAGGCGCTATATAAATGCTGTACATGAATGACTGGGGCAAAGTACCCTAGAGCCGCCGATGCCCATGGAACCATGCCCCGGCATAAATTACTGCTTTCGGAGAGGAGGGAAGAGAAACTGTAAGAACATTGTTTTTCGAGAGGCTAGTGTCCTTTGCAAAGCACTTGGAAACACAACACCTTTCCTGTGAGCTGAAAAAGGCTTGGTTTTTGGGGTGGCGGAAGGAGGAAAGAAGAGAAGGGCCTAATTCACCGTAGCATCAATCTACGGTGCCAAAGACTTGAGGTGCCGAGCCCAGCCACATCACAAGGGAGCCGTCAAACGCCATTCATTACTTCTCCATGACAGGGGAAAACCGGATGAGCAGCCAACACCAGGCCACTGCTGCCAGCTAAAACTAGAACAAGCCTGGAACAGGCCTGTCTTCTTGGCCTCTAAGTGCACAAGGTGAAGAAAAAGCAAGGGGTGGGGAAGTGGGTGGAGAAGAAAGGGAAGGAAGAGATTTCACACTCTCAACCAAAGCAAAACGCAGCAAATCTACCGAAATGGCCTCTATCTACACTGTGGGGTTTCTGTGATTCTGTGATTAAAAAGTACTGGGGATGGGGTCAAAAATGAAAAGTGTAAATAAAGCCTGAATCGGACCTGAGACCTTTCACTTCCTCCTTCAGGCTGTCAGTCACTGCTGCAGGTTTCAATAATGGAAGTAACAGACTGTACAGCATTGTGGTGAGTGATGCCCGACTCCCAACACGTCTATGGCAATTTCCCGGCTCAACAAAGTGCGGGGGACACTGCAGCTTATTAATATTTACCTACATTATTGAGCCTCTGTATTTTTGTATCGGAAATTATTTCTTCACAACTAAGTGCGACATTGTTTACAGGGCTCCTTTATAAATGAGTAATTTGAAGCTGTTGCTTCATGTAAGAAAGACTTGCATTTATATAGCGCCTTTCACAACCTCAGGGTGTTCCGAAGCGCTTTACAGCCAATGAAGTACTTTTGAAGTGTAGTCACTGTAGGAACAATGACTGCACTTCAGATGTACTTCACTGGCTGTAAAGCGTGTTGGGATGTCCAGAGGCCGTGAAAAGTGATTATTTCCAAACGGCCCTTAAAATCATAATTTCAGCATGTCTTCAAAGCCAATAATGTTCCATACTCTGAAGTTAGCTGTTAGCTGTGGCTCAGTGGGTAGCACTTTCACCTCCGAGTCCAAAGGTTGTGGGTTCAAGTCCCGCTCCAGAGATTGGGGCACAAAAATCCAGGCTGACACTCCCAGTGCAGTGCTGAGGGAGAGCTGCACTGTCAGAGGAGACATTAAACCGAGGCCCCGTCTGCCCTCTCAGGTGGATGTAACAGACCCCATTGCACGATTCAAAGAGGAGCAGGGGAGTTCTCCCCCAGTGTCCAGAGCAACATTTATCTCTCAACCAACATCACTAAAAACAGATTATCTGGTCATATCGCTCATTGCTGTTTGTGGGACCTTGCTGTGCGCAAATTTGCTGCCATATTTCCTACATTAAAACAGTGACTACAGCTAATGGAAGTACTTTCGAAGTGTAAAGCGCTGTGGGACGTCCTGGGGTCATGAAAGGTGCTGTATAAATACAATTAATTTCCTTTAGTGAACCCTAATGGACATTCTCCCCCTCCCCCACCTTAGCTTATGCAAATTATAGCATCAACCAGATCAGAGATCGAACTGGAGACCTTCTTGCCCGACCTGACTCAGTACCGCCCCAGAAGACCCCGAATCATTGTTGCACTGTTAAGGATTCATGTTTTACATGCCGCCACAGCAAGCACAAAATTGATTCAATATACCCATTAGTCATTGTCTTCACCAAGCACTGTGCACTCGGCTTCTTTCTCCATCTGATCTAGTGTTCTTTTAATACAGTCCACAAATCTCAACCTTCCACTGGATATTGCAAGATTACAGGACACTGAACGGCACTTTGATTTACAACCACCATTGCAACTAGTATGAATTCGTAAATCACGTTTATTGGCAATGAAAGAGTCATAAATGTCAAGCGCTAAACCTGAGCTCTCTTGACAGTCATGAATCCTTTCTCACGCACCCAACTGACCTCAGATCGGAGATAACCAGTGCCAGTTATGCTAACTCATCTTAGTAAGCGCCTGTAAAGAACTGGCAAACCTGGAAGTTGGGGAGAGGGGAGGGAAGAATGAGTCACGTGCCAGGGTGAGTAATGGATATGCAAGGACATTGGACATTTTTTAGGCAAAGAGTAGACCATTTGGTCTGACCCTTTCACTATCAGGTTGGTATCAATGCCATTTTCTTAATATACCCTTAATACACATTAAAGTTGTTCTTTTATTTGATTTAAAAACTTTTTTTTTCTCCTAGATTCTAATTTGAGCATCTAGAACCCGGAGAAAGAAAAACGAGAAATTGAGAAAAATTCGTTTTGGTTTCAAACATCACTATAACGCACGCCGCTACCCCACAAAACACACCCACAACGCATAATGCAACACAAATGACTACCTCAAATAACCTCAAGACTATTCTCCACTGAATTTGGCACGTTCTTTCTTGCTGGACGGTGCAAGTGCATGGGTGTCTGGCGAAGACAGGATCCAGACTGTCCTATCATGTATCGCAAGATCAAACACCCTACCCTGTCAACACTCAATGCTAGCCTCGTGCATGCAGAGAACGGCTGGCACCCTTGGACCCATAACCGCAGCAAGAGTCAGCCTTCAGAAGAGGGGGGGGGGGGGGGGAGGAAAATTGGGGGGGGGGGGGTGCAGGGGAAAGGGAAAGCCATGATCTTATTGAATGGTGGAGCAGGCTCAAGGGGGCCATGTGGCCTACTGCGGCTCCTATTTCTTATGTATTTGTGGAAATGCTTAAAAAAAATGTCACTCGTTAACTCAAGGAATTCAAATGCAAACACACTAAAATGTGTTTTCTACGAGAGCCCTGCGGCCCTAGAGTGGTGTGAACAGCAGGGTTGAGGAATAAAAGGGACAGGAAACCACCACAGATGAAAAGATCAGGAGGGAAGACAAGATGAATCAAGACATACTGACAAGGTGAAGCCAAGCTTGGGTTTTGGAAGCCTGCAGTTATTGGGAGGAACAGAAGACCGAGGGAGGTTAAGGGGTTCTGCAGTTCTGAGCACCCAGTAAGGATGAACTCAAGAGTCAGAGCTGGGCTCAACTAAGCAGAAGTTTCATAATGCGGAACACCGTCGGTGGGAGTGGAAAGACCATCGCCTACCTGGTGCAAAGCACGTCCTCGTGCAGGCTGCCCTGGCATCGCTGGCACTGCGTCCACAGGCGTGAAAACTTCTCCTCCAACAGCTTCAGCTGAGAGATCTGAAAGGGAGAGAAAAGCAGAGATGGGTTTTATAAAGAAAAGTGCAGATGTCTGCAGTAAGATACTAAAAGCGTGTACTGGTGAAAGTATACTGGTGACCACATACATCCCCCAGCTTTACTGTTAAGCAGATTTACATAGCTTGCTCGTCAAGGTCACAAAAGTCAAATCTTATTAGGAGTAACAAGAGAAAATCATAAATGTTGGCTATTATTTATATATATCTTAATAGAAATTGTGCATCTATGTCAACTTTCTTATTGTAGTGCCACTACTGGTAGGAAGTTGTAATTACAGACCAAGTTTAATAAGCAGTTCCATTATAAATGTGAACACAGGAAATCATGGAAATATGGTCACAATATTCGACATTAAAATGGATCTGAATTATATCTGGGCACCCTGGTCTAATTATGCCCTGCCTTCCAACCCCACTTCAGCTGAAGACTACACTTGGCCTTGAATCCCCTAATGCTATTCCCAGTGATCAACTAGTGCATTATTAAAAATTGTGTGTAGGGCACACACTTCCTGTCCACAAATCTTAATTTCTGTTGTCACAATTTCATCAGATTTTTCAGTCAACCATTGAAAATTGCTAAATAACAACAGAAAACACTGGAAAAACTCAGCAGGCCAGGGCAGCATCCGTAGAGAGAGAAACAGAGTTAACGTTTCAGGTCGAAGACCGTTCTGACGAAGGGTCTTCGGCCTGAAACGTTAACTCCGTTTCTCTCTCCACGGATGCTGCCCTGGCCTGCTGAGTTTTTCCAGCGTTTTCTGTTGTTATTTCGGATTTCCAGCATCCGCAGTATTTTGCTATTGAAAATTGCTATGTCAGCATTTCCCATTCAATGTATTTCTGTCAACTGTCACGGTGTAATGGCAGGCTCTGGCCACTAGGTGGCTCTGTGGTGCGTTTCTGAAATCTCTCCCCCAACTCAACCTCCAGCTTGTATAGGAAAAATATCCACTGACATGGGGCAATGCCACAGGCAATTTACTAGTCAAATAAAACATATTAAAAAAGGAACATTGTTTAATCGTGCAAGAAAGACCCTTTATTAGAGTCTTATCTTTCAAGTGGGTAGCACTTGAAAGCAGTGGCTCAGTGGGCAGTGCCTCTCGCCTCTGTGTCAGAAGGTTGTGGGTTCAAGTCCCACTCCAGAGACTTGGGTACAACAATCTATGCTGACACTCCAGTGCAGTACTGAGGGAGTGCTGCATTGTCGGAGGTGCTGTCTTTCGGATGAGATTTTAAAACCAAGGCCCCATCTGTCCTCTCAGGAGGACGTAAAAGATCCCATGGCACTATTTCAAAGAAGAGCAGGGGAGCTATCACTGGTGTCCTGACCAATATTTATCCCTCAATCAACATAACAAAAACAGATTATCTGGTCATTATCACGTTGCTGTTTGTGGGGACTTGCTATGCATAATTGGCTGCCGTGTTTCCTACATTACAACAGTGACTACACTTCAAAAGCTGTAAAGCGCTTTGGGACATCCTGAGGTCATGAAAGGTGCTGTATATAAGCAAGTCTTTCTTTTCTTTTTAAATGCTGACTGCCTACCATTCACTTCTCCACCACACTAGTCTCCCACGAGAGTAAGACCAGTCAGCCCACTAGCTGAGCTCCCACACGCAGAACGTTCACTTATGTGAAGTACTTAATGGCTGTCGGCCCCTCGTAGAACTATGTCCAGCAAGAGTTAGTGCCTCGGGAAGGGAGAATGTGTGTAATCTCCGTGCAACTTTATTTAAAAAGGCTGATGGTGAATTACAGGCAGGAATTCAACCGGGAGTTTCAGGTGATAGGTAACCCACTCAAGCTTTGCTCCTCCAGTTTACAGTGTCATTTGAACCCCTCAAGTGGATCGCAGTATTGTGAACACTCTTCGTTACGTATCTGTCTGTGCTCTATATCACTAACTCACCACTAGTACTGCTGCTTTCAATAGAGTAGTGGAGAAATAACGATGCAAGTGGGACCAGGTTGTGCTCAAAGGTAGGTTTAAAATACAGGAAACGTTTGAGATATCCGGCACCGACGGGACCGGCGTGTTGCCGATCTATCAAAACTGCCGGACATACAAAGTTAATGTTGAAGCATACGGAGGTTTTCATCTCCGTATCTGACAACAAACACCGTTGCTTAGCAGCAGCTTCTAAAGAGTCGGCTGCAGCTGCAAGCGTCTCTAGCTGAAGCTGTTGCTATAGCTACAGACTTTGCAGTGCCTGACTGGGAAAAAAAAAAAGAACGAGAACTAAAAAAACTTATAGAAAACGGCTCCTGATTTTTGCCGTTAGATCGAGTATTCCGGACTTACAACCTCCGGATAAACCAAAGTTTCCTGTAGGATTATTTTGTTTTTTCTAGGTATTATCTGAAGTTACAAATGAGCGACCTCATACAGCACAGAAGGAGGCCATTCAGTCCATCGCACCTGTGCCTGCTCTTTGGTAGAGCTATCCATTTAGTCCCATTCCCCCAGCTCTTTCCCCATAGCCCTGTAATTCTTTTCCCTTTAAATATTTATCAAAAATTACCATTTGGAAGTTACTACTGAATCTGCTTCCACCAACCTTTCAGGCAGTGCATTGCAGATCACAACAACTCGCTGCGTAAAAAATATCCTCACGTCGCCTGGTTCTTTTGCTTGTTTCCTTAAATCTGTGTCCTTGGGTTACTGACCCTTCTGCCGCTGGAAACAGTTTCTCCTTATTTAACTCTATAAAACCGTTCATGATTTTGAACACCTCTAACAAATCTCCTCTCAACCTTCTCTGCTCTAAGGAGAACCATCCCAGCTTCTCCAGTCAATCCATGTAACCGAAGTGCCTCATCCCAGGCAGCATTCTCGTAAATCTTTTCTGCGTCCTCTCAAAAACCTTGTCATCCTTCCTAAAGTGTGGTGCCCAGAATTGAACACAATACCAGAGAATCTCCAGAGCTTATACATTTTTACCTAAAAACAAAGGCCTAGAAATTGGGTATAGCCCCGCTTGAGGCGTTAGAACTGGCGATGCGCTAAGTTTATAGCCAGACGAGAGCTATCCGCGCCTGGGGCGATATTGGGTTGCATCGCCCCCAAAAGGGATTCAGGCGCTAAATCAGCCATTGCACGGTGCTCTTAAGGCGCAAAAGGTCAGGCGCTACTCAATTTCGACGCGGACGGGTGCAGCGCAGGTGAACTCAATTACGGCAAAGCACGAGACCTGCAGGCGCCGGCCGGCTCTTAAAGGGGTGGGTCAGTCAGACTGAGCTTCAACACCCAACGCCCTGTAGGCCTCAGATTCGGCGCTCGCCCTTGTCTGGCGGTACAAAGTTCATCATTATGGAGAAGGTTAGGCAGAGAGCAGAGCGCTTCAGCACTGAGGCTCTGGACCAATTGGTGGCTGCAGTTGAACACCGTCGACAGGTGCTGTACCCGGATAATGGCAAGAGGCCAAATCAGAAGGCTTACCGACGATCTTGGAGGGAGGTTGCTGTGAGGGTCAACTCCAGCAGCATGGCGACCAGGACCCCTGTTCAGTGCAGGAAGAAATTCAACAACCTGACACGGATCGTTAGGGTGAGTGATGGTTTACCAAACTTGTGCTTCCCTCCATCTGCAGCTGACTTCGGGCACCCTGCTGCAATGATGCGCCACTGGCCATCTGTCAGTATGCACCCATGGCCCTTTCTGGGCAGACACATGGACAGATGTCTCAAGGTCTCATGTAAGGGCTCTTGCACCATGGGGGGGCATGCGATGATGTCTCAAGGCCTCATGTAACAGAACCTCCCCTTCTTTCCCCTGCAGTCGAAGATGGCGCAGATTAGAAAAGAACAGCGTCAAACCGGTGGCGGACCTGCACAAGTGGTCACTCTCACGGATCTGGAGGAGAGAGTGCACCAGATACTTGGAGGACGTCTGTCTGGTCCAGTGACCACTGCATCTGCCGACCCCATTACCGACAACGAGGGTAAGACTCTCACCTTTTCCACCTGTTGCCTTCCACTTGGTCCCCCCGCCAGCATGCATCCTCAGTGTGCAGCCATGTCAGAGCCATGCCGCAATCTGGCATGCCTTTCAGCAAACCTGTCCTTTTGCTAAAGCCACTCTTCCACCTCCCACTTTCAGATGAAGCAGCACCAACTCAGGCTCAACGCGCTGAAGCCGCCAGTGCCAGTGCCACCGGAGGCGAGGACCAGGAGGAATCCGGACCAGCCGTTGCAGAATCCGGGGAGCTGAGACATCTGCAGACTGGGGATAGTAGTCCCCTGGAGGGGAGGAGGGGTGGCTCTGAGGATGAACCAGTTGCCGGACCAAGCGGCATGGAGCAACGCAGGGGGGATAGGCATGTTCGGCCACCGTCTCCCCGCAGGGCAAGGCAGGTTGTCATGACTGCTGCACAGAGTGCAGATGAGGTCCGGCGCCTGGCAGAGATGAGCAAACAGGCCCAGGTCAGACACACGGAGCTGACGGCTGCAGTGGAGAAGATGCCTGAGTCAATAGATTCATTGGCTAGGAGTATGTTGGACTTCGGGGCAACAATGGAGAGGACTCTGCAGGGCTTTGGCGCAACAATGGAGAGGTCTCTCCAGGTGTTCGGGGAAACAATGGACAGGTCTATCCAGGGCTTTGGGGCCACAATGGACAGGACTATCCAGGGCTTCGGCCCAACAATGGAGAGGACTGTCCACGGCTTTGAGTCGGCAATGGAAAGGACTGTTCAGGGCTTCGGACAATCCCTGGAAAGGTCTGTGCAGGGCTTGTCCGAGGCAGTGGAGCGGTCGGTTCCTGCCTTGTCCGAAGCCATGGGAAGAACTGTCCAGGCCTTCTCCGAAGCACTGGCACCTGGCACACAGGTCCTCACTGTTGCCACGCATTCACTTGCTGGGCTCCTCCACAGCCAGATTGACGCAATGCGATGTCTCACTGCAGCCACCCTCTCTGCATCAGATAGGATCACCCCGGGCCCTTCCACTCCCGTACAAGGCCAGGAATCCGTGGAGCCTGCGATTGTGGCGGATGAGCCAAGCCGCTCCCCTCAGATAGCCAGTGTGTCGTCCGACCATGGTGCAGGTGTCCTCTCTCGGCAGGAGACCATTGCACATGCCAGCGCTGGGACGCCTGCATTGCAGCTGCCACCACCTGCAGGCCACACTGCTCCCAGCCATGCTCAAAGCAAGCATCCCGCGTCTGCACCCTCCAAGCCCAGAGGTCGGCCAGGCCGTACCTCAGGGGCTTCTGCGCTTCCAGACAGTCGGCAAGCGTCCCCCAGCCTTGAGGCCGCCACTGGGGTGCAATTACGTAGGAGCAGCAGGGAGGGAAGGGGCCGGACGCGAACGAGAAGTCGTTCTCCCTCAAGGGGCCAGTTGTAGAGGGAGGTGCTGAGACGTTTGTTTGTCCAAATTCACGGACACCCTCACCTGCTGTTATAGGTGCAGATTTTTGTTGAGTTTTGCTGCTTTGCCGAACAGGTCACTTTTATTTTGGCAGTGATGGTTTCTGCTCACTTTACGTTGTTTAGCTGTAATGAAAGACTTTTGTGTCAATAAACAGAAGTTTAAATGTTGCTTGGTGCATGTGACTACTTTCAGTGATGCTGGCATGCAGAGGCCCTCAAACATCCAAAGTGCCCATGAGGTAAGACTCTCATCATTCCGCCACAGGGGTGTCGAGACGAGTCCAGAGGAGCCTCTGACGAATGGACCTTCCACTTTCAGCAGCCCTTCCATCTTCCTCCTCCTCCTCTGCCTGCTCTTCCTCCTCCTCCTCCTCCTCCTCCTCCTCCTCATACTCCGCCTGCTTGTGCAGGGTCCGAGGGAAGGTAATGAATGGACGCGTTCGCCTATAAAGGGCATCTGTCACTTGCCGGATGCAACAGCGGACTGCAGCCTGAGCGACAGTCGCATTGTCCCCAATGGCTGACTGAAAGGAGCCGTTGGCATAAAAATGGAGGCCTTCAGTCAGTGTAGCCATCACGGACAGAGAGGTTCTGCAGCGTTCACGCGGCTGCAGATCCTGACCAAGCAGGTGGCACAGATCTGTAACAATGTCCCTCCAGATTCGGAGCCTTCGCAAACACTGCTCCTCCGACATGTCAAGGCTTGTCACCTGCTGCCTAAAGACCCTCGCAGCCTCCCGTCGGATTGGCCGACCTCCATTGCCCCGCCTCCTTCTGGACAATCCCGGCCCTCTCTCCCGCCGTCTCTCTGCCCCTTCACAGTGTTGGGCGATGAGGCCATCGCCCTCCAAACAAGCTCCCATTCCGATGCCAGTTGGTCAAAAGGCTTTTAGGTGTAGTGCTGCAAGTGCTTCGGACAGGGTTGAAGGTCCCAAGTACTGTAAAGCTCAAATCCCAGAACTCCGCTCCACATTAGCTCGCCAACTCTCTCCAGCAGCGATCGCAATGAGCAGGCCAAGTGGCAGAAGATTCTGCACTAGAGCTGTCCCCTTTAAATAGCGCCACCCTACTCCAAGAAGGGCCTGTTAGCCCTCCTTCGAACTGTCACTAATAGCGCTGGGCGCTAAGGCTCCGGGCGCCACCCAATATGCGCTCAGGCGCTCCACACTGAAATGACGTCATGAGCCGTTTGCGCTCGCGGGCGCGCGCAAACACTTAGCGCAGGTGCTAAATGTATAGTCAATTTCTGAGTCGGCGCTATCCTCATAGCGCTCGCCCCAACATAGGGCTTCGCCCCAATTCTAGGTCTCTTTAGGCGCTCAGCGCCGGCGCTACCAACCCAATTTCTAGGCCAAAGTATATAAATGAATTTAACAGTAAAGCTGAGGAGTTATATCGTCGGGACTTTAAAAACATTGAACACTAGAATTATTTTCTTCTCTACTGAGGCGCTATGCTATGGTGGTTAGAACCCCGACTGGTTCCTCCCCTCAATCTTTAGCCTCAGGGTAAGGAGGCCAATTGTAGTTCTCCAATAGTTTCTCACTTAGAATAAACCTGGGATCAAAGTGAGCACCTTCCTGTCTGTGCGGCTTAAGAGAAAGACTCGCAGATTATATAAGCTCACCATGTCACAGAAAAACATCTCACCCTTCATATAAATTACATTTTGAAGTGTGTGTAAACACTTTAGGAAAGATGTCAAGGCCTCAGAGAGGGTGCAGCAGCCAATTTGACACAGCAAGATCCTACAAACGGCAACTAAAGGTGTCATAGGGCGTTTACCGCCCACTTGGATAGGTAAACAGGGCTTCGGTTTAACATCTCACCCAAAGGACTGCATTGGAGAATCAGCCCAGATTATGAGCTCAAGTCGCGGCATGGGGCTGGAATACATAATCTTTGAGGCAAGAGTACTACCAACTGAGCCAAGCTGACAAGCAAGCAATACACTGGCTTAATACTCCAACATGTGGAGCCTATACCCACTGGTGTATTAGGGTTGAATTTATGGATTTTTTAAGCAACGCCCCCTTTTATTGCATATTGTGTGTCTAAAGAAGCTTTGCTTTCAGGGTTGATTTCAACAGGGAGTTATACCACCTGAAGCCCCTGCCCCTAAAGCCGTGTTTATGGTACTTTTGTTATCATACCTCCTTCTGGTACAGCTCTGACTGACGAGATTTACAGTAACTGCAAACAGCACCTGCAGGGAAAGCAGAGGTTTCAAGAAAAATTAGATTAAATTTGAAGTCTCTTTCCAGGCAAACAGAGTAGATTTATAAAGAGAAAAGGTACAAAGGCTTGAAACTTGCAGACAAAGTGATGAGAACAATTAATGCTTTACCACAAATGGCAATTGTACATCGGAACAGGAGTAGGCCGTTCAGCCCTTTGATTCAATTAGATCATAGATGATCTGTACCCCAATTCCATCCACTCACCTTAGTTCCGTAACCCTCAATACCATTTGTCTAACAAAAATCTATCAATCTCAGTTTTGAAATGTTCAATTGACCCCCAGTCTCAACAGCTTATTGGGGGAAAGAGTTCCAGATTTCCACTTTGTGTGAAGCAGATGGTGCAACATCATTTAAAAATCTGATGAAAAGTCATCGACCTGAAACGTTAACTCTGTTTCTCTCTCCACAGATGCTGCCTGACCGCTTCCGGCACTCTGTTTTTTTTTCCAGATTTCCAGCTACCACAGTACTGTATTCTGCTTTTGTCATCAGTTAAAAAGGAATTGGAAAGTATTGGACAAGGAAAAAGTATACAGAGAAAGGGGAGGAGACACCTCCAGTACAGCACAGGCAATACGGACTGAATAGCCTCCTTCTGCAGTGCAATTTCTATGATTCTTTAAAATCTTAAAAAAACAAAATGCTAAAATGCACAGATCACCCAGCAAAGAGAGAAAAGCTAGGTTAACTGGATGAAGGTCCTCACCCAAAAATATTAACCTATTTTTGTCTCTTTCGAGTACTGCTGTTTATTTTCTGCCCCTTTATTTCCCCTTCTGACCATACTGGTTTCCAGCTGAGGTACAGCTCCACAGGTGCCCTCTGGTACCTCACTCCAGTGACCATTATTCATCTGTGAGCCTCAACAGTAATTGTCAGCTGGCTATTCAGCTGCAGTGGACATCACAGCTAAGCCCAACCTTACCCTCGCTCAACACCCACTGATGGGCACTTCCATCAGTGATTGTACAGGAATATGGCTGATGTTTGCAAGATTGAGTTGCGCTTAAGGGTCATTTTTTTTAAACAAAATTAATTCACACAGGTTTAAAAAGATAGGCTATAGGCATTAAATGCCTCTCGCGCATCCCTGATTCTCATTGCTCTAGCACTGGCGGCCGTGCATTCAGCTGCCTAGGGCTTAAGTTCTAGAATTCCTTCTGTAAAACTCTCCGCATCTGTCTCTCTTTCCTCCTTTAAGTCGCTCCTTAAAACCGACCTCTTTGACCAAGCTTTTGGTCACCAGTCCTAGTATCTCTGTAGCTCAATATCGCAGTTTGTCTGATTACGCTCCAGTGAAGTGCCGTGGGACATTTTTACAACGTTAAAGACGCTATATAAATGCCAATCAAACCAGTAGCTGTCTTCTGAGATGTGGGCTACCCTGGCAGCTGCCCCGTAACTGAAACACTAAGCTAACAAGGCCAGATCCATTTTATAAAATAGTTACAACACTGGCTTCCTGTTAATTGGGCATGGATAAAACATTCACAACTGAAGGTAGTGGATTATGTGGTCCAATTTTACTGCTGTAAATATGTGACAATGCAGCAAATTCAGTGCTGCATCATCTAATTTTAAGAGTTGCCCTTAATCAGCTAGGATTTGCAATCTTAATCACTATCCAGGGCATAAGCATGGGCATCAGGTGAGGGAAGGCTTAACCTCAGTTGCTTTGCCAACCAGGGTTAGATAAACTGAAAGGGGCTACTTGGGCAAGGTACCAGAATTCATGGGACTAACCCTCCAGCGAGAGTCAGCAGCTCCATGAGAAGATTAGTTAGGAAAAAAATGGTTGAGGGAAAGAAATAGGAGTAGGAGTAGACCATACGGCCCCTCGAACCCATTTAATAACATGGCTGATCTTCTACCTCAAATCCACTTTCCCGCCCTATCCCCATATCCAAAAATCTATCTATCGCAGTCTTGAATATACTCAACGACTGAGCATCCTCAGTCCTCTGGGGTAGAGAATTCCAGAGGTTCACAACCCTCCGATTGAAGAAATGTCTTCTCATCTCAGTCCGAGATGGCTGACCCCTTATCCTGAAACTATGACCCCCTAGTTCTAGACTCTCCAGCCAGGAGAAACAGCCTCTCAGCATCTACCCCGACAAGCCCTCTATTAGTGACGGGAAAGAGATTTAGGGCTTTGCAGCACACTCTGAATACCTTATGCCAAGGGGTGGCAGAACATGGATTCACAGATACAGATTCTACACAACTTTCTGATTGGAGTCAAGCCAACTGGGGTGCGCGTTCCCCATGGAGAGATGGGAAGGTACCTTGGACCACAAGAGAGACAGAGAAAGAAAGAAAAGGAGAAAAAGAAAAGAAAGGAAAAGAGAGAGAAATAGAGAGAGAAAGAGAGAAGAAAAAGAGAAAGAAAAAGAGAAAGGAGAGAAATAAAGGAGAGAAAGAGAAAGAGAAAATAGAAAAAGACCGGGTGCCGATTCCCGACACTGTGTAGCCTGGGCAATGATAGACCATAACAAATATAGTTAAAATCGAACCATACGCGGTAAAATGTCAGCAATCATAGCACAGTCCACAGCATCCCAGAGTGCGTGATAGCCATATCTATTTTTTAAAAACAAAAGCCCCCTCCGCACGCACCGCCTCCCCCTCCCATTTGTAATCCCATGATGTGGCGTCAGGAAGAGGCTGAGTGATATTGGAAAAGTAACTATAAGAATGAGGAACTGGTTAGGTCTCTGCTCTGACCACGGGAAATGAGAGAGACCGAAGGTGGCTTTGGGCTGCAAGCCTTCTATTCTCGAATAAGGGAAACTCCAGATTGACTGCTCGGGAGCCTTGAGGCCTTTAGCGGGGAGGTGGATGGGGGGGTGGGAGAACGAGAAGTTGTTGCAAGAGTATGCCTTTATAAATTTTATTCAAAACGTTATTAATTTATCCTCCTTCATTTCTGAAGGCAGCGACTCTTGCTGGGGTCCGGTTCAATGGGCGTTGGCCACCTTCTGGTAACTCCAAGTGGCCATTCTTCATATGTGAATGTAGACAGGGAGCACTGGCTCAGTAGGCTGTGCGACCATTTTGGGGGCAGGTGAACTTCACACCCAAGCTCAATCCTGCCCTCACCCAACATTCACACATGCGCACTTTGCAATTAGAAGTACTCCATCTGAGTAATTGAAAGGGACACCAATACCACCATCGCCTTGAGATGACATCGCAAATACCTGAAGGCTTCTCCAACATTACTGCACAGTTCTTTGCAGAGGCAGCTGAGTGCATCTTCGGGGTGGGTGCCAATTTGGCAGTACGGATGGGTGCCAATGGGCCAACATGGATGGGCCATTAGATATGCAGACCTTACAGAACATAAAAATTCAGGTGTAAGGATCCAGAGGCATGGGATGCATGTCCTTTATGCTATACTATGATAGTAGGATGTAAATAGAACATTGTGTGTAAATGAGATGATTTTTATTCAGGTAAATAAATGGGTAATGGAAAGATTTTAATACATTTCAGTTTGTATTTTTGTTCTGATATGACTCTTTTACATACAAACGAAGAAATGTCAAGAACAGACCAGCAGGCCAATGCTTAAACTAGTCACAGTCTAAGGATAAGGGGTAAGCCATTTAGGACCGAGATGAGGAGGAATTTCTTCACCCAGAGAGTGGTGAACCTGTGGAATTCTCTACCACAGAAGGCAGTTGAGGCCAATTCATTAAATATATTCAAGAAGGAGTTAGATATATTTCTTAAGGCTAAAGGGATCAAGGGATATGGGGAGAAGGCAGGGACAGGGTACTGAATTTGGATGATCAGCCATGATCTCACTGAATGGCGGAACAGGCTCGAGGGGCTGAATGGCCTACTCCTGCTCCTAGTTTCTATGTTTCATTAAAAGGTACAACCTCGTGCATATCTCCCCAATCAATAGTAACATTAACTCCTGAAGGGGTGGGAGGGCGGTGGGAGGGAGACAAGAAAACACCTATTCCTACCTTCAGGAAAAATGCTGTGAAAATACTTAAGGTAATCAAGCGAGCTCCAGGATATCATAGATACCCTGAAACATCACTAAATAAAATTAAATAACCAAATATGTTGCCATATCTTTAGGAACATAGGCATGTTCAGTACCAGAAGAACCCTTTCTTTCTATGAAATCAGTCCCAAAAAGGTCACCGATTTCATACCTACTTTATTCCTCATACCCTTCAGTAGTTCCGTGTGCCAAAAACACATTCATCAGACTCTTGAAATTTATTACATCTCCGTTTCATTGCTGCCCGGGGTCAGCTTTTCCACGTATGCATCCCACCCCTCTGCTGAATTTATACCTTCACGGAGTATTCACCTTGTGTCATTTAGACAATCCATGTCTTCTTATCCTATAGTTTGTGCTATCAGTTCAAGGGCGGTTATTGGTAAAACCCCAGATCACTCTGCCAAGTCGTTAGCCTTTATTTTATACTCCCACTGCTTTCCCAGTTTCATGAATTTGTATTTAGAGTAAATAAAGAGAAACTGTTTCCAATGGCTGAAGGGTCTATAATGAGAGGGCATAGATTTACGGTGATTGGCAAAAGAACCAGAGGCGACATGAGGAAACACTTTTTACGCAACGAGTGGTTAGGTTTTGGAATGCACTGCCCGATAGGGCGGTGGATACAGATTCAATAGTAGCCTTCAAAAGGGAATTGGATAAACACTTGTAGAAAAAATTGCAGTGATATGGGGAAGAGAGTGGGGGAGTGGGACTAATTGGATTGCTCTTCAAAAGAGCTAGCACAGACTCAATGGGCCGAATGGCCTCCTTCTGTGCTGTACTATTCTATGATTCTGTAAGAAATATAACAAGTTGACAAAATTCTGCTCAGGCAGTGCAGGTAAAAGCCATAATGCTATATGTCCCAATTTGGTATCAATGGTAACCTTGGAGAATTTGGTCATGGCCCGTTCCTCCAAATCAGTAATATAAATTGAAAACGACAATGTTCCAGAGCCGATCCCCGCTAGTCACCTTGCTGCCTTAACAACTGTCTTTTGTATCCTCCAACAGAACCGGTTATCCACTTCAAAACCTTCCCTCTTATTCAACACCTTCCTGCCCTGTAATCTCCTACGTGGTACGGCGTTAAAAGCTTTGCTAATGCCTAGGTATATTAAATCTGTGTTCCCCATGTCCACTAACTCAGTTATTAGAAGCATAAAAGAATACCTGAAGCCTTTCCTCATAGCACAAATACCCAATCATCACTGTAGTTGGCCTTCTCAAGGAAGGTCCCCAGTGACCACATCATGCAATGTTTACCCTGCCATAATATAGCGCACTCCCCCCACCCCAGGAGGTGGTGGTCAGGCAATCTACTTCCACATCTCCATCTGGCAGCTGATCTATAAGCAGCTGCTAGAACGAGGCAGAGCCAGGGCCAGGATGACTCACTGACCTATTTTTGCTTCCCTCTCTGTGGTCTGTGTATTCCATCTCTCCCCTGACACAGATCATTCACTACACTCGCCATTAATTCCAACAATCCCTATAGCAACAGCATCTGGTGGGGTCTCCGATTTCTCAAAGTGAAATAAAATTGCTCCAATTCTCAAGTATATTAATTACAGAACGCTACCTTGACCAAATTTAATTTCATCTGCTGGATGGTGATCTTCCTAGATAGTTCTTACTTTGGCCCGGAGAGAAATAGAAGCAGAGAAAGATAACATTTCACCTTTAAGTTGCAGTGTTACTTAATAAGTGACGCCAAACCAGGTAAGGAAGACACTGAAGAGAGATCTGGGAGGCTCAACATTGGCCACTCAGTCATTGCAGAGCACCAGTCAGCAATTAAGTCATCATGCTGAAGCAATATAGTGTTCTGGTGAGGCTCCAATTTCAACACCGAGTTGAGTTGGAGTCACCTAGGCAGAAGGAGATATCAAAGCCCTGGAAGTCGTGCAGAAAGGGGCCACTAGGTTGATCCTTCATGTCAAGAGACTAAATTGCGAGGAAAGGTAACAAAGACTCGACCTCTTCAGCTTTTAGAGAAGACAAATGAGGCAACCTTTAGTCAGCCAATGAAAGAATGCTTGTATGTGTAGGTTGCAGTGTCACTTAGCACATTCTGGAGTTGAATGGAACAGAAGGTAATGATTATATTGCCTCTTTCAAATCAGATCATAAAATGCAACTCTACTGAAACCCTGTGGAAGTCTGTCTGACGACATCTCTCACTTCAACTCCAAAACTTCCCATTTTAGCACTGTCCCACTAGATGTCTACCCCATAAAAAAAGTTGGATATCTCTACTTCCCCCCACCTCTATAATTCTAAATTACTGTACAGCACCTGCAAGTCTGTAAAGAAGGAGTCTGAAAGTTGATCAGATTTTTCCAAACCAAGTTCACGGAGATCCAACTAAGACTCAAAATAGCTGGGTTAAGTCTTCCTTCGATGGATGCTGAAGCACAGAAGCACTTGGACCCTCTCTCCACATTATCACCCAGTCCCATCCTTGCTCAGAGATGGTTTGCTCTAAAAGGCAAGGACCTTCATATCACCTCACCTTCCAATAAGGTGGATTATTCACACTGCACCTCCCAATTCCTCTCAGATAGAGATAGAGAGCACGAGAGAGAGGGGGGCAACCTTCACATTATGTCATCCAACATCCCCCAAGAGCAAAGGGTCCCATAGCCCACCATCTAGGTAGATTTAACAGGTCTCAAGAGACACGCAACCCATTAATAAGCTCTCATTTATAAACCAGTAATCATCAATCGTCTGTGTTCCCTTACTGTCATCACTCAGCACGGCTTTGCACCCTATGCATGTGCTTCTTTTCTTTGCGAAGGCCATGAGCCCACCCACCTTTGACGTTTGCACAGTCTTGCATCTTGTGTGCTCTCCCTCTGTAACAAATAAGAAATAGTTACGGATGAAATCAATGCTTACAAAAACTAAGCAAGCAAGAACTACAACTAATTTCCTCCAAGTGAAATCCTAATTTATGAATGTTTTTCCTTTTAACTATCCTGTCATTTACCGTTCCCTTTAAATCTATTCCTGTCTCTACCACTCTCTATCATGTCTCATCTCTCCAACCGCCTTCAGTGGTTTGGTGGCTAAATGCCACAACCTGGTCTGTGCTGAATTACCTGGGTTAGCAAGGTGTGCTAGTATTCATCGAAGTGAAAATCAGCCAGGGTTTTCACTTTTGATCATTATCCATAATCTCAGACGGAAGTGACCATGTGTGAATGTCAGGCGAGGACAGATCAAGTTAGACTCTGATTCCCCCAGTCAAACAGCTTGCTAATACTCAGTATCTGCCCTTACACATGAAGGAATCTTATATCTCAGTGAAACATATAAGATTTGGAGGGGGTTTGACAGGGTAGATGCTGAGAGGCTGATTCCCCTGGCTGGAGAGTCTAGGACCAGGGGGCACAGTCTCAGGATAAGGGGTCGGCCATTTAGGACTGAGATGAGAAATTTCTTCACTCAGCAGGTTGTGAATCTTTGGAATTCTCTACCCCAGAGGGCTGTGGATGCGCAGGCATTGAGTATATTCAAGGCTGAGATCGATAGATTTTGGACTCCAAGGGAATCAAGGAATACGGGAATCGGCAGGAAAATGGAGTTAAGGTCGAAGATCAGCCATGATCTTATTGAATGGCGGAGCAGGCTCGAAGGGCCATATGGCCTACTCCTGCTCCTAATTCTTATGTTCTTATCTTAAGGAGGGTCACCTGGGTCAGGTTCCATATGTTCCTGTACCATGAACCACACCCAGCATCACTTAGTGCCTTCAAAAATAAAAATGTTTCCTCCTTTCAGATGGGAAGGAGTAGAGTATGGAGCAGCGGATTTATCATTGGATGTCATTCCAAGATAAGCAAGTAGAAGAACGACTTATGAAGGGCAGCAACACTCCCACTAGTTTTTGTTTATCAAATGACCCAGTGAAGTACAAGAATAACTCACATACATGAGGGGGGTAGAGAAGACAACAGGCATTGACAATCAAAATAAGGATGTATGTGCCAGATTTACTACTATACAGTTAAAGTACATCGACGTTTCATTTCTAACAACTAATGGAACACTCGTCACTGAACTCTGAATAATTCTATACCAGAAACCTATTGTCAATAGCATCAATAATGCAGCAGTGCAACTGGTTTAAGGCTCCGAGGTTAAAGTTCACTCACTCAGGAGCACAGCCTCTGCCTTGGCCTCTCCCAAGATGGGCTCGAAGATTCTCAGGAGCGGTTTTGCAAGTTGTTGCTCTAGGTAATACTGCGTATCAATTGGAATGTTGTTCTCCAGAACATAGATTGGATCCTTGAGAGAGGGGAGGAAAAAAGGACCTTCATAAATTGGAAAGAAACTTTTATAGTAGAAAATTTCAACTTAAAAAAAAAAATCATTCTACAGCCTGACCCAACCGCTCAACTGATAGACACACCCCGTAAGAGTGGAATTAAGCAACCAGGAAAGGGTTGCTCACTGGTCTATACTAGACAACTGAGTCAGGGAAACAGTGGAGCAGTGCAATTGATCTGTGTCCCGGGGTACAGAAGAACATCAGAAATAGGAGTCGGCCACTCGGCCCCTCGAGCCTGACCGCCATTCAATAAGGTCATGGCTGATCTTCTACCTCAACTCCACTTTCCCGCACTATCCCCATATCCCTCCATTCCCTTAGTATCCAATAATCTATCGATCTCTGTCTTGAATATAAAACGACTGAGCCTCCACAGCCCTCTGGGTAGAGAATTCCAAAGATTCACAACCCTCAGTGAAGAAATTTCTCCTCATCTCAGTCCTAAATGGCTGACTACTTATCCTAAGACTGTGACCCCTAGTTCTAGACTCCCCAGCCAGGGGAAACATCCTCCCAGTATCTCCCTTGTCAAATCCCTTAAGAATTTTCTATATTTCAATGAGATCCACAGATCCCTGAAGGTAGGAGGACAGGTCGATAAGGTGGTTAAGGCGGCATATAGAATACTTGCCTTTAGTAGCTGAGGCATAGAATATAAAAGCAAGGAGGTTATGCTTGAACTGTATAAAACACTAGTACAGTTCTGGTCACCACATTACAGGAAAGATGTGATTGCACTAGGAGATTTACGAGGATGTTGCCTGGGCTGGGGAATTTTAGCTATGAGGAAAGATTGGATAGGCTGGGGTTGTTTTCTTTGGAACAGAGGAGGCTGAGGGGAGGCTTAATTGAGGTGTATAAAATTATGAGGGGCCTAGGTAGAGTGGATAGGAAGGACCTATTTCCCTTAGCAGAGAGGTCAATAACCAGGGGGCATAGATTTAAAGTAATTGGTAGAAGGATTAGAGGGGAGTTGAGGAGAACTTTTTTCACCCGAGAGTGGTGGGGGTCTGGAACTCACTGCCTGAAAGGGTGGTAGAGGCAGAAACCCTCATCACATTTAAAAAGTACTTGGATATGCAATTGAAGTGCCATAACCTACAGGGCCACGGACCAAGAGCTGGAAAGTGGGATTAGGGTGGATCGCTCTTTTTCGGCCGGCACAGACACGATGGGCCGAATGTCCTCCTTCTGTGCCGTAAATTTCTATGATTCAACTCTTATGCTTCTGAACTCTATGGCTAGTCTACTCAGGGTAGGGAGGGCTTTCAAAAAAATTAAAAAGTATAGTACATGTGTGGGTGCTTTCTAAAGGAGTGTCTTGCTAAGTTGTGTAGCTTCTCAATAATGGAGTAACCTGCTGCCACTTTCCAGGGTCAAGAATGAAGAATGCCCAGCAGACTGCAAGAACGTCAGCACCTGTGAAACCGCACGTCAGTACAAGCTGCCACATTCAGAACAAGGAGGATAGGGGAGAAATGGAAAATGAAACACAGCTGGTTTCGCTCTTAGTGAATTAGAAGAAAATGTTTTACTTGAGTTTTCTGCTGTAATGGCAATGTCACAAAAGCTGAAGCTACTGGGTGAGTTATTTTCATTATTCAGGGGAGCTCCTTGGGCTTGAGCACCATGTACACTAACTAGCAGAGAGGTCAATAACCAGGGGGCATAGGTGTAAAGTAATTGGATTTAAAGAGCTGGAAAGTGGGATTAGGCTGGATAGCTCTTTTTCGCCGGCACAGACACGATGGGCCGATTGGCCTCCTTCTGTGCCTTCTATGATTCTATGAACACCACCACCACTCTGCATGCAGTCAGAGAACACCCTGGGCATTCTCAATGGCATTCAGCCAGTAAAAAGCTGCCTAGGAGATTAGCTGGCTCTGTTCCGGATTCAAAGTGTTTTCCCCTCGAAATGAATGAAAGCACTTTAGGATACACATGGCCCCCTTACACTAGCTGACTTCAGCAGACAGGCGTTGCAGGGAAGGAGATCCACAATGGCAGTAAACATGAAGGAACAATGCGGCGGGCAGTGCTTGGGCACTTTGCGATGGGTAGCTCACTTCCTGCACTCCTCAGAGCCTCCCCGCCCATCTACAATGCTCGTCAGGAGTGTGATGGAATACTCACCACTCGCCTGGGTGGGTGCAGCCACAACAGCAGCACTCAAGGAGTCTGACACCATCCGTAACAGAGCTTGATTGGTGCGCCGCCCGAGCTCAGTAAGCACCCGGTTCACAACTAGTGCACCGCGGCTGCAGTACGTACAGGATATACTGCAGCAACTTCAACAGCACCACCCTCCCCTGCTACTTCTACCACCGAGGAACAGCAACGTCATGGGAACACCATCACCTCCAAGTTCCCCTTTAAGTCACAGATCACCCTGACTGGGACATATATTTATTGTTCTTTCGTCGTTGCTGGGTCAATATCCTGGAATTCCTTACCTAACACTATTGTGGGAGCACCATCACCACAAGGGCTGCAGCAGTCCAAGAAGTGCCACCACCAGCTTTTCAGAGCAAATAGGGATGGGCAATAAATGCGGCCTTGTCAGCATCGCCCAGGACAAAAACAAAACAGTATTCATTTAGACAGACAATGAGGAAATTAATTTGAACAGAATTGCTCTTGGAATTGGCACGTGAAATTCATTCTTACTCATTGTTGGTATGATTTGATACCACTCATTATTAACCGCCACCATGCCCCCTCTGTTTTTCTCCACCGATTTTCTCCTCTCCTGATGGCGCCAGCTCTTGCTGAGGTACAAGTCCACAGTACCACAACCCTCTGCTAACTCACCCAAGGAGCCATACTTCACGTGAGCCTATATAGGGAAGGTCAGCAGTCTATTCAATGGCAATGGGGCACCTTCCCCGAGTCTGATCTTGTCCTCATCAACGTGCACATTTCCAGTAGAAGACACCAGATAGCAATCGGAAAGAAAGAAAGTCTGGCATTTATATAGCGCCTTTCACGACCACCGGAGGTCCCAGAGCGCTTTACAGCCAATGAAGTACTTTTTGAAGTGTAGTCACTGTTGTAACGTAGGAAACACAGCAGCCAATTTGTGCACAGCAATGTGATAATGACCAGATAATCTGTTTTAGTGATGTTGATTGAGGGATAAATATTGGTCAGTACTGCACTGGAGAGTCAGCCTAGACTTTTGTGATCAAGTCTCTGGCGTGGGATTTGAACCCACAGCCTTCTGACTCAGAAGTGAGGGTGCCACCACATGAGCCATGGCTGACACTGAGCCACTGGCTGATCCTTGGAAGATTCCCCGACCATCCCCAGCCCAATGGCACAGGGGCTAAATGCTGCCCAAATGAGATCAGATAACTCCACACAGACCTGGGATCAAAGCTGGAGTCCTTTGACCTTTACGTACTAGGCCTTCAGAGTAGCCATTTATTCTATTTTCAATCAATTGCACTTATAATGGCCACCTTTTTCACAAAAGTATGAATACACTTTTTGCTTGCTCCTTCTCTCCAACAGTACTGTAAAAATAAATATTAAATTAAATATTTAAAGTGTGTAATTCACGCAACAATGTGGCACAGCACTCCCCTACAATTTCTCCTTCATGAAGTCTTAATATAACAGCTGTTAAAGACATTTATGTCTGCTGGCTGTAAAGGTTTTGTGTGAAAGAAATTAAGGAGTTTGGGTAGCCACAATTCAGCTATCAGTAGACTCGGACCCTCAGTACAAAACTTCTAATTGGCAAACTCTCAGAGAAGCTACAGGATGGCTGATTTGGGAAGTGAAAAATCCCGGAGTAGGCCACTCTTCTGAGGCTGGGGCAGGAGGACCTGATTGGGGCAGAGTTGAGGGAGCTTTACTCTGCATTAGCCTGTGCTATACCCGACCTGGGAGCACTCGGAAATGAAAGTCTTCATAGAATCATATAGCACAGAAAGCGGCCATTCAGCCCATCATGCCTGCGCCGGCTCTTTGAAAGAGCTCTCCAATTAGTCTCTACTCCCCTTGCTCTTTCCACATAGCCTTGAAAATGTTTTCTTTTAAGGTATTTACCCTTTTGAAAGTTACTACTGAATCTGCTTCCACCATCCTTTCAGGCAGCGTATTCCAGATCATAAGTCGCTGCGTAAAATATAATTCTCATCTCCCCTCTGGTTCTTTTGTCAATTATCTTCTATCTGTTTCCTCTGGTTACCGACCCTCCTGCCAGTGCAAACAATTTCTCCTCATTTACTCGATCAAAATCCTTCATAAAACAAAGCGACAACAACTATAAAAAAAAAATCCCCTTTTTTTTGTTGAAAGTACTAGGGTCAATAGCTTGCTGCAGTGGACAACAAAGAACAGTTCCTTTGTGGTTTGCTTACTGGCTGCAGATTCTTTGCCTTATTAGGTTTTATACTGGGCATCCCCAACCCCACACGACTGTAGGATGGGAAACACAACACCTGATACAACACAAACACCAAAACCACTCAACTTTCTCTTTCTGAGCTGAGGAAGTTAAGCGATCAATTAAACGTGTTCAGAAAATAAGGAAATACTTTCACAAAACTGAAAAAAGAGAACTAGCACTCAAAAGGCTCACTTCCCCAAGCACTGCATGGCTGGTACCACAATGGGGAGGGTTCCCAAAAACACTCTCAGAAGGCACCGTCGTTAACTTCAACCTCTCTAGCATTCACCTTAAATGCTATCACACTTCTTTTGGAGAGGGGTGGGCAGGTAGAGGAGGGGATAGGTGGAAACAAGGTAACAAAATCTCAGATTGCACGTTTGGGCGGTCGACTCTCTGTCTTTCTGCACTCCTGTCTTTAGAGGCGGTGCATAATCTGCAGGTAGCAGCCGAGAGGAACATCCCAGTGGAGGAATTTTACCTGGCTTCTCTATTGCAGAGGCCGAATGCAGCGTCTGTTGGCCGAATGCAGCATCCACGAGCTAGGAAGTGCAAAATGAGCCAGGTTACCAGCTTGCCATCCCGTCAACTTCTGCTGGCAATGGGCAAGAACAGGATCGGGCACGCTCTGATGCTCGCTACAGTTGAACGGCCTGCCAAAGCTCGCTGTTCAGGAACACACGTGAGTTAGATACTGGACAGCAACTGCAGCATAACGTAGCAATTTCAGGAGAGGGGAGAAAATTGGAAAGGAAAATAAAACTTGAGGACTTAGTTAAAAAGCCAATTTCTGTTGATCTGCATTTTATACAGTTTCTCCAATGGGCTACTTTGTTTACAACTCTCTCTGCATTTGCACAAGTAATAATGAGACACATTTTTATTGGATCTGAACAAAGGTTTTCCAAACATCTAAAAGGTGCATGATTAGAAACTGAAATTATGGTAAAACAGCACAAAATGGCAACTGGGCAACACACAGGAAAAAAAATAACCACCGCACATTAAGAACAGAATAACAGGGCAGATGTTGGGCATTCTGGGACAAGCACCCCATCTCCTGACCTCAAAACCTCGCCCATCATCTACAATGCTCAAGTTAGGAGTGCGATGGAATACTCGCCACTCGTCTGGATGGCTGCAGCTACACTTCCAAGAAGTATAGCACTATTCTGGATAGAATTCTGTTGATTCTGCCCCTGTACTCTATATTCACTCCCTCCACCACTGGTGCACTGTGGTAGCAGTGGCACCATCGACAGAATGCATAGCAGCAACTCACCAAGGTTACTTTGCCAGCACCTCCTAACCGGTAACCTCTACCGCCAAGAAAGAGCAGCAGCGTTGTGGGAACACCATCACCTTAAAGTTCCCTCCAACAAGGGGTATGGGGAGAAAGCAGGAACAGGGTACTGAATTTGGATGATCAGCCATGATCGCATTGAATGGCGGAGCAGGCTCGAGGGGCCAAATGGCCGACTCCTGCTCCTATCTTCTATGTTTCTAACATCCTGACTTGGACATATATCGCCGTTCCTTCATTGTCAACATTAGTAAAACAGATGATCTGGTCATTATCTCATTACTGTTTGTGGGAGCTTGCTGTGTGCAATTGGCTGCCATGTTTCCTACGTTGCAACAGTGACTACACTTCAAAAGTGCTTCATTGGTCCCAAAGTGCTTTAAGCCAATGTTCCCTTCAATTTATTTTGGTTGACTACCCCTTTAAGGGGCTGCGCAGCCCATTCAAATTTCCGCGCGTGCACGTTTTTTTCCCCCATTCTAAAGCCGGCAGGCGGCCTGCGCAGGACCTCCAGACCATCACTTAACGGGAACATTGGGACACCCGGAGTTCATGAAAGGCACCATTCTTTCTTATTGTCGCTGGGCCAAAATCCTGGAATTCCCTACCCAACACTATCATGGGAGCACCATTACCACAAGGGCTGCAGCGGTTTGAGGAGAAGGCTCACCGCCACCACCTCGTCAGGGCAACTAGGGATGGGCAATCAATGCGGCTTTGCCAGCGGCGTCCACACCATGAGAACAAATTTAAAAAACAAGTTGGAAACACCCGTACCTCGGACTTCATGTAGGCCGCTGCGCCTTTCGCAGCACTGATGATGACGTAGGGCACTCGATCTCCGAGGTTGGGCGCACTGCCCGCATCTCGCTTTCGCATCCTGTACGGCAAAGACCAGAAGAAATGGATCAAGACACTCGCTGCCAAAAACTTCCAGTTGATTTTATATTTTAAAAGTTAACTGCGGCCAAATTATTCAAGTATCTTAATGAATTGCTACTCTCTAACCAACTCTGGTGGGTCTCGATACTGACTGGCCCACACACCCCTTCACTGAGGTGGGACTGAGATGATGCCTCATTCTGCGGTGGTGCTGAAGTGACAACTTATTAATTTAAAATTACAAAATGCTGTCTGTTTACCAAGTTGATGAAAATGAGGTTACGTCTGCAAGAATGTGTCTGTGTAAGAGAGAGACTCCAGTTTGACATAGTTTTGTGAGGTGATCACAGATTAATTACTTGAATATGACCGCCCCCAGCACAGAGTGTGGCATTGCAGCGCAGGGTGGGAAAAAATAAATTCTGTACTTAATGACAGCTCTGCACTTTAACAATCAGGATAATGAATGCTGCAGTATTTTATGTTATTTGAGTACTTTTAAATGGAAACCCAAGATATTTTCTTTCACTACTAAAATAGCACTCCACCCTAATCGACTCATGGGGAATCAAGGGATATGGGGATAGGGCGGGAAAGTGGAGTCAAGGTCGAAAATCAGCCATGATCTTACTGAATGGCGGAGCAGGCTCGAGGGGCTGTGTGGCCTACTCCTGCTCCTATTTCTTATGTTGGTATCTCCCCCAATGCAGTACTTGCTCAGTACAGGAAACTTTGGTTTATCCGGAGGTTGTATGGCCGGAAACCTCGATCTAACGGCAGAAATCAGCAGCCGTTTTGTTAGGTTTTTTTTCTTTTTTTTTCTTCTCCTAGCATTTTTTTAAACAGTCAGTCTCTGGAAAGCCTCTCTGAAGCTGTTGCTAAGCTACAGAGACGCTTCCAAGGTACGGGCCGACTGTTTACAAGCTGTTGCTAAGCAACAGTGTTGGTTGTCAGATACGGAGATGAAAACCTCCGTATCCTTCAACATTAGCGCTGGTCTGTCCGGAAGTTTTCATAGATCGGCATCACGCCGGTGCCGGATATCGTGAACTTTCCTGTATTTAGCTTAGATTACAAGTTCAATTTCTGCTGTGAGTGCTACCAACAGAGCCAAGCTGACTGACTGAACTCTGGCAACTAATTTGCTTTTATGTATTTTGGTTAAGTTTTTCTCCGCTTGTCTTCTAAAAGTGGAGACTCCTTGTCGCAATAAATTTCCACAGGAAACAAACAGAGATCATCTGGTCTGTATGGCTCAATTACAAACTGACTTATCAAATGAGTCATTGGAGGGACCAATTCAGTTTAACATTTCAAAAAATGTGCATTAGAAAATATTCAGGTCTTTCTCCTCACTCCAAAACTTACTTTTTCCCTCTTGATACGATTGGCTAGCACAGGGGTACAAGGTCCAAAGGCCTCCCCCCCCACCCCGGACCACACGAGTGGCCATCCTTCAAGTGTGAGCTAAGAGAGCGAGTGTCGACAGGCTATTCAACTCTGGGAGGCATCGTGGATTGGGCTTTCCAACAGGGGATCACACCATCATGATCAGGAGTGGAAAATGTGGCTCATTTTTCACCTCACTAACCTGGGACACCAAGACCTCAATACTGTCTCCCCAATCTGAGATCGGTGAACTCAGCACACACAAGGGATGGAAACCCAGAAACGGCCTGGTCCATATGGCTCAGTTTCACGTGGGGAAGTACATCCATAAATTGAGTCACTGAAGAGCTCCTCAACCAAGACTATTTGCAGTTAAACATTATTGGTTAGTGCTCGAGGGGGCGGCGACATATAGGAGAACTGCCCAATCCGAATCTGCAGACCTGCACACAGTCCTCGCTTGCATCAGAAAATTAGGCTTGAAGCTAAACAGACCAGAGGTCGGGGGGGGGGGGGGGGTTGGTGGGAGAAAGGGAAAAAATGCACGTGGAATGGTGAATGACAAAAAGGATAGGATTCAGTTAAGGTGCTGACCACAGTTGATTAGCCCGAGTACACACAGGCAAGGCGTATACATAGAGTAGTGGGCCGAGTGATGTGCTACAAGGTTGCCCATGGAAGCACCTCCTCGCAAGATTCAGCAACTTCAGGACAGGTGGAGAGATACTTGAAAAGAATGAAATGGGCTCTCTAACACGGCGACGTCTTAAAGTTTTATAAAGACCTCACGGGGTTGGTGCTTCATTCCGAATACAAGGTGGCAGGATGGGTCACGAATCTACTACACAAGCCATCATACTAGGGAATCTTGTTCAGGATGAGTATGAAAAAACCTCGGGTTTATGAGAGAGCAATGAAAGGGAGAAAAAAAGAAAGAAAAAAAAAAAAAAATTTACGCCGCCAACGACACTATAAATAGACAAGTCTTGTCAAGTACCCACAAAGAAGCCACAACTGTGCAAAGGAAAGTCCCACAATCCTTTGCGTGGGTCTGATTAATTCTAAAATAAGACATCATTGCCCGAACACCTGCATCGGACGTGAGGGCGTTGAGAACGGGCCAGGCTGTTAACGATGCATGACCTCTGTGCCTTTTTTTTTGGTTTTACACCAATGTGCTCAGTGAACTGCTTCCAAGAGCCCCCTCAGCCCTTGGGAGCGGGGGGGGGGGGGGGGGGGGGGGGGGGTGTGCACGTCTCCAACCGATACAGACAGAATGTCACCGTGCAACATACAAGCTTTAACTCTATTCTTTTTAAACATATGATCGGGGCAGCCTTTTACTATAGGTACCAAATCCTTTTTTTTAAACAAATAGATATAGAACATCTGGATGATCAAGTCTGCTCTGTCACTCTAGTTAATCCCAATTTCCTGCTCTATCTCCACATTCCTTACTTCCCCAAGTATATGAACAATGACAGATGGGTAAAGACCTCTTGGTCCATCCAGTCTGTCCCACACAGTTGCAATACCTTGTGCATCACCAGGTGATCTCCAGGCAGAGTGCCAGGATTTTGACCCAGCGACGTTGAAGGAACGGCGATACATATCCAAGTTGGGGTATGTGTGTGACTTAGAGGGGAACGTGGAGGTGATGTTGCACCCACACACTTGCTGTCCTTGTCCTTCTAGGCAGTGGAAGTTGTGGGTTTGGGAGGTGCTGTTGAAGAAGCCTTGGCAAGTTGCTGCAGAGCACCCTTATAGGTAGTGCACACTGCAGCCATGGAGCGCCACTGGTGGAGGGAGTGGACGTTTGAAGTGGTGGATGGACTGCCAGCACTCGGTGTGGTGCCTTACTGTACGTAAAATGGCTGTCATGTTTGTCTATACAACAAGTCACTGCATTTCAAAGCAATACATTGACTGTGATACACTTCGAGATGGTTTGGAGAGATGCAATAAGGCGCTATACAAATACAAGTCTTCCTTGTTTAAATATATTTTCTATTACAGATATTAGAGAGGGTGGTTCATTTTCTCGCCCCCTCTGCTGTCAACCGTGGTTTACTATTTAAAAAAATATTGAAGGTCGCTTCGGTCACAGGAAATCTGAGCAATTTTATCTCAAAGCAACTTTTTTTTATTTTTGCGCAACGGCTTCTGGTCTTGCAGCTGCTGTGTGACCCAGCCTCAATTTGCTATTTCTGCATTTCCTGCAAGACACAGGTCAACGATTCTGGCACCTCGCTGGAAACAAAACAAAACGGGTTTCCAAATGCAGCATTCCCGCTCTGTATTGCGGCACCGACAAAATCGGTTTAAAAATCTTAAAAATTTGGCATGACGTCCATGAAAGGGCCTCGTTGCGGATCTGTTGCGTGCCCTCGCTTTCTCCCCACTCATTTCATCAGTTACACTTAATGGAGTCTTCTTCATGGAACGTAACTGGATTGCAGCAACTCACGGAACTTCCCATTATTACAGCCACTTGGAGTTTTCAAATCACCTCCTTTATTTGTACAGCTAAGTTCTCTTCCCTAAGCTTTTTTGGGATCATTGTGAGCTCTCACAAAGCCTCAAAAACTAAAAAGAGCAGGAGTCGGCCATTTGACCCTTCGAGCCTGCTCCGCCATTCAACAAGATCATGGCTGATCTTCTACCTCAACTCCACTTTCTTGCACTATCCCCATATCCCTTGATTCCCTTAGTATCCAAAAATCTATCGATCTCTGTCTTGAATATACTCAACGACTGAGCCTCCACAGCCCTCTGGGGTAGAGAATTCCAAAGGTTCACCACCCTCTGAGTGAAGAAATTTCTCCTCATCTCAGTCCGAAATGGCCAACCCGTTATTCTGAGACTGTGACCCCTGGTTCTAGACTCCCCAACCAGGGGAAACATCCTCCCTGCATCTACCCTGTCAAGCCCTGTAAGAATGTTATATGTTTCAATGAGATCACCCCTCATTATTCTAAATTCTAGGGAATATAGGCCTAGTCTACTCAATCTCTCCTCATAGGACAATCGCCCCCATCCCAGGAATCAGTCTGGTGAACCTTTGTTGGACTCCCTCTATGGCAAGCATATCCTTCCTTAGGTAAGGAGACCAAAGTTGTACACAATACTCCAGGTGTGGTCTCACCAGGGCCTTATACAATTGTAGTAAGACTTCTTTACTCTTATACCCCAATCCCTTTGTAATAAAGGCCAACATACCATTTGCTTTCCTAATTGCTTGCTGCACCTGCATGTTAACTTTCAGTGATTCATGTACAAGGACACCCAGGTCCCTCTGAATACCAACATTTCCCAATCTCTCACCATTTAAAAAATATTCTGCTTTTCCATTTTTCCCACCAAGGTGAATAACTTCACATTTCTCCACCTTATATTCCATCTGTCATGTTCTTGCCCACTCACTTAACCTGTCTATATCCCTTTGCAGCCTCCTCACAACTTATTTTCCCACCTAGCTTTGTATCGTCAGCAAACTTGGATACATTACTCGGTCCCCTCATCTAAGTCATTGATATAGATTGCAAATAGCTGAGACCCAAGCACTGATCCTTGCGGTATCCCACTAGTTACAGCCTGTCAACCTGAAAATGACCCATTTATTCCTACTCTGTTTTCTGTCCGTTAGCCAATCTGCAATCTATGCTAATATATAACCCCCAATCCCATGAGCCCTAATTCGGTGTAATAATTTGCATTTATATAGCGCCTTTCACAACCTCAGGACATTCTAAAGCACTTTACAGTACTTTTTAAAGTGTAGTCACTATGGTAATGTAGGAATTGCGGCAGCTAATTTGCACACAGCATGGTCCCACAAACAGCAACCTGATAATGACCAGATAATTTGTGATTTTAGGTGTTGTTTGATGGATAAATATCGGCCAGGACACCGGGGAGAACTCTTCTTCGAAATAGTTCCGTGGTATCTTGTGTGTCCACCCGAGAGGGCAGACGAGGCCTCGGTTTAACATCTCATCCGAAAGACAGCACTTCCATCAGTGCAGCGCTCCCTCAGTACTGTACAGGAGTGTCAGCCTGGATTTTGTGCTCAAGTCCCTGGCATGGGACTCGAACCCACAACCTTCTGACTGAGAGGCGAGAGTGCTACCCACTGAACCACGGCTGACACACACACTAAACACCAAGAAGGTCCCAGGTTCAATCAGATGGTCAGCGCCAAATTAGCTGATGTCAGCCACGGCAGTGGTTTTAGGTGGCACCAAAAGGCTTCAACATCCCTGGCTAGGGAGAAAGTAAACCTAATTTCCTATTTTCATTTCAATAGGTTAGGGAGGACCAGGGGTCACAAATTTAAGTTGTATAAGGCTAGATCTAGCTTAGATGTCAGGAGGCGATACTTTTCCCAGAGAAAAGTGGACCTCTGGAACAGGCTACCGTCTCGTGCAATGGATATGGATTCGCTGAATTCCTTCAAGTGAGAGCAGGACCTGTTTCTGGTTGGGGTGGAGATCACCTCTTATGGAAGGTAGGTACTGCAGGGCACTCAGGGCAAGAGTGATCTCCTGGACTAGTTTCTAACGCCTAGATGGGTCAGAGAGGAATTTCCCAGATTTTCCCCCTAAATTGGCCTGGGATTTTTAATCTGGTTTTTCACCTCTCCCAGGAGATCACATGGTTTCGGGTGGGGTGGAGAGTGTATATATTGTGATACACAGGGTATTGCAATTGTGGGGGACAGGCTCAATGGACCAGAGGGTCTTTAACTGTCCGTCATTGTTCGTAATTCCGACTCCTTGTTATTCAGTGAGCCTTGCTGGAAAGGTCTGTGGATGGATGTCAGTACTAAACAGAACTGCATCTGGCTGTAATACCATTAGCCTGCTGGCACTCACCATCTCGGCTCATGCATGAAGAATGGCTACTTGAGTGAGGAGCTGGAGGACTGCCAACGCCTGGAAACCAGATCCCAGCAAGACTGAACACCTGCAAGGAAACTGGAGGTGGAACAAAAAAAAGTTTGACGTGAAACATGCACAAAGCTACCTTTCTGCGAGCTCCACATGGGCCTGCTTCCCTGCATACTCATCGGCCGTCCGGGTGAGCTCCTTTGTAATCACAAGCTGCGAGGTGTCGATGCGATTGCACAGCAAATCGGAGATAACGTCCTTTGCATGTTCCACTGCTCCTGTTGGATCCCTGTTAGAGAATACAAGTACAGCCAGTGAGACATTAGCATGTGTGTTTATTTTTGTTCCCTTTTACAAAAGGATTAATTTCTGCGCGTTTGCCCCAATTTCAGGTGTCTCCCGCTGTCACTCCTGCAGCCAGTGTGGCGGCACTCCGCGAGCCACAAACATCCCTGGCTACCGGCTACCCCATTCTTACGACTATCTATCCGTTCTATGGAGATGTGGGGGAGGGTGGGAGAAAGTAGCAGCACCAACCTCCGCAGGCTAGATAGGGTGGATGCTGGGAGAATGTTTCCCTTGGCTGGGGAGTCTAGAGCTAGGGGCCACAGCCTCAGGATAAAAGGTCGGCCATTCAGGCCTGAGATGAGAAGAAATTTCTTCACTCAGAGGGTGGTGAATCTTTGGAATTCTCTACCCCAGGAGGCTGTGGAGGCTCAGTCGTTGGGTATATTCAAAACAGAAGTCGAAAGATTTCTGACTAGTAAGGGCATCAAGGGATATGGTGATAGGGCCGGTGAATGGAGTTGAGGCAGAAGATCAGCCATGATCGCATTGAATGGCGGAGCAGGCTCGAAGGGCCTACTCCTGCTCCTATTTCTTATGTTCTTATAGGCAGGGAGCCTCACCTCAAGCAGTGCTAGAACTTCCAAAACTCTCCTAGCAGCAGGTCTTTTCAAAGCTTTGGGGCGGTTAGTACAAAGACTGATGCGGCATCACGTCACTTAACACTCAGAATATCGATCAGACAACTGGATTCACAGTTCAGATTAAATGGGTTGTTTAGATTTGTATGTCTAATCAGATTTTTCACACGCTATTTTGCCAGCAGATCCTACAAGGCACAGGAAGTGCGGCTCCCACACTTGGAAAAGCTGCTCCACGCTTGGTCAGAATATTGCATCGGCTCAGACATGAACCAACTTCAAAATCAGAATCCGACTGATACAGTAGTGTCAGCGTCTGAATCATACACAGGTTCGAGGAATGGATCAACTAGACCAGGACCAGCTCCAATTACTTGGGTATCTGTAAAAAAAAAGGTAGGGGATCTCCGTCCTCTCTGCACTGGATCCGATCTCCAGATTATGGAGTGGCTGCCTTGCCAATCTCTTACGCTACCCTTTCTTCAGCCTTGTACACCCTGCATAACCACATTCACTGGATAAGTAAATCTTCCAAATTGAGATCCATTAAAGCAGAAAGTAATGCAGATTAATATCTACCTGTCAATTAAAATCTTCTGAAGACAGGTATTGATCAGGTTGGCTACCAGTGGGCAGTTATCCCTTCTCACCGTCTCGATACCCTTGCAATCCATCTTATCATGGGTGTTTGGGTTGGAGGAGAAGTATAAACCAGCGTAGCGTTTCTTGTTGATCAGCAGATATGGGAAATATACCTAAAATATAGATTTTTGTAAGTGTTAGCTGTCACCATCTGTTGAAGGGTAAGTCAACATAACCGTAAGTCAACATAACTTCCTCCAATGAGACGACCAAACTCACTGTCCTTGTCCGCTGCCACAAAATCCATTCCTTGACCCTCCCCAGTCACCTTCTCAGACTGAACCAGACCGTTTGGACCTGGTGTCTTGCGTCTCGCGCAGGGTTTCAGAACTCCTAGCCTCGCCACAAACACTGCTTAATTCCACTCAAGTGACAGCCTAGACTTTTGTGCTCAAGTCTCTGGGGTGGGACTTGAACCCACAAACTTCTGACTCTGAGGCGAGTGTGCTGCCGACTGAGCCACGGCTGATACAAGCTTGGACATCCTGTTCTATAACATCACTGAGGAGGTACTTAACCCATAAAGGCTTTCCCTGAAATCATTACTAATGAAGCACGGCTCGAGATTCAGGTTTAAAATACACAGGAACAAAAATTCACAAGCTGTCCGTTACAAAATAAACAACTTCTGTTGACCATAAAAATGAGCTTTTTGAAATAAATTTCCATTCTGTTTTGACAGTTTCCAGCTCCCTTCATGCTTGAATTTTTTTCATGAATTAATAAATGAAATGACTTCAAATGTAAAAGCATCGCCATGGTTTTATAAAACAACTTTATGGATGCAAAACAAGCGTGAATGTTAACACTATTTTAAGCTATTTGGGCAAAATAGCTACAAGGACAGCAACCATAATTTAGAACTAGGTTATATTTGATTTGATATTGAGTGCAACAATTTTTAACCTTTACAAAAAAAATAATTTTGCTTAAAAAAGGAAAATGGTCCAAATTTGGGGACAAGTGCTAAAAGAGGAAATAGAGACTGAAGACCCAACGCACAAGTCTGCGCTTGAACGGTTTCCGTTATGATGGCGCCCATTGACTGGGGGGTGCCCCAATGCTACAAAACCATTGGGCACCTTCGTCCCATCTTAACCCAATCACGCTCAACAACAAAAACAATCTGGCCTTTTTCCACCCACCTTTTCAAACTCCAGTTTAATGGGGGGAACGAAGTGGCCGGAGACCCACTCGGCCGCCTCACGACCTAGCGCCATGCTTTCCTCCACCGTTCGCGTTCCCAATTTACACATCACAGAATCCGTGTCACCGTAAATGACCTAAAAGAAAAATAGGATCGAGCATAAAACATGGTAGAGAGTATGTCATTTTAATTCTCCGCCCCACTCCCACTCTTTTCTCAGCCTCCTACACTGTTCCAATGAAGCTCAAAGTAAGCTCGAGGAACAGCACCTCATCTTTCCATTAGGCCCTTTACAATCTTCCGGATTCAACGTTGAGTTCAACAATTTCAGATCATAACCTCTGCCTCCATTTTTTCGGATGGCAGCTGTTGCTGATGATTCTGATATACCCATTTACACCTCCTCTGGACCCGTCTTTTGTTTCTTTACTTGTCCCATTCCCATCTCCTTTCGCCTTGCACCATCATCCCTTTTGTCATTTGATCTGTCCTGCCTTCTACCCTATCACAGGCCTTCCTTTTGTTTGTTCCTCCCCTCCCCCCTTTCCCTGCCTTTGCATGTACTTAAAACCTGTTACATCTGTAACTTCTTCCAGTTCTGACAAAAGGTCATCGACCTGAAACGTTAACTCTGTTTCTCTCTCCACAGATGCTGCCTGACCTGCTGAGTATTTCCAGCATTTTCTGTTTTTATTTCAAGATTTCCTGCATCTGCAGCATTTTGCTTTTGTATTATGGTGGAGAGTATACCTTTGATGGTGTAGAGAGTAAATGCATCATGTGGTGCAGTACCAAGCCATAAAGGCCAGAAGGGTCTGTATTAAATTGCGTTCTGTGCGGACGTAGTTCATATCACTGAAGCATAGAAATTTACAGCACAGTAGGTGGTCATTCGGTCCATCTTGTCTGTGCCAGCTGACAAAGAGCTATCCACCCTAATAATAACAGAAAATGCTGGAAATACTGAGCAGGCCAGGCAGCATCCGTGGAGAGAGAAACAGAGTCAATGTTTCAGGTCTGGGACCCTTCATCAGAACTGGAAAAAGCTGGAGATGTAATAGATATTAAGCAGGTGCAGAGACAGGGTGGGAGGGGAGGAAGGAATTGAAAGAACATACTGTATTTATGTAAGAGGCAGGAAAGATAAAATGTTGCAAATGGGAGTGGCAAAAATCATACAGCATGAAAAATGAGGGCAGGGATAATTATCTGAAATTGTTGAACTCAATGTTGAGTCCGGCAGGCTGCAAAGTGCCCAATCGAAAGATGAGGTGCTGTTCCTCGAGCTTACGTTGAGCTTCATTGGAACAATGTAATAGGCCGAGGACAGAGAGATCAGAGTGGGAGTGAAGCGGTGAATTAAAGTGACAGGCGACCGGAAGCTCAGGGTCACCCTTACGGGCTGAACGGAGGTGTTCCACAAAGCGGTCGCCCAATCTGCGCTTGGTCTCCCCAATGTAGAGGAGACTGCATCGTGAGCAGCGAATACAGTATATTAAATTGCAAGAAGTACAAGTAAATCTGTTGTTATTTCAGATTTCCAGCATCCACAGTATTTTGCTATTATAGCTATCCACCCTAATCCCACTTTCCAGCACTTGGTCCGTAGCCTTGTAGGTTACGGCACTTCATTTAAAAAGTACTTGGATATGCACTTGATGAGGGTTTCTGCCTCTACCACCCTTTCAGGCAGTGAGTTCCAGACCTCCACCACCCTCTGGGTGAAAACATTTCTCCTCATATCCCCTCTAAACCTCCCACCAATTACTTTAAATCTATGCCCCCTGGTTATTGACCCCTCTGCTGAGAGAAATAGGTCCTTCCTATTCACACTATCTAGGCCCCTCATAATTTTATACACCTCAATTAGGTCTCCCCTCAGCCTCCTCTGTTCCAAAGAAAACAACCCCAGCCTATCCAATCTTTCCTCATAGCTAAAATTCCCCAGCCCAGGCAACATCCTCGTAAATCTCCTCTGCACCCTCTACAGTGCAATCACATCCTTCCTGTAATGTGGTGACCAGAACTGCACGCAGTATTCTAGCTGCGGCCTAACTAGTGTTTTATACAGTTCAAGCATAACCTCCCTGCTCTTATATTCTATGCCTCGGTTAATAAAGGCAAGTATCCTGTATGCCTTCTTAACCACCTTAGTTACCTGTCCTGCTACCTTCAGGGCTCTGTGGACATGCACTCCAAGGTCCCTCTGATCCTCTGCACTTCTCAGTGTCCTACCATTTTTTGTGTATTCCCTTGCCTTGTTAGCCCTCCCCAAATGCATTACCTCACACTTCTCCGGATTGAATTCCATTTGCCACTGTTCTGCCCACCAGACCAGTTTATTGAGATCTTCCTGCAGTCTACGGCTTTCTTATTCATTATCAACCACATGGCCAATTTTTGTATCATCTGCAAATTTCTTTATCATACTTCATACATTCATGTCCAAATCATTGATAGTCGACCTCTTTTCCCCGCTTTCTCTCACTCCCTGCTCCTTTACTTGTTTTACCCCCGGCTCTTTTTTCACTTTCCTTTTCTCTCCTCTCCTTTGTGCTTGTCGCTTTAATACTTCTTGCTCCTTTCGCTGCAGCGCTCATACTGCCATGTGAGGTAGCAACGGACCAGAGACCTGAACGAGCACAGGGAACAGGACTGATGCAGACTGCAGTGGCACCATTAGTCAGACAAGTTAAAAAACAATAGAGCCAGCTCTCGACTCCTCCCAGCCCCTCACCATGCCCACCTGGATAGGCCGTGAACTGAGAACCACTGGATTAGAAGTGACCCGATAGAGGTATATAAAATAATGAAAGGGCTGGATAGCGTGCCTATTGATAGGATTATTCCAGTTTGACTGATTGGGGAGGGGCAGGGACATGCATTTAAACTACGCAAAAGTAGGAATAGGCTAGATGATAGGTGGTGGTTCTTTTCCCCAGCGTGGTGAGCCTCTGGAATGTGGTCCTGGCTTGTGCAGTATGTGCTGACTCTCTGCACGCCTTCAGGAGGGAAATGAACCGGTTCCTACCTTAGCATCTGCTTTGTAGCCATTTGCGATGGTGTACATCGATTCAACCAGCTGCTTTGTTTTTTCGATCATTTGTCGGCCAAATCCGGTAACACTCTGGAAAAAATGTTAGCACTCAGCTTAAAATTCATTCACATGGTAAGAACACAAAGTATTACTTCGAGGAATGACCAGCTGCCAAAAGCCAAACAGATGAAAAATGTGTGATTTTTTGATCATCAAGGTGTAGGATGTACTGGAGAATGCGACAACCTCCATTTCGAGCATGGTGTGTCAACATCAAGCACTCCCAGGTCGAATGCAACATGCTTAGATGCAGAGTAAAGCTCCCTCTACTCTGCCCCAGCAATGCACCTTGGCTTCAATCTCAGATGAATGACATACTGCATTAGTGTGACATTCTTATTTCCCACATCTTTAAAGAAGTAACAGGAAGAGTAGAGAAGGGCAATGCAGTGTACGTGGTACACATGGATTTTCAGATTAGGTGCCTCATAAGAGACTCACGACAAAGATGGAGTCAGAGTGTGTGGAGTCAGAGGCCAGGTAGCACAATGCACTGAAAGATGCCTACAAAACTGCAAACAGGGTAAGAGTTAAGGGAAGTTTCTCAGACCGACATAAAATGGGAAGTGATGCCCTGCAGGATTGTGTGCTAGGACCACTGTTGTTTACAATTTACATAAATGATTTGGACTCAGGAATTGGAGGTATCATTTCCAAATTCGCAAATACCACATTTGGGGGGGGGGGGGGGGGGGGGGGGGCGGGAGAGAGAGGTTATAGCTAATAATGTTGAAGACTGCACCAAAATACAGGAAGATATAAACAGGTTTGCAGAGTGGGTGGATAAATGGCAAATTAAATTCAATATAGTGAAGTGTGAGTGGTTCATTTAGGCAGGAGGAATAAGGAGGTCACTTATTCCTTGGAAGGTAAGAAACTAAATGTGGTAAAGCAAAGACCTGGGGATACAGATACATAAATCACTACAAGTAGCAACACAGGTTGATAAGGCCATAAAGAGCACAAACAAAGTACTGGGACTCATTTCTAGAGGAACAGAATACAAAAGTAGGGAGGTAATGTTTCATTTATATAGAACCTTGGTTAGACCAGAATACTACACGCAGTTCTGGTCTCCATACTACAAAAAGGTGATTTAAGCACTCGAGAAAGTGCAGGAAAGATTTATAAGGAGGTTGCCAGAATTACAAGGATGCAAACATCAAGAAATATTAAGCAGGCTGGGGCTCTTTTGCCTGGAAAAGAGAAGACTAAGAGGAAAGTTGATAGAAATCTTTAAAATTATGAAGGGATTCGATAAGGTGGACATGGAGAAACTGTTTCCACTTGTGGTCGAGTCCAGAACAAGGGGGGCATCAATGTAAGATGGGCACTAAAATTTCTTTACAGAGTGGTGAGAATGTGGAACTGCAATTGAAGCAGAGAGCATTGACACATTTCAGGAGAGACTTGATGCAAACATGAGAGAAGAGGGAGGATAGAGGGTTATGGGGGCAGGGCGGGAAGAGGTAATTAGAGTGGGAGGAGGCTCGGGTGGAGTATAAACAGTGGCGCAGGCCAGTTGGACCGAATGTACTGTTTCTGTGCTGCAGTTTTAATGTAATTTTACATAAGCCATCCCATGACCCAAGTGAGATTGTCAATTTAGCGCCAAATTAGGAGCACTTTGGTTGTAAACTCCTCGAGACTTCCAAGCTCGTTACACTTTGAAGCCTTCAAGGTCAACAAAGAGGAGACTTTGATCCCACCAGTCAGGGCTAGAATTAGACTGCGTTAAAAAAAAAAGCACCAATTTTTTTTTTCCTCTTACCAATTCATCTCCCTTTGCCACACAAAAATCCAGGGTGAAAATAGTGGGTAAGCAACTAAAAGCTGGTTTTGAAACCAGCCACTAAGAGGCACAGGTCTGATTTCCCGTCTCCCTCTGGCCTCCGGTCTGCACCTCCCCGTCACAATGTGTCCAAGAAGGGGAAGTCAGCAGCTGTGAGCGGATACCCACAGCACAGCGGAAAATCCTGTGCCATTGTGCTATCCTCCTCAAAATTCACCCGGCAAACACAGTCTTTTTTTAAATAGCAAAAAAAGAATAATTTGCTGTACCCGCTGCCCAAATCTTCAACAGCTGGTTCCAAAGTGGGAGAGAGAGAGAGAGAGTTGGGACTGCATCGCTGTATAGTCTCACTATTTGCAGCCAGCTTTCAGAACACTCAAGTCCCTTTTGTTTCACAATCAGTCTGTGAGGGGCATGACTGAATCAGGAGAAGTCCAAGGGCGAGACTCACTGTCCCCAGCATTACCAAACAACTATCTCTGCACTGAAGGTCACATGCCATTGCCACAAGTGTTTCTGCACCCAGTGCTGCTTTGTGCCTGAAATTCACTTTTTGCAATCAACATCTTGACACTTACCTACCTCTTTGACCAAGTTTTCGGTCACCTGTCCTAATATCTCATGTGGCTCGGGGGTCAAAATCTGTTTGATCACACTCCTGTAAAGTGCATCGGGACGTTAAAGGTGCTATAGAAATGCAAGTTATTGCAAATGCTTTTGCGCTTTCTTCATTCCTATCCCCTATACCCACTTCACTTTCTACATAAAGCACATTTTTCAAGCTGTGGATGAGGGACGTTCACATGCGGCAGATATGATTCCAGTCACTTGGGGTTTGCCTTCAGTTTTGCTGCCTTAATGTCATCTCTCCTGCAGCATTTGGTTCTTGCGTTTATGTCCAGGTCAAGGCGAAGCCGAGTGGTTCTGGCAGAAGCAGAACCGTGCGCCAGTGAGTAGGTGTTGCTTGGTGGCACTGCTGAAGACTCCTTCCATGACGTTACTGATGATTGAAGGAGGCTGATTGGGCAGTAATTGGCACTTTGCAAGTCATTCAACCCATTAACTCTCTCACTTTGATTGAAGTATCTGTTGACTCCCTTCCTTCCTCTTTTCTCTCTATTTTTCCCCAACCTTCCTAAAATACTTTATCTATTAATTTTCCGTTCTGATGAGGTACGTACATCTGAAATGTTAACATCCTTTCTTTTTAAGAGATGCGGACTGACTTGCTGTGCATCATCAGCATTTCCTGTTTCTATTTGCACTACAGATGGAGACAAATATTTCATGAAACGCAATGGCACCAGACTTGCTGGGACAACGGAAGAAGCATATGGACAAAGATAAAGAAGAAATGTTTATCGTGGAGTTTTCACTCAATTGCGCTTCAGGGTCAGGGAGAAATTCTAGAGTTTTATCTCGTTGGGAATGCAATTCAGCTCCCACAAAAGACCAAGTGGGGGAAAGTCTGCAATGGAGCAAACTGGACATTATTTGTTGGCAGGATCAGGCTCAATTCATCAAACAAAGAATCTTTCTCTTTCCATTTTTTCCCTCACAGAACCAGGAATTATGCCAGGAATGAGACACCATAGTTACGAGGAGAGATTTGAGGTACTGGAACTATTTCCTCTAGTTGGCTAAGAGGAGATTTGATAGAGGTTTTTTATAATTCTGCAAGGTTTTGATAGAGTGAATAGGGAAAGACTATTTCCTAAAATTTTCAGAGAGAGAGGAAGGAGCAGGGTTAGGAAAAAAATATATGCAGCAGTCTGTTGGAGCATGGAATGCTTTGCTATAGGGAGTTGTGGAAGTAGAGGCCATTGCATCTTTTAAGAGGAAATTGGATATTTAAAACAGAGGAAGGTACAGTGCCTATGGGGAGACAGCAAGGCAATGGGATTACTTTTGGGCTATTAAAGCAAGAGCCAATGGGCCAAATCGCCTCCTTCTGTGTTGTAAACTTTCATGGTTTTCTGGAAGGAAAAACTGTTATTCTCTCAGACTCTTTCTCTCCTCATCACTGCGCACAAGTGCTCAACTGATATCGTCAGCTGAACTGAATGAGAGGAGCTGCTGAGTGAATAGATTCTAACAAACTAGAGACTGGGATGGGGAAAGGTTCTTCTGTCCCTCTTGAACAAGCAAGGGCCATGCAAAAAGAAACCCGTAAAAAAAAAAGACAGGGCCCTGGACTACGGAGGGAAAAGCCAGCCAAGTTCTCCACTCATTGCTACCCAGTGACCCCTGCTGATGAGGACAGTGGACGGAAGCGGCACAGAGGAGGACAGAATGGCTACTTGGGTGAGCACCCATGGAACTGAACCTCGGCTTCTGTTATTGCCTTCAGAAGAGGAGGGAAGGGGAGAAAACGGGGGAACAAATACAACTGGGACTAAATGCCATAACCATCAATCCAATTCACACTGACAGAATGCCTACTGGCTAAAAGGAGTGTGTGACACGCTCCATTGAGTTCCCGGTACCATGGGTGTACACCACAAAACTCCCTATAATTTGATCAGAGCTGGCTTTAAATTAACAATCTCTTTCATAAAGGCAACAAGGTGAGCTGTTGTTAAGAAAGCAATAATTTCCATACGGAGGCTTGCCAGTGATCTGGTACTGAGCTGTACACACCACCTGCTGATCCCTGGACCAAGTTAGTTTACTGAGCTCATCCAGGATGATGGCACTAAAACTGGCCTCAGAATTTTTGCATTAGTGAGTGAAAAGTCAGTTTGGTTTTCATGCTGCTCATTGCTATCCAGTCACCTCTGCTGAAAGAGGGCATGCAGAGTGCCAGGTGAGTGCAGGTACGGGCTTGGCTGCAATGACACCCATAAGCCCATTCTTTAAAGCTCTCATATGACCATACCTTATGATGACTTCCAATACATCGTTGATGAAGACACTGGATAGGATAGGCGTGAACAACCTTTCTTCACTGTTTCTTTTGAGAGAGAAATAGGTTCAGTAAGTCTCTCATCCAGCCTTGCAGAGATATTGGGGGGAATTTTTACTACCTAACATGCTGGGAGTCTGATCTCTGACCCCATTGTTGGGGGGGGGGCGGGAAAGAGAGGTGGTCATATGGTGGGGGAGCTAGAAGGAAACATTCCTGCTCCTCCCGGCCCACAAGGAGTGCTCCTCGCCTCCCTGCAGCTGCCGGGTTTCCCAAGGCCCGGGGAACCCAGCCAGCAACAGTCAAACCTGCACAGCCGGTTACATCCAAGGCTTCCAGCCTCATTAACATATTTAAAATGCCAACTTGCCTCCTGGGAGCGGGTTAGCTGCCCGCCCTTTGTCCCGCCTCAGTAAACCCCACCCCCCCTACCCACCCGCTCACCCGTGTTAAAATTCCCCCCCACTGAAGATGGAATGCACATGCCTGGCAAAATCCAATACCTGACCATAGCTTTCAGTTTTTTCACAAATGCTACATGAGGCACTAGGTTGAAATCGTTTCTAAAATAGATGAAAGCAATCTAAATGGGTTTCTAAGTCTTATGACACTGCAGTTTCGAATGGGGAGTATAGGCATGGGAAGCAAACAGGAGAGTGGAGTTAGACTAGGTGGCTCACGTGGGAAATGAACACCGGCAATGTCTTGATGGACCAAATGGCCTGCTTGTGTGCTGGAACACTATGAAGAAAATGATGCACTAAGCCTAAGTATGTGAGGACTGCCAGTGCGATGGAACCACATTCTAGTTTTAGACCTGACCTTCAGGAGAGGAGAAAGCTGGGAAGAGAAGCAAATGTTACATGATGCGGTTTAGTTTGTGTTTCGGAGATCAGAGTTGAGACAAAGGGTAGAGTAAGAGTTACTCTGCATTTGATCTATGCCACATCAGACCCAAGGGTGTTTAATGTGGTCACAGGCTTCAAAAGTGTTGCATTTCTTGACATCCCTTGAACCGAGAACAACTTTTAAGATATAAAATACAAACACGATAGGAGCAAGAACTAAACCACAAGCACAAGATACAAGGCTCAGGTTAGAAAAATCTTTGGTAGTCAATCCTGCATCTTGTGCACTCAGCCTCCATTGGGGAGGTACGTGCATCACACTTAACGCTACTGAACTGAGCTTATCCTCAATGGCCTGGAGCAAAGGTGTAGTATTAAGCTACAGAGGTCACAGGTGCCGAGTTAGCTGGTCTCAGCAGAGGCAGCACTGAGGGTCCAGTTTCTGAGCTTACACTACCAGCCGTGCACCCACAATTTCCCCAATACGTGTGACCAGCAAGTGCAGCTCCCCCCAAACCCTGGGCTCCGTGCTCTGGCTCTGGAAGGGGCTAGGGAGCATGTTAAAGAGATGGGACATACCAACTTTGGGGAGGTGTGATGGCCAGAATAATGTGATCTACCTCACATTCCTAGAATGCACTGGGATAATTAATTCATCTCTCGGAATGAAATGGAATTTTAAGGATTTTTTGCAGAAGTATTTTATTTCACATTTATCACCAAGACTTGCAACACCTGCTAGCTCTCGGTACAATAATCTGAATTTTTTTAAAAATGACACCCATATTTATTAAAATGTATATTCGGCTAGCTTATTTTATTTGTAGGTATTGGCTACGTGGGTTAGGTTGGGCCGGCACCCATGGAACTGAACCTCGGCTTCTGTTATTGACTTACGAAGAGGAGCGAAGGAGAGAAAACAGGGGAACAAGTACAACTGGGACTAAGTGCCATACCGGAACGGCGAATCCAATCCACACTGACAGAATGCCTACTGGCTAAAAGGAGCGCATGGCACCAATGTGCCTCCAATTTTAAATTTGGGTACACGGTTCCTTTAACGGGCTGCGCAGCCCATTCAAAGCGTGAAACTTCAGATTGTACAACCTGGTACTAGGCTGCGCGGGACTAGAGAAGTGCTCGAGAAGGAAACGCACAACGTGTGGTGAATAAAGTTGGTGAGCTACAAGCACAATTAGCCATGCGGCAATATGATGTTGTGGCAATAACGGAAACATGGCTTAAAAATGGTGAGGACTGGGCACTTAGTATTCAAGGGTACAAGGTGTTCAGAAAAGATAGGGAAGGAAAAAAGGGAGGTGGGATGGCAGTGCTGATTAAGGAAGACATTGGAAAGGGAGGATGTTCTTGAGGGGACAAGGACAGAATCCATTTGGTTAAGAGTTGAGGAGCAAAAAGGGTTTGATCACGCTACTGGGGTATTCTATAGGCCTCCAAATAGTGAGAGGGAGGTAGAGGTAGAGGAGCAAATCTGCAGGGAAATCGCAGGGCAGCACGGTGGCATAGTGGTTAGCACTGTTGCCTCACAGCGCCAGGGACCCGGGTTCGAATCCGGCCTCGGGCGACTGTGTGGAGTTTGCACATTCTCCCCGTGTTTGCGTGGGTTTCCTCCGGGTGCTCCGGTTTCCTCCCACAGTCCAAAAGATGTGCGGGTTAGGTTGATTGGCTATGATAAAATTGACCCTTAGTGTTAGGGGGATTAAATACGTGGGGTTACGGGGATCGGGTGGGATATGTGTCGGTGCAGGCTCGATGGGCCGAAATGGCCTCTATCTGCACTGTGGGGTTTCTGTGATTCTGTGATATGCAAGAGCTATACAGTGGTGATATTGGGGGGCTTTAATTACCCAAATATCGATTGGGATAATGCTAGGGTAAAGGGAAAGGGGGGATAAAGAATTTCTGAAATGTGTTCAGGAGAATTTCCTTGACCAGTATGTTCTCGGCCCAACTAGGAAGGAGGCATTGCTGGATCTGGTGCTGGGGAATGAGGTGGGCCAGGTCAGCCAAGTATCTGTGGGAGAACACTTGGGTACGACTGATCATCGTATCATAAGATTTTAGATTAGCAATGGAGAGGAGCAAGGAACAATCTAGAGTGGAACTTCTAAACTGGAATAGGGCTAACTTCAATGGGATGCCAAAGAATCTAGCCAGGGTAAAATGGAACCAAAGACCGACAGGAAAAACTATAACGGAACAATGGGTAATCTTTAAGGAGATGTTCCAAGTACAGGTTAGGTACATTCCTACAAGGGAAGGGTAAGAGAACCAAAGTAAGGGCTCCTTGGATGACGAGGGAGATAGAGAAGATGATGAAACAAAAAAAGAGGGTGTATGACGCATGTCAGGTGAATTCTTCAAGGGAGAACCAGACCAAGTACAATAAGTTGAGAGGGGAAGTGAAGATGAAGATAAGATTGGCAAAGAGAGAATATAAGAGTAGAATGGCGGTTAACATAAAAGGGAAACTAAAAATCTTCTACCGGCATGTAAACAGTAAGCGGGTAATAAGAGGGGTGGGACCAATTAGGGACAAAGAAGGTGATATATGCGTAGAGGCGCAGGGCAAGGCTAGATTACTCAATGACTACTTTGTATCGGTGTTTACTAAGGAGGTGGATGCTGACAAAATATCAGTAGAAGTGGAAAAGGTAGATGCAATGGAAGGGGTGAAAATTGATAGGCAGGATGTACTAGAAAGGCTGGGTATGCTTAGAGTGGATAAGTCTCCTGGTCCAGATGGCTTGCATCCCAGGTTGCAAAGGGAATTGGGGGAGGAGATAACAGAAGGGCTCGCCATAATTTTCCAATCTTCCCTAGATGCAGGGGAGGTGCCCTAGGATTGGAAAGTGGCAAATGTGACACCATTGTTCAAGAAAAGGTGTAAGGACAATCCTAGTAACTGCAGGCTGGTCAGTTTAACATCAGTGGTGGGTAAAGTTTTAGAAACAATAATCAAGGAAAAAATTAATGGGCACTTGGAGAGGTTTAAGCTAATTAAGGAGAGCCAACATGGATTTGTAAAAGGCAGGTCGTATTTGGCTAATCTAATTGAATTTTTTGATGAAGTAGCAGGGAGGATTGATGAAGGGAATGCAATGGATGTTGCCTACATGGATTTTAGGAAGGTGTCTGACAAAGTACCACATAGAAGGCTGGTTAACAAAATTGAAGCTCATGGAGTAGGTGGGTCAGTGGCAGCTTGGATAAGAATTGGCTTAAGGATAGAAAACAGCGAGTTGTGGCAAATGGCTGTTGTTCAGACGAGAGGATGTTACAGTGGTGTTCCCCAAGGGTCAGTGCTGGGGCCACTGCTTTTTTTGATTGATATATAAATGACCTGGATATTGGAATACAGAGTAGAATTTCTAAATTTGCCGATGACACCAAACTTGGGGGTGTGGCAAACAGTGAGGATGATACCAATCGACTACAACAGGACACAGAAAGGCTAGCAGAATGGGCAGATGGAATTTTATACATAGAGGTGTGAGGTGATGTATTTTGGCAGAAGGAACAGGGAGAGGCAATGTACACTTAATGGCACAGTTTTAAAGAGTGTGCAGGGACAGAGGGACCTGGGAGTTAATGCGCATAGGTCCCTGAAGGTGGCAGGACATATTGAGAGAGTGGTTAGCAAAGCATATGGGATCTTGGGCTTCATAAATAGAGGTATTGAGTACAAAAGTAGAGAAGTTATGCTGAACCTTTATAAAGCGCTGGTTAGGCCACAACTGGGGTATTGCATCCAGTTCTGGTCACCACACTTTAGGAAGGATGTGAAGGTCCTTGAGAGGGTGCAGAGGAGATTTACCAGAATGGTTCCGGGGATGGGGGATCTTAGCTACAAGGACAGGTTGGAGAAGCTGGATTTGTTTTCATTAGAGCAAAGGAGGTTGAGGGGTGATTTGATAGAGGTGTACAAGATTATGACGGGTTTGGATAGGCTAGACGGCGAAAGGCTGTTCCCACTAATTGATGGTACAAGGACGAGGGGACACAGATTGAAGGTTTTGGGCAAGAGATACAGGGGAGATGTGAGGAAAAACCTTTTTACGCAGCGAGTGGTGAGGACCTGGAACTCGCTGCTGACGGAAGTGGTGGAAGCGGAGACACTCGATGTTTTCAAGGGGAGACTGGATAGGCACTTGAGGGAAATAAACTTGCAGGGCTACGGGGATAGAGCGGGGGAATGGGACGGACTGGATTGCTCTAGAGAGAGCCGGTACGGACTCGATGGGCCGAATGGCCTCCTTCTGTGCCGTTATGACTGGCAGAGAGGGCCAGACAGCTTGGAAGGAACATTAAGTGACACCCTCTACCGAGTTCCCGGTACAGTCGTATGGGTGCACACCACAACACTACCTATAAATTGATATGAGCTGGCTTTAAATTAACAAGCTCTTTCACAGAGGCAACAAGGTTAAATGTTGTAAGAAAACAACAATTTCATACAGAGGCTTGTCAGTAGTTCAGTGATCTGGTACCGAGATGTACACACCACCTGCTGATCCCTGGGCCAAGTTAGTTTACTAATCTCATCCAGGATGATGGCACTAAAATTGGCCTCAGAATTTTTGCACCAGGGAGTGAAAAGTCAGTTAGATTTTCAGGCTGCTCATTGCTATCCAGTCAGCTCTGCTGAAAGACAGCATGCAGAGTGAGAGGTGATTGCAGGGACAGGCTTGGCTGCAATGACACCCATGATTGACGTTCGTTGTTTAAAGCTCACATATGGAGCTTTAACAGAATGCAAGAAATAGGAGCTGCAGTAGGCCATACGGCCGCTAGAGCCTGCTTTGCCATTCAATAAGTCATGGCTGATCTTCGACCTCAACTCCACTTTCCCACCCGATCCCCATTTCCCTCGATTCTCCTTGAATCCAAAAATCTATCGATCTCAGTCTTGAATATACTCAACGACAGCATCCACAGCCCTCTGGGGGTAGAGAATGCCAAAGATTTTGTTGCTAGTATTCTACAAAAATGGTGCAGTGGTTATTTAATACAGTATACAGATAATTCACTCTCAACCCTCTGAGTGAAGAAATTTCTCATCTCAGTCCTAAATGGCCGAACCCTTATCCTGAGACTTTGCCTCCTAGCTCCAGACTCTGCAGCCAGGGGAAACAGCTTTTCAGCATCTACCCTGTCAAGCCTTCCCAGAATCTTACATGTTTCAATGAGATCACCTCTCATTCTTCTAAACTCCAGAGAGTATAGGCCCATTCTACACAATCTCTCATCATAGGACAACCCTCTCATCCCAGGGATCAATCTAGTAAACCTTTGTTGCACCGCCTCCAAGGCAAGTTTATCCTTCCTTAGGTACAGAGGCCAAAACTGTTCATTGAAAGGAGCAAAAAAAAGCCAGGGTTCCTGCTCCCCATCAATGTGCAGTAACCCTTTCTGGGGAGTATACATGTGTAAATGTCAGGTAAAAACAGAATTAGGCTGGGCGCTGATGCTCTCCATGGTCAAACAGCATGCAAACACACTATCTGGGTTGGGACATGAAGAATATCCACTTGGGCAGAGTACCATAGGGCCGCTGGCGCATGTGGAAACATGCCCAGCAAGGAGTCAGGTCAAGTGGGCACAGAGGGGAGAACATTGGAAGGAAAGATGACTTCAACTGAAATTCAAACCAATTTTGCAATCCATTTTGCAACAGAGCAATAGAACCTTAAGTCCAACTGTGCAGTGCAAATACCAGCAGATTTGTATCAGGCAGGAAGCAAGCCTTTACCACAGGAAAGCTGGAAACTGTCCGTTTCCCGAGGCCTGTTTGCAGTAAAGCTAAATAACACACACAAGCCACAATCCCTGCAGCACCCCCACCACAGTGGAGCCCTCCCCCACTCATGTACAGCAAAGGGCTTACAACACAACCTCATCAATCTGCTCGCAAATTGCATAATCTTCTTTTTTGTAACTTGGCTTACATCAGCCATCTCTTTCCCAACGATCAAGCTGCAAGCTTGCGGTTACAGAATTTGTTAAACCATCGCCGATCGGAGTACCAAGCAACCTGTTCAGAATCAGGGGCAGCCTCCAACTGGCTGTTGAGTCACAGTAAGAAGTGGCGCTTAAGAGACACGCGAGGAAAGAGCGAAATAACAATTCGTATTTCAATAGTGCCTATAACGTAGGAAAAACAAAATCCCACGGCACTTCACAGATATAACCGGACAAAAAAAAAAATAAAATGGGAGAAATAGGAGATTGAAGTATGGTACTTAGAGTAGTGTGTGCAATCCCAGCTACCATGCCACAAGAAACACAAGCATCCGAGGGGGTAGACAGAAGCTAGGAGATTCATGCCAAGTACAATGGGGATAAGGAATGACAAAGTTCTAGTCTAGAAAGAAGGCATTTAATGAGGGGGTGAGGGTGCAAGTGAACCTCATTGAGGCATGGAAGCACTCAACTCAGAGTCAGAAGATTGTAGGTTCAAGTCCCACTCCAGGCTGACACTTCAATGCAATGCTGAGGGAAAAGAATCAGTGTTGTCTTTCTGATTGTTTGTGGAGCCTTTCTGCGCACAAATTGGCCGCCATGTTTGCCAACATAACAGTGACGACAGATCATTGGTAATTCATTGGCTGTAAAGTGCATTGGTTTGTCCTGTAGATGTGAAAGGCTCATTTGTGCCAGCACAGGAGACTATTCATTCACTCCCATTGGCTTCACGACACCTTGGCACAGTCCATTATTTTCTGACCTTCAACCAACTTGCTATCCATGTTGCCGCACTTCCTTTAATACAGTTATATGTTAATTTTAACAAGCCTCCTATGTGATACTTTATCAAACACCTTTTGAAAATCCATACAACTTCCACTTCAGGGAGCCACTGATGATCTTTAATAGCACTCATCAGCCGCGGCTCAGTTGGTAGCACTCTCGCCTGCGAGTCAGAAGGTTGTGGATTCAAGTCCTGCTCCAGGAACTCGAGTGCATAAACCAGGCTGGCTCTCCAGTGCAGTACTGAGGGAGTGCTGCACTGTCAGAGGTGCCGTCTTTTGGATGAGATGTTAAACCGAGGTCCTGTGTGGCACTATTTTGAAAAAGAACAGGGGAGTTGCCCTAGCCAATATTTCTCCCTCATCCAACATTTAATTATCTGATCATTATCACATTGCTGTTTGTGGGACCTTGCAAATTCTGCATTTTCTACATCACAACAAAAGTACTTCATTGGCTGTAAAGTGCTTTTGGGGCGTCCCGATGTTGTGAATGCCACTTTTATAAATGTAAGTTCTTTCTTTACATAGTGAGTATTCATCCTTATTACACACTGCAGAAATTAGCTCAAACTTGGTAGTGTCCATTTTGTGTTGTTAGCGGTAGCTACGTCTTTGAAGTGAATAAAAAAAGACGGTTTCATGATGATGGAGTATAAAATCACTGGTTCATTCAGAGTTAAAATGTTGTGTCCAGTTCAGAGTGCCTTATTTCAGGAGAGAGGCCATGGAGAGGGTGCAGAAGAGATTCACTAAAATGATAACAGGGATGAGAGGCTTCAGCTACAAAGAGAGGCTCTATTTAATGAGGAGAGACTAGAGAAACTGGGATTCTTGTCCCTAGGTTAAGAGATGATCTGTAAAAGGTGTTCAAAATTCTGAGAGGTTTTGATCACGTAAACCAGAAAAAAAGCATTTCCACAGGTCACTCTGTTGGTATCTCAAGGGCATTAATTTATCAATAAAAGAATGGTTAGAAGGTTTTTTTGTGCAAAAGGATGTTAGAAATCAGGACAAGAAACAGTGGAAGCAAAATCCATACCAATTTTGGAAGTCAAGTGGATAAATAATTTTTTAAACAAGGTGTGTGAAATGGTCCGGGGAATGGGACTAAATGGACAGCTCTTTCAGAGAGTTGTACAAGCTGAATGACCTCCTTCAGTGCAGTATGGTTTGGCAATACTAACTGATGCATTGATCATAATCGGGACTGTGCCCAAGCAATGGGGTGGGGGGGATGGCACAATAGCAAAATACTGCAGATGCTGGAAATCCAAAATAACAACAGAGAATGCTGGAAAAGCTCAGCAGGTCAGGCAACATCCGTGGAGAGAAATTTGAGTTGACGTTTCGGGTTGAAACCCTTCTTCAAAACTGGAAAGAAAATAAAAAGATCGAAGGCAAAGCTGCGATCGAACAAAAGAAGAAAAGACAAGTTTTATCTCCGTTGAGACCGAGTTGTCCATCAGTGCTGTAGGGTGGTACCAACTGATGATGACCACCAACGTTCCCTCTAAGCTGTGCACCTGCGCAGCTCTCTGCCAGTCCCGCACAGCCCGGGACTGGCTTTTCCAACACGTGAAACTGTGAATGGGCTGCCAAAAAAAAATTGGGGGGGGGGGGGAACATTGGCAACCACCCTCCCTCACTGCTGGAGCGGGGCGGCAGGAAGGGAAGGAAGAGGGGCGAGAAATCCAAGAGGGCAATCTCCAGGCAGTGGCCGTAATTTCCGAGCAGCCAACATGAAGAGGCACTGGCAGATGCCAAGATACAAATAGCTTGCCCACTCCTGAGACACCAATAGCCTGTGGAGAAGACTGAGTCGGGGAATAGGACTAAGTGAACAGCTCTTTCAAAGAGCAACACAGGCTCAATGACCGCTTTCAGTGCAGTAAAATCCTATGATTCTAACTGGTGTGATATACAGTACTTAAAAACTTAAGAAACAGAAATAAAAGTTCTGAATCCTACGATGGTCAAGAATTATGCTTTATACAAAGAGATTTTGTAGCCATTTTTTTTTTTTAAAACAATCTGTTGTGATTTTCCACTCTCTGCATTTAGGAACAAAAAAAAATTATTTTTAAATTGCTTCCTCGTTACAACAGGAAGCTTCTTTTTCCGCAAACCGTCTTTTTTAGTTCCATTCAAAGCCGTGAAAGGCTAAACTACCCCCCAAATGCCTCATGCAGTCCATAACGAGAAAAGAATTACAGCATTCACTTAATATAAATCCAGTTCCCTGACAGCTCAGCTGATTAAGGCAGTGAACAGCTGAGCCATAAAGAGCAGGAAAGTCCCGGTCAATCGTCAGTCTGTGCTACGCTAGCTAATCTGAGCCAAGGTGGCAAATAGGAAGCTGTAACTGGCCCCAGCACCCATGAGTGAGGGAAAAGGAGGGAGGATTGTCTGGGGTTGTTCTCCTTGGGGTAGAGAAGACTAAGAGGAGATTTGATAGCGGTGTTTAAAATCATGAAGGGTTTAGATAGAGTAAATAAAGAGAAACTGTTTCCAATGGCTGAAGGGTTGATACCCAGAGAGCACAGGTTTAAGGTGACTGGCAAAAGAACCAAAGGCAACATGAGGACAAACCTTTTTACACAACGTGTGGTTAGGATTTGGAAGGCGCTGCCTGAGAGTGGTGGATACAGATTCAATAGTAGCCTTGAAAAGGGAATTGGATAAATACTTGAAGGAGAAAAAAATGCAGGAATAAGGGGAAAGAGCGTGGGAGTGGGACTCTTTGAAAGAGATGGCGCAGACTCGATGGGCCAAATGGCCTCCTTCTGGCTGTACTATTCTATAGGAAGTGGGGGGGGGCAATGTGAGAAGCCCAGTGTTTGATTTACAATATCTATCTTGTGACCCCTACTGGAAGGGTTTGGACGAAATCAGGCTCAGCTGTGATCACCTCAAACAGCTAAATCGCCCGTGATACTATCTAAACTCAACCATGAAAAATGGCTACTTTAGCAAGGAATCAGAGTGTACCTGGCATCTGTGGAACTGACCCAGTGAAAAGAAAAGACTTGCATTTACAGTATATAGCACCTTTCATGACCTCAGGACTTCCCAAAGTGCTGCACAGCCAATGAAGTACTTTTGAAGTGCAGTCACTGTTGCAATGTAGGAAACGCGGCAGCCAATGTGCACACAGCAAGCTCCCACAAGCGGCAATGTGATAATGACCAGCTCATCTGTTTTTGTGATGCTGATTGAGGGATAAATATTGGCCAGGACAATGAGTGTCAGCACCTTCAAGTGAGGAAGGGGGAAAACTCATGAGAAGGAAAAAAAAAACTGTCCACAAAAAAAAAGGATACAGAGAAACAAAGTTGAACTCTAGTAAATTTAAAAATCTTTCTAGAAAGAAAGTCAAAAATGAGAAACGAAAATGTTTTGTGCAAGCATGAAAGGTTGCAAAATAGGTCTTGTAAAATAGTCTGACTGTGCAGAAAGGAGCCTTAGAGCTACTGAGACACAGCAGCCTCTGGCAATACATTAAAGAACCATAGGTTTAAAATCTAGCGAGCCTCAATTTGGAAGAAACTTGCCCCTCTTCACTCCAGAGTAGTGAAAACGTAGAACAGGCCCTCAACGAAAGAACGGGCCCTCAACGAAAGAACGGGCCCTCAACGAAAGAACGGGCCCTCAACGAAAGAACGGGCCCTCAACGAAAGAACGGGCCCTCAACGAAAGAACGGGCCCCTCAACGAAAGAACGGGCCCTCAACGAAAGAACGGGCCCCTCAACGAAAGAACGGGCCCTCAACGAAAGAACGGGCCCTCAACGAAAGAACGGGCCCTCAACGAAAGAACGGGCCCTCAACGAAAGAACGGGCCCTCAACGAAAGAACGGGCCCTCAACGAAAGAACGGGCCCTCAACGAAAGAACGGGCCCTCAACGAAAGAACGGGCCCTCAACGAAAGAACGGGCCCTCAACGAAAGAACGGGCCCTCAACGAAAGAACGGGCCCTCAACGAAAGAACGGGCCCTCAACGAAAGAACGGGCCCTCAACGAAAGAACGGGCCCTCAACGAAAGAACGGGCCCTCAACGAAAGAACGGGCCCTCAACGAAAGAACGGGCCCTCAACGAAAGAACGGGCCCTCAACGAAAGAACGGGCCCTCAACGAAAGAACGGGCCCTCAACGAAAGAACGGGCCCTCAACGAAAGAACGGGCCCTCAACGAAAGAACGGGCCCTCAACGAAAGAACGGGCCCTCAACGAAAGCAGCTGAACTCATGTCACTCAACGCCTTCAAAAAGGAGCTGCAGAAATATCTGGTTGGGAATAGGAGTAGAGGTTATAGGGGCAGATATAGACCGGGATGATCACGGGACACCCTAGCTCCTGCAAAGGACGGACGGGGGAGGAGGATGTTGTCTGTGCAAAGTAGGAGGGCAGGGTGGGAAAAGTGGGATGAATGAATATTCTGGAATTTGGAGGGACAATCTTTGGGGTCAGAGTGCACTTAAGCAGAATTTTCCCTTAGGAGACTAAATGGTTTGGGAAGAATGCACCAACCAGGCAGATTATATATGGTCTACGGAAGGAGTAGTCTTGATAAGACGATCATACTGACCATGATTTATATTATCTATTATTCTGCCTACCTTTTGTGTGCTGTGATCGCCACCCGTCAGGAACTGGCCCAGGTCTCTTTTGGGGCATACAGCGAATCCACACTCACTGCACAAGCCAGCAGCTTGTTCCATAGGTCTACTAACCTCCTGACATCTAACCCAGTTCTACCCTCATGCAACTTAAACACATGGCCCCTGGTCCTTCCTAACCTATTAAATGAAATAATCAATCTATATGAACACTATCTAGTCCCTTCATTATGTTAAACATCTCTATCAGATTGCCCCCTGGATTCAATGATTCTCTCAGGTAAATAGACCCAGCTTTTTAAGTCTATCTGGGTAGCTGAAGTATTTTTAAGCTGTGTCTCATTCTTGTGGCCCTCCTCTGAACTTTTTCCAAAGCCTCTATCATCCACCATGCAAAGGGACCAAAACTGGACACGGTATTCTAAGTGAAGCCTAACCAAAGTCTTATACAAGGGCAAAAAATATATGCTTTGTTTTATCCAGAATCATCCCGCCTAACGCTTCACAGCACAGAACCTTAAGGGAATTCTGTGCGATAATGCCAAGATCTCGCTCATTCTCAACGGACTTAAGTTCTGTACCCTGTAGGGAATAAGTATATTCAACATTGGTCCTGCCCAAGTGCACAGCACTATATTTATCCAAGTTAAATGCCCCCCACCACATCAAGATCTGCTTGGAGTAGCTTATTCTCATCTACAGTCCCGACACTCGCACCGCTCTTCGCATCATCCACCAACCCGCAGACCATTCCCCCAACACCTACGTCCAGGTCATTAATGAAGAGAGTGAGAAATAACAGCCCCAACACCAATCCCTGCAGGACACCACTGGTAACTGGTCTCCAAGCAGATCCACATCTATCAATAAACAGTTTCTGCCTGTAGAAATGCAGCCAGTTCTTAAACTACTGTAACAATTTACCACCAATTCCACAGATTTTTTCTTGTATAGTAATCTATTTGTAAGGCACCTTATCAAAAGCTTTCTGATAATCTCAGTATACAATGTCAACCTTCGTACACCAACCTAGTAACTTCTCCTAAAAAATTGGCAAGACATGACCTTCTTTCTTCGAAGCTGCATTGAGTGTCTCTGATAACTCCTTCTCTGTCCAGTTGATCAGAGAACATCTCTCAAGATTCCTTCTAGAATCTGTCCCTTGACGGAAGTCAAACGTATGGGACAATACAAAAGCAAAACACTTCGGATGCTGGAAATCTGAAATAAAAACAGGAAATGCTGGAAATACTGAGCAGGTCAGGCAGCATCTGTGGAGAGAGAAACCGAGTTAACATTTCAGGTCAATGTTCTGATGAAGGGTCATCAACCTCAAACGTTAACTCTGTTTCTCTCTCCACAGATGCTGCCTGACCGAATGGGACTTCAGTTCCCTGGATGTGACTTCTTGAAAATCGGTACTACATGAGCACCCCACCAACCCAAAGGAACAATCCCATGACTCTAGCGAGCTAGTAATATACGGGTAAAGGCCTTGTAAAGCACATGACCCATTTCTTCAAGCACCCCCGAGTGGATGCCATCCAGACCAGCAGACTGATCAGATTTGAGGTTCAGAATTCGAAGATGTTATTCTCAAGTTATTTTGACATTTACAATTATCCTGTCACCATTGTTGTTAATTGAGCATCGTCTAACTTTGTGTAATCATTCAAGACTTCTACCTTACCCTGGGAGTCCATTTGAATTAAAAAATGAACAATCCCAGCCTGAGCAACACTGCCCAGTTAGTGAAATTGCTTTGATTAAAATTAGATACAAGGGCAGGTAAATGCTGGAATAAGGAGAGACATGCACACACTCCTAGGTATTGTGTGCAGTTTTGGTCACCTTATCTGAGGAAGGATGTTCTTGCCATGGAGGGAGTGCAGCGAAGATTCACCAGACTGATACCTAGGATGGCAGGAATGACGTATGAGGAGAGATTGGGTCGATTGGGCTTGTACTCGCTGGAGTTTAGAAGAATGAGACGGGATCTCATTGAAACTTATAAAATTCTAACAGGACTAGACAGACTAGATGCAGGAAGGATGTTCCCGATGATCAGGGAGTCCAGAACCAGGGGTCACAGTCTAAGGATAAGGGGTAAGCCATTTAGGACAGAGATGAGGAGGAATTTCTTCACCCAGAGAGTGGTGAACCTGTGGAATTCTCTACCACAGAAGGCAGTTGAAGCCAATTCATTAAATATATTCAAGGAGGTGTTAGATATATTTCTTAAGGCTAAAGGGATCAAGGGGTATGGGTAGAAGGCAGGGACAGGGTACTGAATTTGGATGATCAGCCATGATCTCATTGAATGGCGGAGTAGGCTCGAGGGGCCGAATGGCCTACTCCTGCTCCTATCTTCTATGTTTCTATGTACACACACACCCCCTATTTGCCATCAATGCTGCTCCAGCAGACCGTCTAAAAGCCAGTTCCACAGCAGTATTCGCAGAGGCCTGGGAGCAGATCACTTGTCCCAGATGGCGCATAGCCTATGAAGACCCAGAAGGGTGCAAGGGAAACCAATTTAAAACACACCGACAAAAGAATGAACCCACAGCATCCTTGATTCTTATTAATAACAAATAACTAATGGGGAGCCATTGCTGGGGACATTAATTGCAATATAAGCTATCCTTCTCTGCCGTTAAATATGAAAAGTTATTATTAGGAGTAATTCGATCTCCTTCCTGCAGGCCGCTGGGATCAAAGTCAGTGGGCGGAAGTGGCAGGTCCACTGGCAAAAAGGTGCTAGAGCTGGATCCTGATCTGAGGTGACAAGCACTTGAAAAGCTAGAAGTGGCCACGCATCAAAAGCAAGATTCTCCTTTCGAAACAGAGAAAAAATAATTCTGTAAAAACCCCGGATCTGCCCAGTCCCTTTTAATAAACATATACAGTGTCCTTTAGGCAAGAACCTGGTCGTCTTCATTGGCTAAGGTTCCACCCATTGGTCACTGGTTAAAATGTCCACTGTTCAACCAAGCGCTCTACTAATCAGATTGCACAAATCGGGGTCGGTACTTGACTAAAAGAATGGTATCAAACCGTTGCACTTCATCCAACATGGCCAATCAATTATCACTGAAGAGTTAAATTCTAATTAATTGTGACATTTAAGTGTTGTAATGTTATTTCGACAGTTCCAAGCCCACAGATCTTTTATTACAAGAATCTCGTATCGCATGACTGCGGTTTATTTTGCTATGTTTCACTAATCTAATACAGAAGGGGATAACACTGGCCCTGCAAATGTGCGAGCATTCCACATTCATTTCATTCACACCTTTGGTTGATCGATTTAATTGTATTGCATGGAGTGTTTCTGGTCTTTATTTTCCTACACCTATATAAAGAAAAATTGTACTGGATTTCCACATTTTATTTCAAACCAGGACACGAGGAAAACAGAAGCATTTGTGCTTAAGTCATGGTTATCTATAGATCAAGATCAATTCTTTTTCAGCTAAGAGCCAGCTCTTAGCAAGGCTACACTCACTTATCAGAATGGCCACAGTGAGATGTTTAAAAAATAATCTCTTGCTCAATTTACAATCATCTGAAGACAATGCTTCCTTCCCCACCTTCTCAGGAACCTGCACAATACAGCATGCTCCAGCTGTGCAGGTATCTGGACCCATAGCTCTGCTACTGTGTAACTAGACACCAGATGGTCCAGAATGACAAAACCCCACCTACAGGGAGCAACAGCAATGGAAAGCTATACTAAGATGGGAAGAAATTTGCCACAATACTCCTTATATATATATATATATATATATATATATATATAAATAAAACTAGCTGGAGTGCCCGGCGGTGCCAAGGCTTTTTGGAGTGCATGTTGTTGTTGGAAGAGAGCGACTGGGGGGGGGGGGGGGGGGGGAGAGAGGAGAGAGAGCGCGCGACTGGGGGGGAAGAGAGCGCGCGACTGGGGGGGAAGAGAGCGAGCGACTGGGGGGGAAGAGAGCGAGCGACTGGGGGGGAAGAGAGCGAGCGACTGGGGGGGAAGAGAGCGAGCGACTGGGGGGGAAGAGAGCGAGCGACTGGGGGGGAAGAGAGCGAGCGACTGGGGGGGAAGAGAGCGAGCGACTGGGGGGGAAGAGAGCGAGCGACTGGGGGGGAAGAGAGCGAGCGACTGGGGGGGAAGAGAGCGAGCGACTGGGGGGGAAGAGAGCGAGCGACTGGGGGGGGAAGAGAGCGAGCGACTGGGGGGGGAAGAGAGCGAGCGACTGGGGGGGGAAGAGAGCGAGCGACTGGGGGGGGAAGAGAGCGAGCGACTGGGGGGGGAAGAGAGCGAGCGACTGGGGGGGGAAGAGAGCGAGCGACTGGGGGGGAAGAGAGCGAGCGACTGGGGGGGAAGAGAGCGAGCGACTGGGGGGGAAGAGAGCGAGCGACTGGGGGGGAAGAGAGCGAGCGACTGGGGGGGAAGAGAGCGAGCGACTGGGGGGGAAGAGAGCGAGCGACTGGGGGGGAAGAGAGCGAGCGACTGGGGGGGAA
>NC_141014.1:31926930-32309622 GCF_052327205.1 Somniosus microcephalus | reverse complement strand
GGGGGAAGAGAGAGAGCGACTGGGGGGGAAGAGAGAGAGCGACTGGGGGGAAGAGAGAGAGCGACTGGGGGGAAGAGAGAGAGCGACTGGGGGGAAGAGAGAGAGCGACTGGGGGGAAGAGAGAGAGCGACTGGGGGGAAGAGAGAGAGCGACTGGGGGGAAGAGAGAGAGCGACTGGGGGGAAGAGAGAGAGCGACTGGGGGGAAGAGAGAGAGCGACTGGGGGGGGAAGAGAGAGAGCGACTGGGGGGAAGAGAGAGAGCGACTGGGGGGGGAAGAGAGAGAGCGACTGGGGGGGGAAGAGAGAGAGCGACTGGGGGGGGAAGAGAGAGAGCGACTGGGGGGGGGGAAGATAGAGAGCGACTGGGGGGGGGAAGAGAGAGCGCGACTGGGGGGGAAGAGAGAGCGCGACTGGGGGGAAGAGAGAGCGCGACTGGGGGGGAAGAGAGCGCGACTGGGGGGAAGAGAGAGCGCGACTGGGGGGGGGGGGAAGAGAGGGAGCGACTGGGGGGGGGGGCGGAGGAAGAGAGGGAGCGACCGGGGGGGGGGGGGGGGGGGAAGAGAGAGAGCGACTGGGGGGGGGGGGGGGGAAAGAGAGAGAGCGACTGGGGGGGGGGGGGGGAAGAGAGCGCGCGACTGGGGGGGGGACAGAGAGCGACTGGGGGGGGGACGAGAGAGAGCGCGACGGGGTGGGTGGGGGGGGGGGGAAGAGAGAGAGCGCCTGGAGGTGGGGGGGGGGGTAGAGGAGGAAGAGAGGGAGCGACCGGGGGGGGGGGGGGGGGGGGGGAAGAGAGAGCGCGACTGGGGGGGGGGGAAGGGGTGGGAAGGGGGAGGGGAGGAAAGGGGGAGAAAGGGGAGGGGGGAGAAAGGGGAGGGGGGGAGGAAGGGGAGGTGGGGAGGAAGGGGGAGGGGGGAGGAAGGGGGAGGAAGGGGGAGGGGGGAGGAAGGGGGAGGGGGGAGGAAGGGGGAGGAAGGGGGAGGGGGGAGGAAGGGGGAGGAAGGGGGAGGAAGGGGGAGGGGGGAGGAAGGGGGAAGGAAGGGGGAGGGGGAGGAAGGGGGAGGGGGGAGGAAGGGGGAGGGGGGGAGGAAGGGGGAGGGGGGAGAAAGGGGAGGGGGGAGAAAGGGGAGGAAGGGGGAGGGGGGAGGAAGGGGGAGGGGGGGAGGAAGGGGGAGGGGGGAGGAAGGGGGAGGGGGGAGGAAGGGGGAGGGGGGAGGAAGGGGGAGGGGGAGGAAGGGGGAGGGGGGAGGAAGGGGGAGGAAGGGGGAGGGGGGAGGAAGGGGGAGGAAGGGGGAGGAAGGGGGAGGGGGGAGGAAGGGGGAAGGAAGGGGGAGGGGGAGGAAGGGGGAGGAAGGGGGAGGGGGGGAGGAAGGGGGAGGGGGGAGAAAGGGGAGGGGGGAGAAAGGGGAGGGGGGAGGAGGAAGGGGAGGGGGGGAGGTGGGGAGGAAGGGGGAGGGGGAGGAAGGGGGAGGGGGGAGAAGGGGGAGGGGGAGGAAGGGGAGGAAGGGGGAGGGGGGAGGAAGGGGGAGGGGGGGAGGAAGGGGGAGGGGGGAGGAAGGGGGAGGAAGGGGGAGGGGGGAGGAAGGGGGAGGGGGGAGGAAGGGGGAGGGGGGAGGAGGGGAGGAAGGGGGAGGGAGAGGGGGGAGGGAGGGGGAGGGAAGGGGGAGGGGGGAGGAAGGGGGAGGAAGGGGGAGGGGGGAGGGGGGAGGAAGGGGGAGGGGGGAGGGGGAGGGAGGGGGAGTGGGAGAGGAGGGGTGGGGGCGAGGGGAGGGGTAGGGGCGAGGGGAGGGGAGGAGGTGGTGGGGGAAGGAGGGGGGGAGAAAGGGAGGGGGGGAGCCAGCAGACCCTCTCCCCACTGCCGGCGATGGCTCCGCTGAGCTCCGTGCCGCCCCACGCACTGACATGCCGAGCGCAGCGCCCCGGTGAGCCCGAGCCCCGCCCTCCGAGACCAGGCCTGAGACGGCCGATTGCGGCTGGCCGGGCCCGGTTGCCTTGGTAACCCTCCTCCCCTCTCCGCCTCCCGATCTCCAGGCCTGGGCCTGAGACAGCCAATTGCGGCTGGCCGGGCCCGGTTGCCTTGGTAACCCTCCTCCCCTCTCCGCCTCCCGATCTCCGGGCCTGAGCGGCCGATTGCGGCTGCCGAGCCCGGTTGCTGGGGTAACCCTCTCCGCTCCCCCTCCCCTCCTGAGCCCCCACCCCCGAATGAAGCGCGAGCAGGTTGCAGTGAGCCCAGCCAGCCTTTACCAAGATGGCTGGCCGCTGGTTCGGAATCGGGCCCAGCGAGGGGGGTGGGGGGTGAGGGGTGAGGGGTGGGAGGAGCTTGCCACAAAACAATTGCCTAGGGTCCAGCATGGCTGGCAACAGACGCCCAGGCTTCGAGGCCTACCTGCAAAAACGGGGAAAGGTAGGAAAATTAATGAGATTAGATAAAAGATTTAGAAAGTCATTAAATTATTTTTAAAACAATATGTGTTTTAAAAGCAACTTTTTTTTTTTTTAAAGACGCAGAAAGCGGGAAAAAGAAATGAAAAGTTTGGAATCAAGATGGCGGCGACTCACCTCGGTTCAGAACGATAAGGCCCACCCACACACGCACCGATTGGTGGACCGTCAGGTCACCGAAGCGTAGGATTGGTCAATCGTCCCGTCACTCGACTCTAGGAGGGCCCGCCCGCACGCGCCAGGAACCCGCCCCCGCCACGCAGCGATTGGTCGACCGTCGGGTCGCTCGACCGTACGATTGGTCGACCTTGACGTCACTCGATGCTAATGAGCGGAATGTTGAACATTTTTTGGATACCGCGGGCGCAATTTTTGTCTCGCCGAAACGTAAATACGCTTATGACGGTTCTGGAATCGTAAGCTTTCTTTCGATGTAACACACGTGTAGGTACGCTCTATAACTTTCGAATTTATACAATACAGACAGACGGACAGACAGATGTGTATCCTTTTATATATACAAGAAGATACATAGATATATAGAGCCGCCTCCCGAATCTCCCACCCCACCCCCCCACAATGGCGCGGTTGGTAAAACACTGCCTGCTTCAGTACTGAGCCGTATGATACAGCACAGGAGGCCATTCAGCCCATCGTGCCTGCGCTGGCTCTTTGGAAGAGCTATCCAATTAGCCCCACCCCTTGCTCTTTCCCCACAGCCCTACAATTTTTTCCCTTCAAATATTTAACAGTGGAAACAGTTTCTCCCTATCTACTTCATCAAAACCCCTCATTATTTTGAAAACCTCTATTAAATCTCCCTTTAAACTTCTCTGCTCCAAGGAGAACAATCCCAGCTCCCTTGTCAACGGCTCCATCCCTCTCCCTGGCAACTGTCTGAGGCTGAACCAGACCGTATTTGACAGCGAGGTGAGCTTCCGCCCACATATCTGCTCCATCACCAGGACCGCCTACTTCCACCTCCGTAACATTGCCTGACTCCATCCGTGCCTCAGCTCATCTGCCGCTGAGACCTTCATCCATGCCTATGCTACCTCTAGACTTGACTATTCCTACACTCTCCTGGCCGGCCTCCCATTTTCCAATGACATAAACTTAAACACCCAAAACTCTGCTGCCCGTATCCTAACTCCCCAAGTCCCTTTCACCCCTCACCCCTGTGCTCACTGGTCTACATTGGCTCCCAGTCCAGCAACGCCTAAATTTTAAAATTCGCATCCTTGTTTTCAAATCCTTCCATGGCCTCGCCCCCTTCCCTATCTCTGGAACCTCCTCCAGTACTACAAGCCTCCAAGATCTCTGCACTCCTCCAATTCTGACCTCTTGTGCATCCCCGATTTTCATCGCTCCACCATTGGCGGCCGTGCCTTCAGCTGTTTAGGCCCCAAGCTCTGGAATTCCCTCCCTAAACCTCTCCGCCTCGCTCTCTCCTCCTTTAAGACGCCCCTTAAAACCTACCTCTTTCACCAAACTTTTGGTCAACTGTCCTAATATCTCATGTGGCTCGGTCTAAAATTTTGTTTAGATTACACTCCTGTGAAGTGCCTTGGGACGCTTTACTACAGCGTTGAAGACGCTATATGAATGCAAGTTGTTGGGTTGTCGTCTTCAGGTTAAGGACAGGAAAAAGATATGAAGTAACTCCAGCGCATCCTATGCTTCTGGGGCAGTAAGAAGAATCTCAGAGACACTCCTTGAACAAAGCAGAGGAGGGTGAGCAAAGATGCTGCTGACAAGCTGATTTACAACATCTTATCCTGTTCAACACAACTTCCTGCACAGCTTAACCACAGCCTCACCCCCCTGAGAACTTAGCAACGAGAGTCATCACAAAACTGCAGTCTTCTGACAACACACATCTTGGGTGGGTGCGTGCATATAATATATATATATTTCCTTGTATAGTATATACACGTATATACATACACACATATATACATACACACATTTATTATAGCCATTTAAAAATGTTGGTGCTGTATAATCTCTTTTTGGTGAGAAGCTGTTCAAGACATTTCAACACTCGAATATGGTTCCCATTGCTGCTATTGTATCAATAAAGCAGACATTTCCCTTTTTGGGCTTCTGGTATTTACTCATCTGTAATGAAGTAAAATTCTTGGAAGAAAGGTTCTACAGTATAGTGTTATTTTGGTTATCTTTCACAATTATGTAGAATACCCAAGTATTATATTCCCACGCCTGCTGCTCTTCTCCTCCTCCCCGATGTCACACATCTTGAAACAGACTGGAAAACCTGTCTTCACGGTTCTGTCAATGCTGCCCTATAGCTGATTGAGACGAGGTAGCAAGACTGTCCCTTCCCAGCAGCTCAGTACCTCCCGAACACCTCAGCATGACTCAGATTAAGAACCAATTGCCATGGGGAAAAGCCCTGGCTCAAACACATGCCGCGCCGCAGCGCAGATATAAGAGACACTGTGTTATCCATTAAACATAGTGAAGTGATGAAGCATTACCAGCACTTCATTCTTCATTTTTATTTGTTCCTGTGTTGTCAGCGATGCTGGCAAGGCACCAATTCTTGCCCATCCCCAGCTGCCATGAGGAGGTGATGGCGATGGTGGTGGGCCGCCTTCTTGAAGCAACTGCGTTACAACTGAGCAGCATTAAGGGTCAACCACGTGTGGGACTGGAGTCATGTATTGGCAAGGCTGGGTAGGGATGGCAAGTCCCTTCCCTGTAGGGCACTAGACCACCAGTTAGGTTTTGATGCCAATCCAGCATTTTCTGGCCAGTTTTCTGGTGCTTGCCCACAAATTACCAGGCTTAATCGAATTCAGATTCATAACTTGCCAGGCGGAATTTGAACTGGCTTGAAGTGTCAGCTGTGGCTCAGTTGGTAGCACCCTCACCTCTGAGTCAGAAGGTTGTGGGTTCAAGTCCCAATCCGGAGACTTGGGCACAAAAATCTAGGCCGACACTCCAGTGCAGTACTGACGGAGCGCTGCACTGTCGGAGGTGCCATCTTTCGGATGAGATGTTAAACCGAGGCCCCGTCTGCCCTCTCAGGCAGACGTAAAAGATCCCATGGCACTATTTCGAACAAGAACAGGGGAGTTCTCCCCGGTGTCCTGGGCCAATATTTATCCCTCAATCAACATCACTAAAACAGATTATCTGGTCAGTATCACATTGCTGTTTTTGGGATCTTGCTGTGCTCAAACTGGCTGCCGCATTTCCTACATTACAACAGTGACTACACTTCAAAAAGTACTTCATTGGCTGTAAAGCGCTTTGGGGCATCCTGAGGTTGTGAAAGGCGCCAAAGAAATGCAAGTCTTTCTTTCTTTCCATAATGGCACTATCGCCACTTATGACAGTTTGAACCCATCGAGTCCTGTGCTTTCTGGCACCTGAATTAACTTGCAACTGTTGGGATCATGAAAACCCTTTGCTCTAAAAAAAAAAAATCTAAAACAAAGTCCTTTCTGGATCAAACAGCTTAGTAGAAATAGGATCTCATCTGCCGAGCTTATGTTGAAACAGCAAGGGAAACTTGAAACTACCCATCCTGTAGGTTTGCTTTTGCAAAGTTATGAAAGACAGCAGGAAAGAGAGAACAAGAACACAAAATGCCAAAACTCACCTGTGATATTTCAAGGCACGGCAGCTTGCCGACCTGTGCTCCAGTGAACCCATACACCGAATTTGCGCTCACTTTCAGGGCAAGTTGTCGACCATCGAGGACCTTTTGTTTGAATGGGTCTGTCTCTTTCTTTAGTTCCGCCTTTGCCCTTGAGAATTAGGAGGGGTGAAATGACAATTAGAAGCACGTAACTTTATTTTCCTGGGATTGGCTGCCGCGAAAGGCATAGTACACTGCCCTTCCAACTCTGGTCCCTGGTTTGAATCTAGTCCAGATCAGCAAGCTGAAAATTTCACCTATGTGAAGTCAATCCACACCCTAAGTCTCCAACACACGCTATCTATAAACATACAAATTGGTAATCACATCCAAAGAGCCAACAAAATGGCTGGCATGGAAAATCGAAATGCCAAACCTGGTGCAAGAGGGCCATTCGCCTGAGAGTATAGTTACAGCACGTTACCGAGGAATAGGTGGTGATTCACTCCACCCGCGACACAGACTATTCCTGCAACAAGAGCAAAATACTGCAGACGCTGGAAATCTGAAATAACAACAAAGTGCTGGAAACACTCAGCAGATCAGGCAGCATCGAGGAGAGAGAAAGTCAACGTTTCAGGTCGAACCCTTCGTCATTCCGCCATTCAATAAGATCATGGCTGATCATTGACCTCAACTCCACTTTCCCCGCCCGATCTCCATATCCCTTGATTCCCTTAGAGCCCAAAAATCTCTCGATCTCAGCCTTGAATATACTCAACGACTGAGCATCCACAGCCCTCTGGGGTAGAGAATTCCAAAGATTCACCACCCTCTGAGTGAAGAAATTTCTCCTCATCTCAGTCCTAAATGGCCGACTCCTTATTCTGAGACTGTGACCCCTGGTTCTAGACTCCCCAGCCAGGGGAAACATCCTCCCTGCATCTACCCTGTCAAACCCTGTAAGAATTTTGTATGTTTCAATAAGATCACCTCTCATTCTGACAAAGGGTTCGACTCGAAACATTGACTCTGTTTCTCTCTCCTCGATGCTGCCTGACCTGCTGAGTCTTTCCAGCACTTTCTGTTGTTATTACAGGAAACTTTCGTTTAACCGGAGGTTAAAAGTCCGGAAAGCTCTATCTACCGGCAAAATTCAGGAGCCGTTTCCTACAAGTTTTTTTACTTCTCGTTGCTTTTTTTTCCCCAGTCAAGGTCTAGCTGAAGCTGTTGCTTAGCTACAGAGACGCTTTTAAGCTGCAGCCGACTGTTTTGAAGCTGTTGCTAAGCAACAGGGTTTGTTGCTTCACACGGAGCTGAAAAGCTCCGTATGTTTTAACATTAGCGCTGGTTTCTACGGCAGTTTTGATGGGACGGCACCAACTCAGTCCCGTCAGTGCCGGATACCAGAAAGTTTCCTGTACATACTATCCCTGACCTGAGAGAACTTGAGGCTCATAACTGGTGCATTTTTTCCCGTCCTTCCTCTCCCAAAGGCGCTGAGGCTTGCTGTGGCACAATGGTTTGGGCATCACCAGGCTTCCGGGTACCTTGCCCAAATGGCCATTCTTCATGTGTGAGCCAAGACTTGGCGTTAGCAATTAGATATGCACCAGACAGCTAAATGCATTTATAAAAATAAAACTTTGACTGAATTGTCCACAGGTTGACTGAGTTGAATAAAAGACATTAACTAATAATAAACTTATCACATTAGGAATAAGGGCAGAGGGAGTAACAGATTTGAAACCATCTATTCGAAGCTTCAAATCTTTGAACAGATCACGCAATAAGGAATCAGTTACTTAACAGAACTGTCTTGAATATGTTGATTGGGGAATTACTGAATTTAAAAAAAGGACAACACAACAAATTAAAGCCCAAGGCAATTCAAAAGCTATCCAATTAGCCCCACTCCCCTGTTCCTTTTCCATAGCCCTGCAATTTTCCCCTTCAAGTATTTATCCAAATCCTTTGGAAAGTTACTACTAAGTCTGCTTCCACTACATAAGAACTAGGAGCAGTGGGCCATATGGCCCCTCGAGCCTGCTCCGCCATTCAATAAGATCATGGCTGATCTATATCAAATCCACTTTCCCACCTGATCCCCATATCCCTTGATTCCCCGAGAGCCCAAAAATCTATCGATCTCAGTCTTGAATATACTCAACGACTGAGCCTCCACAGCCCTCTGGGGTAGAGAATTCCAAAGATTCACAACCCTGAGTGAAGAAATTTCTCTTCTCAGTCCTAAAAGGCCGACCCCTTATCCTGAGACTATGCTCCATAGTTCTAGACTCTCCAGCCAGGGGGAAACAGCCTCTCAGCATCTACCCTGTCAAGCCCTCTAAGAATTTTATACACGTCAATAAAATCACCTCTCATTCTTCTAAGCTTCAGAGAATATAGGCCCAATCTACTCAATCTCTCCTCATTGGACAACTTCTCATCCCTGGAGTCAGTCTACCCTTTCAGGCAGTCCATTCCAGATCATAGTAACGCACGGCATAAAAAAAATTCTCCACAACTCACCTCTGGCTCTTTTGCCTTGCCCAATAAAGCTAAGATTTGACCAAGCTGACCAGAGGGTAGATTTGACTGGATTTCCACCAGCCCCTGTTCCAAGACAGGTCTGATGATTACAGCTGCTCGATAAACAAACACTTTTTCACAAATCTAACCCCGCTGTACTCACTTTTTCCTTGCAGACAGCAGGTTTTCCAGGATTTCTGGAAGTAGACCCTTTCTCACCGATGCCTTGACAAACTGGTCACCTGTTGGAGTCTTAATGAATTGGTCTGCAGAAAAACTGGAAGGGGGAAAAGGTGGACGAGGGGGAGCAAAAAAAAAGCCAGAATAAATAGAAGTCTTTCATTAAAGAAAAGTGAGCCTCGACTTTATCACGAAGTTATTACTCCAGGTGTGTTTTGATATCACCAGATGGGATTCCGAAGCCTCTACAGCGCTTATGCCTTTGAGAATGGGAGGTTTAGCAAGGAGAATTCACTGCGTGGCTCCCCAATGGCTTAGTGGGAAAATACACTGCTTGCTGTGCTGCTGAAACATGCAGACCAGTTGCGATCTTGTCGTTGCCAAGTTAGCCATGTTCAAACAAGACAGCATAAAAGGCATTACAACTGGCTACAGCAACTCTGGGTTAAGGAACAGTAAAATAAACCGGTTTTCCGATGCCAGGGATCGATGCTGGAATTTTTCTGCTTATGGACATCAGACGAAGCCAGGGTCAGACTTGTCTGTGATGCCCCTTGTAGTCGAATAGTCACTTGCAAGGATTATGCCTGAAGAATGGCTGCTTGAGCGAGGTTCCAGAGTCAACGCCTTCAGAAGCGATGGGGCAAAAACAGTAACAGCCACATAACTCGAATCAAGTTAGCAGACCAGAGAGTTCAGCAACAGAGAGATGTGCCTAGACTAGCCAAGGTTGCAAATCAGCCGCCTGAATGATCATCACGTTAGGCAAACATGCAACATACCATCTTTGAAACAGCTCCACAACTCACTTGTATTTCTCCACAGCACCTGGCTTCAGCAGACTGGTGTAACAGAGGTTATGTGCCATCATTATGGATGGATACAGGGAGGAAAAATCCAGAGTCGCAATGGGAACATCGTAATACCTGTAGGAGCAGAAATGCGAAATGACTCGTACAGAATATAGTGAAGCTATTAAAAACAAACTTAGATAAGGTAGAAGGGGAATGGGCGAGAGAAGCCCTGTTCAATTTGCTCTCCAACAGAACACAGGAGAGGCAAAGCGATGTGAGCAGAGAGAGAAAGAATATGTGAACACGTGTTTTATGTTTTGCAAAGAAATATAAACTAGATCAGAGAAATGTTGCTTTGAATCCCATCCTGTGGCATTATGAAGGCCAGACACGTGAGCAGGAAGGTGGACAGCAACTCACTGGACATCCCCTGTGGACTGCCATACTGACTCAACAGGGCTTCCCACAATGGCTCAGCTGGTTAAGGCAAAAGAGTAGCTGAGACATACCAGGAAGGTTCCAGGTTCCAGCTTGGTCTGACCATTCGGGTGAGATATTAAGGTGGGGAATAAGAGCCTGTGAAGCTGTTTCGTCCCCCCCCCCCCCCCCCCGAATAGGAGGGGAAAAAAGATTTATAAGAACACAGTAACATAAGAAATAAGAGTCGGCCGTACGGCCCCTCGAGCCTGCTCCGCCATTCAATAAGATCGTGGCTGATCTTCGACCTCAACCCCACTTTCCCGCCCGATCCCCTTGTTTCCCTTAATGTCCAAAAATCTTATCGATCTCCGTCTCGAATATACTCGACGACTCAGCATCCACGCCCTCTGGGGTAGAGAATTCCACAGAGTCACAACCCACTGAGTGAAGACATTTCTCCTCATCTCAGTCCTAAATGGCTGAGCCCAGCAGGGATTGACATACTTTACAGTCGTGCACGGCAAGCAAGGGACATACGCGGTTTTAAAATTCAGTACGATGAGCAGGAAGTTGGGGAATGTTACAAGAGGGTGTAAGAGTAAGTGGGGGAAAAAATCATTGTGATTATCAATTGACACATCTAAGTTTCAGAGCAGTATTTAGGGCCTCCCTCAAATAAAATAGGCCCCACAACAAATTTATATTAATGCAGTACCCTTTAATTACCAATAGAGGCAAAGAGCATCATCAATATTCATTAGTGACTGGAAAGCTCATGCATTTTGCACTTATTCTTCATAGTATTGTTCTCTTTTTTCATAGAATGTACAAAGTAATAAAAAAAATCAAAGGGTGGCACTTACATAGGAAATGTGTTTGCCTAGTCACATCATTTACTCAGAATTATTAGCCCAAGGGAAAAAAAACATTCTCCTTGCACAGACAAACGATTAAAGAGTGAGTGAGTGCTTTACACAGATAAACAATAAACAGTCATTAAAAACAAGTTGTAGGAATTAAATGGAGGGAAGAGTAATGCAATTAACAGATCAGGGAGCAGTGATGAGGTGATGCCAAGCATAGGTTTTAAAAGGTTGAAGACTGCAAGCGGAAGGGAAGACGAAAGGAGGAACAGTGCTGCGGTCCGAGGAAAGAATGAGTGGGAAGCTGCTTAATGAGCCTTAATTTTAACATTTCCAGCTCAGCGAGAGTGCGCCGATTGTTGAGCAACCCAGGCCGTACCCTTTAACTGGCTCAATGACAGTGGCGCCAGTGTAGTCCTCTCCACCCTCGGTTTTCACCACAGGCATCACCAGGTCGTGCTTCATTGCCTAGCAACACAAAGAGGATTAATGCAGCATCTCAGGAGATGCTTTGCAATTTAAAAAAAAATTTCAAACAACAATTACTGTATTCTTTGATGTAACAAAAATCATCATGAGGTGAGCCCACAGCAGCGTGCATTATTTTTGCATCTCCAGAACCTTGCACCCTGCATATAAAGTCCTAAATTTATAATCATTTCTTATAACGCTATTTACAACCTGGTGGTCTTAGCATTACGACAACAACTTGCATTTTTATAGCGCCTTTAACGTAGTAAAACGCCCCAATGCACTTCACAGGAGTGTTATCAAACAAGCTTGATCAATGATAGGTTTTAAGGAGCGTCTTAAAGGACGAGAAAGAGGTAGGGAGAGGCAGAGAGGTTTAGGGAGGGAATTCCAGAGTTTCGGGCCTAAGCAGCTGAAGGCACAGCCGCCAACGATGGAGCGATTAAAATCAGGGATGCGCAATAGGCCAGAATTGGAGGAGCGCAGAGATCTCGGAGGGTTGTGGGACTGGAGGAGGTTATAGAGATAGGGAGGGGGCGAGGCCATGGAGGAATTTGAAAACAAGGATGAGAATTTTAAAATCGAAGTGTTGCCAGACCGGAAGACAACATAAGTCAACGAGCACAGGGTGATGGGTGAACGGGACTGGGTGCAAGTTAGGATACGGGCAGCAGAATTTTGGAGGAGCTCAAGTTTTGTAGGTTGGAAGATGGGAGCCGGCCAGGAGAAGATTCCAATCGTCAAGTCTGGAGGTAACAGAGGCAATGATGAGGGTTTCAGCAGATGAGCTGAGGCAGAGGCGGAGTCGGTTACAGACGTGGAGGTAGGTGGTCTTGGTGATGGTGCGGATGTGTGGTCGGAAGCTCATCTCGGGTTAAATGGAGTTTGCGGCGGTGACCGAGGACAATCGTCCCAATATTTAGTTGGAGGAAATTTCTGCTCATCCAGTACTGGGTATCAGACAAGCAGTGTGACAAATCAGAGAGGGTGCAATGGTCGAAGGGGGTGGTGGCGAGGTAGAGCTGGTTGTCGTCCGCGTACATGTGGAACCTGACGTCGTGTTTTCCTATGATGTCGCCAAGGGGCAGCATGTAGATGTTAAATCAAGCAAATAGACCTGGACGACGTTCAGGCCTGGGCTGATAAGTGGCAGGTAACATTCGCGCCACACAAGTGCCGGGCAATGACTATCTCCAACAAGCAAGCGTCTAACCACCACCCCTTGACATTCAATGGCATTACCATCGCCGAATCCCCTACTATCAACATCCTGGGGGTCACCATTGACCAGAAACCTAACTGGACCAGCCACATAAATACTGTGGCTACAAGAGCAGGCCAGAGGCTGGGATATCTGCAGCGAGTGTCTCAGCTCCTGACTCCCCAAAGCCTTTCCACCATCTACAAGGCACAAGTAAGGAGTGTGATGGAATACTCTCCACTTGCCTGGATGAGTGCAGCTCCAGCAACACTCAAGAAGCTCGACACCACCCAGGACAAAGCAGCCCGCTTGATTGGCACCCCCTCTACCACCTTAAACATTCACTCCCTCCACCACCAGCGTACCGTGGCTGCAGTGTGTACCATCTACAAGATGCACTGCAGCAACTCGCCAAGGCTCCTTCGACAGCACCTCCCAAACCCACGACCTCTTCCACCTAGAAGGACAAGGGCAGCAGACGCATGGGAACACCACCACCTCCAAGTTCCCCTCCAAGTCACACCCCATCCTGACTTAGTATATCTCCGATCCTTCATCGTTGCTGGGTCAAAATCCTGGAACTCCCTCCCTAACAGCACTGTGGAAGTACCTTCACCACACGGACTGCAGCGGTTCAAGAAGGCTGCTCACCACCACCTTCTCGAGGGCAATTAGGGATGGGCAATAAATGCTGGCCTTGCCAGCGACGCCCACGTCCCATAAACGAATAATAAAATGTTTTAAAATAGGAGAGGACCAAGGGACTCCAGAGTAAGCGGTGCAGGAATGGGAAGCGAAGCCATTGCAGGTGATTCTCTGGCTATGATGAGATAGTTAAGAATGGACTCAGGCGAGGGCAGTCCCACCCAGCTGGATGACGGAGGAGAGGCGTTGGTGGAGGATGGTGTGGTTAACCGTGTCAAAGGTTGCAGACAGGTCGCGAACAATGTTTCCCGTAATATTCTTTTGGGCTGCCCAGCCCCTTTAACAGGCTGTGTGACCCATTCCAAAGTCCGCCCATGCGCGTTTTTTTCCCAATTTAAAAGCCGGCTCGCTAGCTGCGCAGGACCCCTGGGGCGCTGCGCAGCTTAAAGCAAACATTGCTCGAGAACGACTAACAAACTTCTCAGTTTATGCAAGTCAGGGTTGCTAGCTCTGAGCAATCGAACAGTTCCCACGTTTGACTCTTTGGTTCAGCACCTAGTTAATTACCAAGTAAAGCGCCCAACAGCATACCTGAACCATTAACCTCGGAGAAGCACACCCTAACTGCACCAAGTGCAACCGAGAGAACACACAGCCAAAAGGCAGATGGGACATTCATATCATCAGTTTGGGCTGGATTTAAGCCTAGATCCCAGAGATGAAAGGGCAATCTCCAATTCACTGCACCAACCAGTCCTTTGCGCAGATCAGTTTTATTTTTTAACCAGACCTACAATTAGAACACTCGGCCTGTTTCACCCTGTGCCAAAATAATCATTGCCACGGTTAAACCCCTCCCCCCATCCAATATGCAAATAGATGATTCACTATTGTTCAATTAGTGCTGGAAACTAGATATTGGAGAAACTCTCTGTGCAATGTGGAAGTTATGTGGCGTTTCACCGAACGAGTCACAGCTAACTAATGGCTTAGCTATAAAGCGTCACTCTGGTTCTTACCTGTCGGAGCAACTGAGAGACCACTTTGATCTGCTGTCCCCGAGAGAGGAGGTAGGGGAGGGGTACCCCCGTCACTCTCGCCATTTCCATGTAGTTAATGACGCACATCAACTTCTCTAACAGCCGCAAGGGCAGGTAGGCATCCTTCAGGCAGTAGACGGCCAATCGCCTCCGTGTTTGCTCGTTACCATTCTAAAACAAACAGAACAGTGATGAGGAGCTGGGCGAGGAGCATATAGGGAGGGAACAAAAGATTGTAGGGAACAGAAGAGGTGACAAAGGACGAGAACAGCTTATACCTGCAGTGCACAGATCAGAAAACTAACCACATTTTGCAAAATTCATTTTAAACGTTTTAAGGTTAGTCAGAAAAACTTCAAATATGAAAGGCTAAACTACAATTAAAAATAAATCAGACCAATTTTGGCATCTAGCTCAATTCAAAACTAAGCTGACCTCTCTACCATGAGAAATCAGCTTTTAATAAATAAACTAGATATTTTAAAAAGGTGCGCTATACATGCACACGTGTTATGCAGAACTCACTTGCTTCTCACTTGCTGTGACGGCTTCTCGCTACAGTTTAGTTGTGATTGCAATAAAAAGTAAGAGGTTCAGTCGCACATGGTTTGGTTGCAAGTAATCATGTGACTGGGAGCAGGGTGCCACAAATTTTTCTCTTCACATGAAATATTTACGGGTCAGAATGCAATAAGCTCGGAGTTATTGGCTTAAATCCAGCTCACAAAAAGCTTATGGAGTCTCCTACCTCTTAATAGCTCTTCAGGCATCATTCTAATTCCTGGCAGACTGGACCGCACGGCAAAGATAATTGCTCTTAAAAGTAATAAACCTATTGGGACAAATGCTGGAATCTTGTTCAGAGGTTACTTGAATTGAAATCTAACACTGGTCCGTTCTGAGACCGAGTTAGAGGAACTATATAGGGAGGTTTTTCTCCCCCCCCAGCCTCCCCCCAATTATAAAAAAATTCAATTCAAAGAACTATAACTAATTCTTTGAATTGAAGTTAACCCGAGAGAGATGGCACAGGCTCTTTCCCCCACCCAGCATCATGTATGGCCCGCTGCTGGGTACCTGCAGGTCCGTGATGATTGAGTGTTGAACATCTTCCTTCTGCTCCTGCAGGAAGTGGAAACTCACCGCGTTCAGTGTGTATGATCGCAGTTTGTAATCGCGCAGCAACACCTGTTCAAAACAAAAGCTACACATGTTACTTTGAAGAGATAAAAGTCGATCAGCGAGTCCCAATTAGGAAACAATTTATATAGCTCCTTTAACATGCTCAGGACATCCCAAAGACGCTGTGAAGTGTAGTCACTTGTTTTTGTAGGCACAAACAGCAATGAGATGAATGACAAGACACTTGATTTCTCTTTTGTCGGTGTTCATTGGGGGATAGATGCTGGCTAGGGCACTGGGATAACTCTCCAGTTCTTCTTTGAACTGTGCCAGGGGATCTTTTGAGGGCAGACGGAGCCCTCAGTTTAACATCTGAAAGATGGCACCTCCAACAATGCGGTACTCTGTCAGTACTGCACTGAAAAGTGTTAGTCTGGATTATGTGCTTAAGTGCTGGACCTGGCTTCAAGGTGGGAAACACAGGAAATATGAGTAGGCGATTCAGCCCCTCAAGCTTATTCTGCCATTCAATGTGTGGAAAAACTGCTTCCCAATTTCACTGCTAAATGACCTAGCTCTAATTTTAAGACTATTCCCCACCAGAATCTCTGAATCTACCCGATCGAATCTCTATATCCTCATCACCCCTCAACCATCTCAACTCAAGGGAATACAAGTCAAGTATATGCAACCTGTCCTCAATTTAACCTTTTAAGCTCTGGTATCATTCTGGTGAATCAGCACTGTACCCTTTCCCCTATTTCCTGAGGAGCAGTGCCCAAATCCGAACACAATACTCCTGATGGGGTCTGACTAAGGCTCTGGACAACTGAAGCATCACTTCCTCAATGTTAATTACAATCCCCTTGAGATAAAGGCCCACATTCCATTAGCCTTTGATTACTTTTTGTACCTGCGCAGTAGCTGCTAGTGATTCGTGTACATGGACACCCAAATCCCTTTGCTCCTCCACAGCTCTTAGTCTCTCACCATTAAGAAAACATTCCGATTTGTCCTTCTTGGATCCAAAGTGGATTACCTCGTACTTCCCCACACTGTACTTCATCTGCCATAGTTTGCCCGCTCACTTAGTCTGTCTATGTCACTTTGCAACTTCCTCCGCCAATCCACACAATTTACTGTTCCTCCTAACAGGGTCATCTGCAAACTTGCAATTCCTTCATCCTAATGATAATGAATAAATGTGGTGAAAAGCTGAGGCCCCAGTACAGATCTCGGAGAACACCATTTGTTACATCCTGCCAATCAGAGAAAGAACATTTTAGTTCTACTCTCTGTCTCCTGCCTCGCAACAATTACCAACCCAGGTCACAAGGATGCCTCCAATTCCATGCTCTCTCATTATTGGTAATAATCTCATGCGTGGAACTTTATCAAATGTCTTCTGAAGGCAATGTAGACAACACTCCCTTATCCACCATGTTAGTGACCTCCTTAAAAAAAGGCCAAATCTAGTACTCCATAATAAGCAAATGATGAAAAACCCACTTTACAACAGGAGCATGTTGCCATGACCACTAATAACATCTAACCCACTCACTTAACAGTTTTACACACCTGTAGGAGATCAAACTGCACTCTTCCCTCTATGTTAATCACTTTGTTCTCTCTGCGTCCCATCTGCCGAGACTGAAACGAGGAATCTCGGATTACAGATTTAATGTTGGGAATACGGCCCAGGAATGGGAATGTCGTCACCTGAAAAATAATACAAGTTACTCTGATTATTACATGACAATGGCCCTAAATCACAAGTCGACTCTTGGAGGATTGCCAATAGAGAAATGCTGATGCATCTGTGTTCTTTACCATGTGGGTGACAGTCAGATCTTAACCAATACCCAACTGACTAAATCCTGTGCGAGTATTAGTCATGTTTCTCCATTCTCAGCCTGGCTCCTTAGAGACAGCATGATGTCCAAAGATGTGCGGGTTAGGTTGATTTGGCTATGATAAATTGACCCTTAGTGTTAGGGGATTAAATACGTGGGGTTACGGGGATAGGGTGGGATATGTGTCGGTGCAGGCTCGATGGGCCGAAATGGCCTCTATCTGCACTGTGGGGATTCTGTGTGATTGTAAAAAAGGATGAGAGTAAAATGGCTGGATACAGGTTCAACCACACAAACCCCGCCCCCCCTTCCCTCATCCACTAAATGTCCAACTCCGCCACATCGCCACAGAGACATCAATCAAAATCCAGTCATCTCCTGGTAGGAGAGTCATCACTGGGCCTATATAGAATCATAGTCAGAGTAGATAGAGAGAAACTGTTCCTGTTGGCGGAAGGGTCGAGAACCAGAGGACACAGATTTAAGGTGATTGGCAGAAGAACCAAAGGCGACACGAGGAAAAACTTTTTTACGCAGCGAGTGGTTACGATCTGGAATGCACTGCCTGACAGGGTGGTGGGGGCAGATTCAATCGTGGCTTTCAAAAGGGAATTAGATAAGCACCTGGAGGAAAACAATTTGCAGGGCTACGGGGAAAGGGTGGGGGAGTGGGACTAGCTGAAGTGCTCTTGCAGAGAGCCGGCACGGGCTCGACGGGTCGAATGGCCTCCTTCTGTGTTGTAACCATTCTATGATTCTAGAATGATACAGCACAGGAGGAGACCATTCTGCCCATCATGCCTGTGCCGGTTCTTTGGCAGAGCGAGAACACCCCCCCACTCTTTCCCCATTGTCTTGTATTTTTTTCCCCTTCAAGTATTTATCCAATTCTCTTTTGAAAGTTATTATTGAATCTGCTTCCAGATCACAACAAAATGTTTCCTCATGTTGCCTCTGGCTTTTTTGCCAATCACTTTAAATCTGTGTCTCCTTATTTACTCTATCAAAACCATTCATAATTTTGAACACCTCAATCAAATCTCCTCTTAACCGTCTCGACTCGAAGCCAACAACCCTAGCTTCTTCACTCCTCCACATAAATGAAGTCCCTCAACCCTGGTACCGTTCTTGTGAAATCTCTTCTACACTCTCTCAAAGCGATCTCCCATTAGCTGTTTAAGAATGACAATGACAGAGGCTTAGGTGGCTGCCATCCCTCTCCACCACAGGCAGTGTGTGGTATGAGGAGGAAAACTGAAGGCGTTTCTCCTTCACATAGAAATTACAGCACAGAAACAGGCCCACTGGTCCTTGCCGGGGTTAGAGCCTCCTTCCACCCTACTTCATCGAACCCTATCAACCCGTTTCCCTCATTGGTTTATCTAGCTTCCCCGTAAATGCATCTATGCTATGCGCCTCATAGCTTTTTTTTTGCTAATGAGCGTCTTGAGAAAGTGTCATTGTAGGCAACACAAATAATGACCAACTCACATCAGAAGGACTTCAACTCACTTCCCACGTGAGACTTCAAAGCATTAGAATTGGAGACAGTTAGAGAAAGAGATTCTTTTTAAATGTTACTTTTATCCGTGAGCAATGTCACGAGTTCAATTTGTAAATTAAGAATCAAAGAGCAAACCATGTCACTGTCACTGACCTCTGATTGGTTAGTTCACGACGAACGGAAGCTCGAGGAACAGCACCTCCTCTTTCGATTAGGCACTTTACAGCCTTCCGGACTCAATATCGAGTTCAACAATTTCAGATCATAACCTCTGCCCAATGTTCCCTTTAAGCCGCGCAGCGCTCTAGAGGTCCCGCGCAGCCGGTGAGCCGGCTTTTAAATGGAAAAACCACACAGAATTTTGAATGGGCCACGCAGCCTGTTAAAGGGGCTCGAGGGATAATTTTTTTGGACGGCAGCTGTTAATGATTCTGCCATTCCCATTTACACTTCCTCTAGACCCATCTTTTGTTTCTTTACTTGTCCCATTCCCATCTCCTTTCACCTTGCACCATCAGCCTTTTTGTCATTTAATCTCCACGGCTTTCCACCCTGTCACAGACCTTCCCTCTTGTTCGTTCCTCCCCTTCCTCTGCACTTGCTTAAAACCTGTTACATCTCTAACTTTTTCAAGTTCTAACAAAAGGTCAGCAACCTGAAACGTTAACTCTGTTTCTCCCTCCGCAGATGCTGCCTGACCTGCTGAGCATTTCCAGTATTTTCTGGTTTTATTTCAGATTTCCAGGATCCGCAGTGTGTTGCTTTTGAACATTAGCAAGGGCCCTCCCCCTTCAGTTAGGGAAGAGAAGGATATGCAGAGTGAGGAGATATAAAATTAAGTTTCAAAATAGATACTTCACTGACGTGAATCTTGTCATTCATGTGGAAATGACTTATGAAGTAATACTGGGCAGCCTGCTGGTGGTGCTGTCCAGGGAAGAGTATAAATACTCGGGCACGGGCCCAGCTTGCTCAGGACATTCTTTAACAGGAACTAGTGAAGGACACAACTAGATCTCCATGTTGAAAAACAGTTGATTAAAGCTTTGTTTAATACTCAGACCAAGTGCCGAGTAGTTTTCTTACGTCACTCAGTTTCTCTGTAAACGATAATGATTGGCCTCAATCCCAACTTCTGATGTTGAAGATAAATTTAAAAAACCCTTTGTTTAGGCCAGACTGTAGGAATTCAGATTCCACACTGCAAATTCCAGCTCCCTTAGCCTGGTGGCAGCAGCATTGTAGAAATATTGGATCTGTTTCCAAGACAAGGGAGCCTGACTTGTGATGTAAAATGGACACAATGCTTTCTCGGAATCCAAACTAAACAAGCAAGAGCAGAAAAATGGCCGAAAATGGGCCGTCGGGTTTACCTTGAGCGCTTGTGCCCGGTTGATCAGGTACGGCAAATCGAAGTTCTGAATGTTGTATCCAGTGATTATATCGGGGTCAGCCACTCGGATGAACTCTGACCAAGCCTAGGAAGAGAAAAAAAAATATTAATCTTAACAAGGCTTTCTTTGATAATATTCCAAACTGTACATCAACACAAAATACCGCGGAAGCTGGAATCTGAGAGAAAAGCATAACATGCTGGAAACACTCAGGAAGTCAGGCACAGTACCTGTGGAGAGAAGTGACAAGTTAACGATTCGGGCACCGCTCAGGACATTCTGAGTCTTCCCCAAAAAGCTGTTGAGGCTGGGGGTCAATTGAACATTTCAAAACTGAGATTGATTAAGATTTTTGTTAGGCAAGGGTATAGAGGATATGGAACCAAGGCAGATGAATGGAGTTAAGATACAGATCAGCCATGGTCTAATTGAATGGTGGAACAGGCTCGAGGGGCTGAATGGCCTACTTATGTTCCCATCACTGCTCTCCACAGATGCTGTGCCCGACTTCGAGTGTTTGCAGTATTTTCTGCTTTTGTTGTACATAAGCACAGTTCACTGAAGCCTCTGTGTTCAGCAGCCCCGCCGCTGACAGCAAGGCTGAGATCAAGAACTAGCCGAGTGTCAAATCATGCCCTTTCCATGGCAGAAAGTATTTGAGCATCAGTCCACTGCTCTACTCTGGGAGGGGAAATGTTATAATTATTTCAAAAACTTCAATGATTTTAGTAATTTGTGTTTCTTTAAGAACACAGTACGCCCACTGTTTAAAACAATTATCTCAAATAACGAAAGGCACTGGATATATCACTGAGGATGCTGGTGATACTGAAAAGTCATTTCAAGAGTAGAGCTATTTTGTGTCAGCGTGTGGGTTTAGGGGTACAGTTTTCAACAGGGGATTCCAATCTTAACAGGGAGGGAGGGTATAGTCAGCCTGGTCCCGCTCCCATGCGCCATTTAACAAACTGGCTCACATGCTGCAGGTCGTCTGTCTGCACTGTCACTCAGCTGAGGAATGGGGAGTGGTCCCACAGGAGCTGAACAGAGGGGAGAAAATAACCATAAACCGCTTAAGCATGGTACAGTAACGCTAGAGTGACTTCACAGAAAAACTAACCTATTTGGTCAATGAATGACAGAACATGAAGCTGGGCAGTAATTGAAACCTTTTTATACCTCAATTAATTTTTTTCTCACAGTTTTTCCTCATTTTACATAGAATTTACAGCACAGAAACAGGCCAACCAGCCCACCGAGTCTACGCCGGTGTTTATGCTCCACGCGAGCCTCCTGCCACGCTATTAGCCTAACCTTCTATTTCTTTCTCCCTTGTGTGTTTATCTAGCTTCCCCTTAAATGCATCTCTGCTATTCACCTCAACTACTCCCTGTGGTAGCGAGTTCCATATTCTCACCACTCTCTGGGTAAAGAAGTTTCTCCTGAATTTCTTACTGGATTTATTAGTGACTATCTTATACTTATGACCCCTAGTTTTGGACTCCGCTACAAGTGGAAACATCTTCTCTATGTCTACCCAATCAAACCCCTTCATAATTGTAAAGACCTCTATTAGGTCACCTCTCAGCCTTCTCTTTTCTAGAGAAAGGAGCCCCCGCCTGTTCAGTCAATAACTGCTGCTAGGATCTGGTTCCTCAGGGACCAAGCAGCACTCTGGTAGCTTAAACAAGCGGCTAAGTCTGAACAGAGTGGCAGCGAGCTTCTGACATTGAAGGACATCAGATCCGAGCCTAAAAGCAGCCCCCCCACCACCCCCTCGGTATCTGCAGGTGTCAAAGGATAGTTGTCCGAAGTAGGAAGCCTGATCAACCTCTCCCCTCTCTCTGCGCTCAGTGTAGTGCTGCACCACACCATATGGTGATTAACTATTAAATCATTCAAGCAGTCCTTCATCAAGATTTATTTTCTAAGAAAAAAAAAGTGAGGGGAAATATTCTATTGCAAACTAAATTTATTCTCAACAAGACCTCAAAGTTAGTTCTCACTTCCACTGAAAAACCAGTGAGTGCATTAACCTGCTATCGTCTGTTGAATCAATGTGAATTTTCTGTGCTGATGCAAGTAAGAAACTGTGTAGATTATTTCTGGAAGCTGTCGGGAAGCGGGTTGCTGGAGGGGAGGTATTGTCGACCTAAAGTCCACTTTTTAAAAAATAATATTTGTTCCCAGGATATGGGCAAAACCAGCAAGGCTGCACTTATTGCCCATCCACAACCGAGTGGTTTGCTAGCAATATTTCCCTTTAAGCTGCGCCCGCACAGGCAGTGAGACAGATTTAAATCGGAAAAACCACGCATGCACGATATTTTGAATGGGCCGTTCTGCCCCTTAAAGGGGCCACGCAAAAAAAAAATTAAAGGGAACACTGTTTGCTACGCCACTTCAGGAGGCATTAAGAGTCAATCTTGAAGTGTGGACAAGTCATGCGTAGGCGAGAATGGGCAGGAATAGGTTCCCTTTCTTGAAAGTTAGTGAAGAATCCAACAGCTTTCGTGGGCATTTGTTCCCTGCTGGTGCTAGCCCACAAATGGCCAGATTCATTGAATTCGATTTCACTGCTCGTCATAGTGAGAGTTGAACTTACAATCTCTGGGCCGCTGGTCCAGAGCAATAACTACTACACTACCATACATGTTGAAGCAAAAAAATATATATATCGATCACTCAGAAACAGACCAGTTTCCCTGTCGCCCCACCCCCTCCCCCGGATGGAACAAAAGTACCAAGTATGAGGTTGTGCGCGCTCAGTGAAGCGTGCAGCAGCCTCCCCCCACATAATTGTGACTGATTATCACATTGGCTGGTTAGATCTAAACGTGGAGAGGTTTGAGACACAAAACCGCAAAAAAAAAGTTTTTGTATAAATTTATCCCTTCGCTCAAAAACGCAGGCCATTAAAACCTGTCTCTTGGGGAAGCTAATCAATTCTCAATCAGTATGTTTTCAAAAAATATATATTGTTGTTATTGAGAAAACTTCAAGAGCAAAGCTCATTCTGCAGGACGCTGCAATGAGCAAAACATGTCAATCTTGCCCCTCTCGCCGCAAAGCTTGGAGGGTAAAGGCATCACCAGGTGCAGTACTAGCCCACAAATACCAGGTTTGACGCACAGGACAGAGATAGCTATAATTGGCCTCTGCGCTTCAGAGTGTCAGCCGTGATGGCTCAGTGGGCAGCACCCTCGCCTGAGTCAGAAGGGTTCTGGGTTCAAGTCTCAGTCCAGAGACTTGAGCACGGAATTCAGGCTGACGCGCCCAATGCAGTACTGAGGGAGTGCTGCACTGTCAGAGGTGCTGTCTGTCAGATGAGATATTAAACCACGGTCCCCGTCTGCCCTCTCAGGTGGTCTTAAAAGATCCCATGGCTCTATTCGAAGAAGAGCAAGGGAGTTCCCCCTAGAGTCCCAGCCAAGATTTGTCCATCAACCAACATCACTAAAACAGATTATCTGGTAATGTATCTCATTGCTGTTTGTGGGACATTGCTGTGTGCATTTACTACATTACTACAGTGACTGCACTTCAAAGGTACTTGGCTGCAAATCGCTTTGGGACGTCCTGAGGCGCTAGATAAATACAACAGTCTTTCTTTTCTTTCTTTCAGAGAAAATGCGGTCAGGAATTCCCACCGCTATCCAGTAACCTGCTGGAAAATGCACATGTGGACATCAGATGAGTGCAGGCCTGATGCTCCCATGTGGTCAAATGGCTTGCCGATAACTCGTGCGTGAAGAATGGTGACTAGGACAAGGTAGGATATGGGCGATGCCTGGAAAACCGTACCATGGTGAAAGTCAGGGCCTTTTTTTTGGTGGGGGGGGGGAAAGAGAGAGAGAGAGAGAGAGAGAGAGAGAGAGAGAGAGAGAGAGAGAGAGAGAAAGAAAAGTGGAGAAAATTAAAAACAAAATGGTGTAAAAAGAATTTTTTTAATGAAATCTCACGTTAGTTGGATGCACAGCGATGGGAGTCATTTAGGATTTCAGCAATGCCTCTGTTTGTACTAAGCAGCAACTCCACCCTCAGGGAGGGGAAACTGCACCTTGGGTAGGGGCAGGGCTTGACAGAGTAAACCGTATCAGAAGACTGTACAATCTGGCCCCATTGGATCCACAGATTCACAGCGCTCCACTCCTGGTGCTGCACAGGTACATAGCCCCCCAATCGCCATCTTCCATCCCGGTTCTCATACCTTCAGCAGCTCGCTCTCCTTCTCAAAGCACAGGACCTGCGACCCCACGATGTTGGCGCAAGACCGAAGGGTGAAGACGTTGCGGACGAAGGGGTCCTTCTCGCCCTGGCGCAGCAGCATGTTAGCAATCTGTATCACGGGGTCCTTGTCAGCCTCTGGGAAAATACCTAACAACAAAAATTCAGAGAGACAATTGGAGCCAAAAAATAATTGTACCAATTGTTGCTTTTATATTACATCCAGAAGGAGGGACAAGAGTAAGTAATGTTAATTGTATTCAAGTGGCGTACAACAATTGGGTGTCGACAGGAGGTGCCGAGTGATGGATCAGGGATGAACCCCCAAGCAAGAACAAACGCACACACAAACCAATGGCAGAATTACCCAGCCTGCTAAGCGGCCATTATACAGCAGCATTGGCAGATGCTTGGGAGCAAAGATTCTGAAAGGGTTTGACAGGGTAGATGCTGAGGGGCTGTTTCCCCTGTATGGAGAGTCTAAAATTAGGGGTCACAGTCTCAGGATAAGGGGGTCGGCCATTTAGGACTGCGATGAGGAGAAATTTCTTCACTCAGAGGGGGGTGAATCTTTGGAATTCTCTACCCCAGAGGGCTGTGGAGGCTCAGTCGTTGAGTAAATTCTAGACTGAGGTCGATAGATTTTTGAATTACAAGGGAATCAAGGGATATGGGGATAGTGCAGGAAAGTGGAGTTGAGGTTCAAGATCATGATCTTATTGAATGGCGGAGCCGGCTCGAGGGGCCATATGGCCGACTCCTAATGTTCAAACTAACTGCTTTCCCCATTGCCCCAAGGTCCATGTTGTAAGTGGACCATAGAAAATTGGAAATGGGGAGGGGGGCGGACGGATATACAAATTTTCTTCAGATCCTCACCTCATCTTTATTTTGTCCCCCTCCAATAAAATAACCATTTTAAACATTCTTTTATCAGGGAAAGGTACGCAGAAGAGAGATACGAACAATGACAGACAGGCAAAGACCATCTGGTCCATTGGGCCTGTCCCACACAATTGCAATACCTTGTGTATCACAACATATACACTCCACCCCACCCAAAACCATGTGATCTCCTGGGAGAGGCAAAAAAAAATTTTTTTTAAACCCAGGCCAATTTGGGGAAAAAAAAAATCTGGGAAATTCCTCTTCGACCCATCTAGGCGATGGAAACTAGTGCAGGAGCTCACTCTGGCCCTGAATTCCCTGCAGTACCTACTGTAAGAGGTGATCTCCGCCCCAGCCAGAAACAGGGCCAGCTCTCCCTTAAAGGAGTTCAGCGAGTCCACGTCCACCACGAGATGGCAGCCTGTTCCAGAGGTTCACTATTCTCTGGGAAAAGAATCACCTCCTGACATCTAACCTCGATCTAGCCTTAAATTTGTGAGCCCTGGTCCTGCCTAACCTGTTTAATTGAAATAAACCGTCAACTGGAACACAATCTATTCCCTTCATTATCTTATAAACCTCAATCAGATCCCCCCTAAGTCTATGCTTCCCTGGGGTCCCAACTCTTTTAGCCTATCAGGATAACTAAGATGCTTTAGACTGGGAATTAGTCTAGTGGCCCTCCTCTGCACCCTTTCCAAAGCCTCAGTATCACCCACCATGTGAGGAGACCAAAACTGAACACAGTATTCCAAGTGCAGCTCGACTAAGGTCTTGTCCAAGGACAAAACAGTATGCCTTGTCTTGTACTCAATCGTCCTATGGATACACACCAACACCCTATTTGCTCTAGCTATCGCTACACAGCATTGCTCATGTACCTTTAAGGATGGACGCACTAGAATGCCCAAATCTCTTTCTATCTCCACCATCTTTAATGCCTTTCCCTGAAGGGTATATGTTGAGCATTTGCCCTGCCCACACGCATAACACTCCCTCAATCAACATTATGTGGCAGTACCACCGGGTGTCCCTTACTTATAATACATAATTCCCTTTAACTTAACTATGTATATATATAGCTTACCTGTTCGGGCCGTTGCCTCTTTAAGAACGCGACCTAACGCACTGACGTCACGTCGCGCATCACGTGACTCACCGAGATGCGAGCCGGCCCAGCTCGGCCTTCCAGTCCCGCAACGGCCGCCGGCACAGCTCGGCCTCTCGCACCCGCGGTGGCCGCCGGCCCAGTTCGGCCTCCCGCACCCGCGATGGCCGCCGGCCCGGTTCGGCCTCCCGCGACTTCGGCCGCAACGGCCAGCTACAGTGCCGGGTGCCGTATCCGTGAATGTTTTTCACGGAAGAAACGCGCAGCCTGAACCTCGTCTTCACAGAAGACAACCGATGAACAGCAACCGATGAACACCAGTTCCTACATTGGTGGTGGGCTACCGAGGAGGCTGACGATCCGCGAGGCTGTAGCGCTGTCGAGGGCGGAGACCACGTAGTAGTAACGGGTCAAATCCGCGATGATGTTCCAGATGGCAAATTGAGCTTCAGCCTGGATAAACCACGCGGCTGGTTGTTGCTCCCAGAATTGTGGCAGTTTCAGGGTCACGGCGTTCGTGTCCATGATGAATATCTTCCACGAAAACTGTTCGTAGAAGTCGGGGTCACCAATGTAGGTATTGATGAGCTCCCGTACTCACGTCGTTGGGTCACCAATTGTAGGTATTCGGGTTCACCTAAGTAGGTATTGGACGAATGCCTACTAAATAATCGAGTTCGACTTCAGGAGAACAATCAAGAAGTTCTTTAATGCAGGAAACAGATGAAATACAGCAAGCAATAGAGATCGATGCAGGAGAGCCTTGGAGTAGGTCTTTCCCCAGTGGGGACGCCACAAGGACAGAGTCCGCAGTCCCGTGGATTGCGTGATGATGTCATCACGCTCGGTCGCGTTTTCCCGCACTTGGGTGGTCACGTGACAGCACCGTGACGTCAGCGCGTTTGCCCACGCTTGGGCGGTCACGTGACCCGCGCCGTGACGTCGGCACGTCTACCCGGCACTGTAGCTGGCCGTTGCGGCCGAAGCCGCGGGAGCGGGAGGCCGAACCGGGCCGGCGGCCATCGCGGGAGGCCGAACTGGGCCGGTGGCCACCGCGGGAGCGGGAGGCCAAGCTGTGCCGACGGCCGTCGCGGGACTGGAAGGCCGAGCTGGGCCGGCTCGCATCTCGGTGAGTCACGTGATGTGCGACGTGACGTCAGTGCATTAGGTCGCGTTCTTAAAGGGGCAACGGCCCGAACAGGTAAGCTATATATATATATATACATAGTTAAGTTAAAGGGAATTACGTATTATAAGTAAGGGACACCCGGTGGTACCGTCACAATAACAAAAAACAGATTATCCGGTCATTATCACATTGCTGTTTGTGGGAGCTTGCTGTGCGCAAATTTGCTGCCGCATTTCCCACATTACAACAGTGACTACACGCCAAAAAAGTACTTTATTGGCTGTAAAACACTTTGAGACATCCGGTGGTCGTGAAAGGCGCTATATAAATGTAAGTCTTTCTTTATCTAAGTTATACATCATTTTCCAGTCTTGAGCCCAATCTCCCAACACATTAAGATCTGCCTGAAGCAGACGAGCATCATCTACAGTTCTAACACTCACACAGCAGATCTTGGTATCGCCTGCAAATTTGCAGATTGTGCCCCCAACACCTACATCCAGGTTTAATAAAAATGGTAAAGACAACGGTCCCAACACTGATCCCTGCAGGACACCACTGGTGACCGGTCTCCAAACAGATCCAAATCCATCTAGAACTACTTTTTGCCTACGTCCTGCCAGTCAGTTCTGAAACCAGCTCACTATATTACCACTAATACCAGAGGCTTCGATCTTAGAGAAGCCTCTTATGCAGTACCTTAGCAAAAGCTTTTTGGAAATCTAAGTAGACAATGTCTACTGGACTTCCCTCATCCACCAATTGTGCAACTTCTTCAAAAAATACAATTAGATTTGTAAGACATGTCCTTTTTATGAAGCTATGTTGGATGTCCCTCTCTAGCCAAGTATTCATATATTGCATCCCTAATGATTCCTTCAAGCATCTTACCCATTACTGATGTTAAACTAATGGGCCGATAATTACCCAGGTCTGTCTTGTCACCTTCTTTTAAAGATGGGGACATTAGCCTCCTTCCAGTCTACAGGAACCATTCCAGAGCGCAGTGAGCTATTAAAAACACAGGCTAGGGGCTCGCACAGCACATACCCCATCTCCCCGAGGACCCTCGGGTGGATATCATCTGACCCGGCTGCTCGATCTATTTTCAAGTCCTTAATTCATTCTAAAACAGTATGTTCATTAATGTTAATACTAGATAATCCAAATGCACGCAACGTAAAACAAACTCTCTTGGTGAAACAGACTCTCTCATGCAAATCAATTTTCTTCTTGCTGCATCACATCAACTCATAACAAAAGTCTCTGTTCCACTCAAGTGAATATTTCTTGGGAAAGGTGTTAACCATTGTTGTGCCAGAGATTTACAGCACAGATGGAAGCCATTCAGCCCAGCATGGCTGTGCCAGTTCTTTGAAACAGAAACTCCCAAATTAATGGGGCAATGGGATTAATTCCATCCCCTATCTTTCTCTCATTCAAATATTTGTTCGAAAGTTCTAAGTCATACAAATCAGATTCTCTCAGGTTCAGCCCAAGTCTGTGCTGAATGAACTGATCTCCGTCAGGTTGGTGAAAATGGGTGAGGGGTTGGGAGGGCAAATGCTACAATTGGTCACATTGGCCCTGGATTTGGGAAGGATGGGAACGGAAAATGAGCCAAGGTTCCCATTCTTGAATGGCAAAAGAACCAGAGATGACATGAGGAAAAACTTTTTAACGCAACGAGTGGCTAGGATTTGGAATGCGCTGCCTGATAGGGCGGTGGATACAGATTCAATAGTAGCCTTCAAAAGGGAATTGGATAAATACTTGAAGGAGAAAAAAAATTGCAGGGACATGGGAAAAGAGCGGGGGAGTGGGACTAACTGGGTTGCTCTTCGAAAGAGCCGACGCAGACTCAATGGGCCGAATGGCCTCGTTCTGTGCTGTACTATTCGATGATTCTGACCCCTGCTGCAAAGTGCATTTTAGTGAACGTTGACGTAAGAAAACTACTAGGCACTTGGTCTAAGCGTTGAACCAAGCTTTAATCAACTGTTTTACAACATGGAGGTCTAGTTGTGTCCTTCACTAGTTCCTGTTAAGAATGTCCTGCGCAAGCTGGGCCCGTGCCCGAGTATTTATACTCTCCCCGGACAGCGCCACCCACAGGCCGCTCTGTATTATTTCATAAGTTTTTCTTTCATGAATGACTGATTCATGTCAAACGTCAGGTGAAGACAAGATTAGGGACGGCTGTGATTCCCCTACCGATATAGTAAGTCTGCCAGCAGTCACTGTCCAGGTTAAGATACATAGAATGGCCACTTCAGCAAGGCAGCCGAAGGCTAATGCCCATTGACAGTACTAGAGGAGGGGAGGAAATTGGAAAAAACTTCTCAAGAGTATATTTTCCTCCACTGATAGAAGCAAAAGAAAGTCAGTGCAAACATGGAGTGGGCTTTGAGGAGAATACACCGAATGGTTTTCATGCTGATCCCAATCATTCAAAACATCTGAACGAAGGCTTGAAAAACAAACATTTGGTTGTAGATTTTAGTAAACGTACCCTTCCTGCCGGCGCACTCTATGTCGAAGCTCAGCACTCGAAGCGGAGGGATTTTCTGCCACTCGCCTTCGGCAGGGTGGCTGATGAAGTCCGTCCAGGCGATGTCTACCTCGATCTGTGCCAGCGTCACCTGTGTGACATGGCAAACATTAAAAACTATTCAGTTAGCAAATGCACTGCTCAATGCGCAACTTTGCTTTTTAATTCATTCTCGGGATATGGGCATCGCTGGCATTTATTGCCCATCCCTAGTTGCCCTTGAGGTGGTGGTGAGCCGCCGCCTTGAACCGCTACAGTCCGTGTGGCGAAGGTATCCCACAATGCTGTTAGGGAGGGAGTTCCGGAATTTTGACTCAGCGACGATGAAGGAACAGCGATATATGTCCAAGTTGGGATGGTGTGTGTGATTTGGAGGATAACTTGGAGGTGATGGTGCACCTGCTGCCCTTTGTCCTTCTCGGTCGTGGAGGTCACGGGTTTGGGAGGTGCTGGCGAAGCCTTGGCGAGTTACTGCAGTGCATCCTGTAGCTAGCACACACTGCAGCCACTACAGACCACAGAAGTTTCTGGGTCCTATTTTCAGTTTGTGCTGAGTGAACTGATGGCACCAGTTGGGGCCCTAACCTCCCTGGGCTGCTGCTACTGCTACTACTAAACGTCCCAAGGTGTCTCACAGGAGCGTAATCAGAGAAAAAGTGACACCAAGAAAAATACTCAGCCTGGATTGCTACTCATCTGGGAAGTGCATGAGTAAGGACATTGGGCGAGAACAGAATGGTGCTCAGCTGTTAGGCCCTACATAGTCAAATAGCCTGCCACCAATCACTGTCTGGACTCATAAGAACATACAAGAATTAGGAGTAGGAGTATGCCATTCAGCCCTTCGAGCCTGCTCCACCATTCAATAAGATTGTGGCTGATCTTCGACCTCAAATCCACCTTCTCGCACTATCCCCATATCCCTCGAGTCCCTTAGTATCCAAAAATCTACTGATCTCTTTCTTGAATATACTCAATGACTGAGCCTCCACAGCCCTCTAGAGTAGAGAATTCCAAAGATTCACAACCCTTCGAGTGAAGAAATTTCTCCTCATCTCAGTCCTAAATCGTCGACCCCTTATCCTGAGACTGTGACCCCTGGTTCTCGACTCCACAGCCAGGGGAAACAGCTTCTCAGCATCTACCCTGTCAAGCCCCTTAAGAATTTTACACGTTTCAATGAGCTCACCCCTCATTCTTTTAAACTCTAGGGAATATAGGCCTAGTCTCCTCAATCTCTCCTCATACACTCACAGGTGAAGAATGGTCAACACTCACAGGTGAAGAATGGTCAATCACCAAAGTGAAGCCCCAGAAAGCTGCTGGCACTCACAGAAGAGTGAACACCTGCAGGCGAGGAGAGGGGAAGAGGGGCGAACATGGCACACACTGGCCCTTTTTGACAACTGCGCTCCGTGTGCTCTTGTTTCTAAAATAGGGGAGACTTAAAAGGTTTGAAAGTCACAAGAGAAAATGAAACAAAATGCACAAAAAAAAAACTGTGGATGCTGGAAATCAGAAATTAAAAAAAACAGAAAATGCTGGAAACATTCAGCAGCATCTGTGGAGAGTTTCTTGAACTGGCCTGCCGAGCGTTTCTAGCATTCTCTGTTTTTGATGAGAGAGAATGATATCGGCAGGTGTCCCAACTACTTCAGGCACCAACACATTTAGGGAATTAAAGTCTAAATACGCCTCTCCCAACTAGTTGTTCAATCTCACAAAAGACCAAAGTACTTCCTAAAATGAGAAGCCAGTATTACATGGGTTTAATAACCAAGGTTTCTTTTTTGGTCAGGATCCGAGGCCCAGAATTTCACTGGTATAAAAAAAAGTGATGTAGAAGAACATCTTTAAACCACTGTGGTTTTCACGACCGTCATAAACATGCAAAGCTTGTTTTTAAATTATAATAATTGAACCAACAACACGCAACAGAACACGAACAGAACGTCACACATAAAAAAGGGAGAGAAAGCACAAGACAAGAGTAATGTACTACAGCTTATTTTCTGCTTTGTCCGGTCTGAATTTTGTAAGCCTGAAAGTTTGGAATGAAAAGACCTGCATTTCTATAGCGCCTTTCATGACCACCAGTTGTCCCGAAGCGCTTTACAGCCCAATGAAGTACTTTTTGAAGTGTAGTCACGGTTGTAATGTAGGGAAATGCAGCAGTCAATTTGTGTACAGCAAGCTCCCACTAACAGCAATGTGATAATGAGCAGATCATCTGTTTTATGTGATGTTGATTGAGAGATAAATATTGGCCAGGACACCGGGGAGAACTCCCCTGCTCTTCTTCAAAATAGTGCCATGGGATCTTTTACATCCACTTGAGAGCGCAGACGGGGCCTCGGTTTAACATCTCATCTGAAAGACGGCACCTCTGACAGTGCAGCTCAGTACTGCACTGGAGTGACTGGTTTCACCAATGGATCAATCCTAAATCAGATCCATTAGCATCAACAACTTGGGATCCACATAAATTAAAGGGAGCAGGGTCTTCAGGTGTGGCCTCTGAGGCTCTATGGTACACAGCTATGAGCTTGGCCACTGAGGTCAGTGGCCATTTAAGAAAGCCCCTGTCTACATCCATACTTATTAGCGTCCAAAATAACAACAGATTTGATAAAGTTCAGCCATGGCTCAGACGGTAGCACCCTCATCTGAGTCAGAACGTCCTGGGTTCAAGTCCCTCGCCAGAGACTTCAGCACATAATCTCAGCTGACACTCCAGTGCAGTACTGAGGGAGCGCTGCACTGTCTGAAGTGCCGTCTTTCGGATGAAACGTTAAAACCGAGGCACCGTCTGCCCTCCCCATGGCACTATTTCGAAGAAGAGCGGGAAAGTTCTCTCCTGGCCAATATTGATCCCTCAACCAATACTTAAAACAGGTTATCTGCTCATTTATTTCAATGCTGTTTGTGGGAGCTTCCTGTGTACAAATTGGCTGCTCCGTTTGCTACATTACAGCAGTCACTACACTTCAATAAAGTGCTTCGTTGGCTGTAAAGTGTTTTGGGACGTCCTGAAAGCCGCTATATAAATGCAAGTTCTTCTGAATATTGCTGTGAAGAAATATTTGTTCCGTTTAGCCTGTTGCCACGTGACCTGCAGGTGCCTTATTATGCCACATTCAACACATTCCTGCATTTCCCCAAACTGCACATTAGAGGGGGTGCGTTCTTCATCTTTCAACAGGATCGGCAAAGTAACAGCAGTATGTTGGAAAGGGGGGGGGGGTGCCGGTGGCATGCGCGGAAATTTAAAGGAACCCCGCACTAAAGAAAACAGGCCGCGCAGAAAAAAAGCGCAGCTTACAAGTAACATTGGCGGCGACCGTCAAGTCTACCCTTCCAAGAATTAGTGTCTCAGGAGAGAAACATAGACGTTTTTAAAACGATTAATTCCATTCCGCACCCATCCAAAAATTCAACACAACTAGCCTTTGGTAGAACACACCTTTCTGGGATTATCCCTTGATGCATTGGAGTTTCCCACTGGCTGCTCTTCCCTGAACCGGTACTTTCCAGCAGGTAACTCTATCCAGTTACAGCCAACGACATCGCTGTCCACCATGAATCTACCACGGGGAGAGGGGGGGGAAAAAATGCAAGTTTTTTAAAATTAAATTAAATCCCAGTCCTTTTAACAGTGCTCTTCCACGCATCGCACCATGCACTGTGGGCCGAGAACATGCCCAGCTCAACAAAAAATGCCATCAGGCCCATGGAATACCAAGCACAGTCCCCATCGCTTGTGGCGGGTGTGTTGGTGTTAATGCAATTTGCCCGCTATACGCGGTAAACCCAAAAAAAAAACAAACAGAACCAACATTTTTTTTTAAAAAGCAGGCTCGATGCAGAACGCCCCAAGTCTCCACTTAGCAACTGCCTCTGCCATGCTGATAAGTAGCCAAATTGAGGCTAGAACAAAGAGTACACAAGAGGGAGACAGCTGAACATTTAAAGTCATTTACATGCAGACACATCGCACTTCAAAAGGGGAACAAACAGCTAATTGAAGATTGCTCGAAGACCTGACCTTGCCTGAAATCAGCAGAGCTTTATAGAAATCAGTAAATAGATTAACGAGGTGCAAATAACTTATTGAACTGCCTGAAACAGTCGGCATGCTTAGTAAATTATAAGCGGTGCCTTTGTAATTGATTATTGTCATGGCAAATGGTTAGCACTATTTAACCGATATAAGCATAGACAGTGTAAGTGCTGGGGAACTGTACCCACTTTCTGTCACTAGTGGGACCTCTGCCATTTCCACAGCTCACAGATGGCCCCTAATGGCAAAATCCCAACACTGCAGCATCAAAACACTGCACATTTCAAACAGGTTTAGACTATTATGCTTCCTCCCCGAAAAAAACTACCGACTGACAACTCATGTGTCAGCCGTGGCTCAGTGGGCAGCACTCTCGCCTCCGAGTCAGAAGGACACGGGTTCAAGTCCCACTCCAGAGACTTGAGCACATAATCCAGGCTGACACTCCCAGTGCAGTACTGAAGGACTGTCTTTCCGATTATACGTTAAACTGAGGCCCTTTCTACTCTCTCAGTTGTAAGAAGATGATCCCATGGCACTATTTCAAAGTTGAGCAGGAGAGTTCTCCCCCGTGTCCTGGCCAATTTTTAATCTCTCAACCAACAACTAAAAAGGTTCTGACGAAGGGTCATCGACCTGAAACGTTGACTCTGTTTCTCTCTCCACAGAAGCTGCCTGACCTGCTGAGTGTTTCCAGCATTTTCTGTTTTTATTTCAGATTTCCAGCATTCGCAGTATTTTGCTTTTGAACTAAAAAAAAAAGCCCAGATTATCCAATTGCTGATTGTGGGAGCTTGCTGTGCGCAAATTGGCTGCCGCATTTCCTACATTACAACAGTGACTACACTTCAAAAAGTACTTCATTGGCTGTAAAGCGCTTTGGGACGTCAGAGGTTGCGAAAGGCGCTGTAGAAATGCAAGTCTTTCTTTGTAAAATTGCTTTAATACACACATACAGGAATAGTAAATACCTGATTTCAAAGTCTATATTGGCCTCGTATGACTGATAGTTGCACATTGGGATTGAACCAAAGCGGAAGCCTTGTTCTAGCAGGCGTTTAGCAGGGGCGATTAAACGCGGTAGCGCCATCGTAATCTTCAGAAACGGCAACTTCTTGTTTCCTCCATAGCCGTACATATCTGGAATTATACATCATTCACCTTGTGAAAGCATTCCCTCAGTAATTTCGGAAGATATCTATTATCTCCCCGCCGCTACGGAACATAGTGAACCTTTGGAAAGTGGACTTTCTTCCCTGCAAATCTAGACAACACGATATAAATGCAAGCTGTTGTAGAGCAAGTTTCAGCAGGCTATTCAACTGTAGGGGAACTCATGGCAGAGCCCAATCTTTTGCTCACTTGAGACCCATACCCGTACACTTTCCACAGGGCTCACGGGCAGTGATCGAGTGTTGAAACCAAGGTTGAATCCCTCGAAGATGCGCGGCCGTGATCCGGAGGTCCCGCGCAGCCCATTCACCAGCGGTTGCTGCTGGTGAAGATACCGCGCATGCGCAGCCGCTGCGGCGGCAAATTTAAAGGGAACGCACACGGAAAAAGATTAAGAGCGAACATTGGTCGTAACCTTGCCTGGCTTTTCCTTGTCCTAGCCTGGGGGTGCTCAGGCCAATTGCGACACCCTTATCCCCAGCTCACATCAAACTACCTCCTGCTAGAATTCATTCTTCCCAGGATATGAAAGCCAAATTGCCTTACCTTCCCCCTTAGTATAACATAAGAAATAGGAGCAGGAGTCGGCCATTTGGCCCTTCGAGCCTGCTCCGCCATTCAATAAGATCATGGCTGATCTTCTACCTCATCTCCACTTTCCTGCACGATCCCCATTACCCTTGATTTCCTTAATATCCCCAAATCTATCGATCTCTGTCTTGAATATACTCAACGACTGAGCCTCCACAGCCCTCTGGGGTAGAGAATTCCAAAGATTCACCACCCTCTGAGTGAAGAAATTTCTCCTTATCTCAGTCCTAAATGGCTGACCCCTTATTCTGAGGCTGTGACCCCTGGTTCTAGACTCCCCAGCCAGGGGAACCATCCTCCCTGCATCTACCCTGTCAAGCCCTGTAAGAATTTTGTATGTTTCAATGAGATCACCTCTCATTCTTCTAAACTCTAGAGAATATCGGCCTAGTCTACTCAATCTCTCCTCATAGAACAATCCCCAGGAACCAGTCTGGTGAACCTTCGTTGCACTCCCTCTACGGGAAGTATATCCTTCCTTAGGTAAGGAGACCAAAACTGTGGTCTTACCAGGGCCCTATATAATTACAGTAAGATGTCTTTACTCTTATACTCAAATCCTCTTAGCCTTCCCTTCCTCCGACAATCTACAGGCTCTTATAAGTTAAGACTTTCTGACTTACCTCATTCAATCCTACTACTTTCAACCTTCGTGGTGTTCTTCGCTATCGGCTTTGGCCCTTCTCCTAGGTTTCCCAGCCATTACATGGGAGAGAACTGCAGGAGCCACACGATTGAAGTTTATACTTACTCTCCTTCAGACAGATATCGACTGCCAGTACCACTTGCGAGACGTTGCCCTTGTTCGATCTCATGTCCTTAATCACAATTGCATTCAGCTCCCGTTGAAAATCATGGAGGTGTTCGGAACCAAAACCTGTTACAGGAATTTCGTTTCACGGTTAATAAAACTGAGACCAGTCTGGTGGGAGGGTTACAAATGTGACTGCTCAGAGAAGTAAAATACACAAACATGAAAGGTGGTCACAACTGTATATATTTACTCACTCAAGCAGTGCCAGGTGACGGGTGGGACAGCAGCCTTTGTAGGTTTGACACTGAACGGCAAACAGAGGCTCGATAGGCTTCTGTGCTGTACTTCTCTATAAATACTTTTTCCTCCAGGCCAACAGAATGCAACATGCTACAGGAAACTTTGGTTTATCCGGAGGTTAACTGTCCGGAATGCTCGAGCCACCAGCAAAAATCAGGAGCCGTTTCATTAGTTTTTTTTCTTTTCGTTGCTTTTTTTTCACCAGTCAGGCTCTGCAAGGTCTCGCTGAAGCTGTTGCTAAACTACAGAGGCGCTTGCAAGGTACGGCCGACTGTTTAGAAGCTGTTGCTAAGCAACAGGGTTTGTTGCCAGATACGGAGCTCAAAATCTCCGTATGTTTCAACATTAGCGCTGGTTTGTCCGGCAGTTTTGATGGGACGGCAACAGCTCGGTCCCGTCGGTGCCGGATAGCACAACATTTCCTGTATTGGGAAGAGAGGTCCAAACCTGAAGAGGAGAATGATAGGAAACACTAGCATTCTAGTAAGTTAACCTGCCAATGGATCCTGCAAATCCATTGGCAGGATAGGCGCACCAACATCAGTGTTCTTGCTCAGGCCAACATCCCCAGCATCGAAGCTTTGACCACGCTCAATCAGCTCCGATATACGGGTCACATTGTCCGCATGCCTGATACGAGGCTCCCAAAACAAGCGCTCTACTCGGAGCTCCAGCACGGCAAGAGAGCCCCTGGTGGGCAGAGGAAACGCTTCAAGGACACCCTCAAAGCCTCCTTGAAAAAGTGTAACATCCCCACCGACACCTGGGAATCCCTGGCCCAAGACCGCACAAAGTGGAGGAGAAGCATCCGGGAAGGCACCGAACACCTCGAGTCTCTTCGCTGGGAGCAAGTGGAAGTCAAGCGCAGGCAGCGCAAGGAGCGCACGTCAACCCAAGCACCCCACCCACCCGCCCCTTCAACCACCATCTGCCCCACCTGTGACAGAGACTGTAGGTCCCGCATTGGACTCATCAGTCACCTGAGAACTCGTTTTTAATGTGGAAGCAAGTCATCCTCAGTTCCGAGGGACTGCCTAGAAGAAGAAGTTAACCTGGGAATATCTTCCAACTGGGAGATTCTAGGAGCACTGAAGCAGCCTAAATTGCACAGTTGCACCATCCCCAATTTAAAAGCTGCATAACAATTGGCTATAATTGAGCACAAGATAAGCAATCTCACTCAGAGGGGCAAAAAGGATGGTTAGTTTGGGAAATTCAATGAAGTCACACTGGTACTATTTGAGGTTAGGGTTCAGGCACATTGTTGGGGCAAAATAGAAGGAACGTTACGCTGCAGCTCCCGTGTGTTATATCTGACCTGGAGGTACTTGATACTGACACTTTGCAATTAAAGTGGAAAGAGTGCTCCAGCACAGCATTGACATCCCTCATCCTGATAAAAGGCAAATCCTCTCCAAAAGTACAAGGGTTTATAAAATCTCACCAGGTGGTGCTGGAACATAGAAGTAGGGCAGGAATCCATGCACGTGGCAGCAGACGCTGTTCCCTTCCATTGTGATTCCAAACATTCGGGTAACAGGGACTGGCCCCTGTTTATTCCCAGGCATCCCGGCAACATAGGACCCTTCAAGAGAAAGGAAACTGCAGTTACTAAAAATAGAAATTCATTTGCTGTTTGTGGGACCTTGCTGTGCGCAAATTGGCTGCTGCGTTTGCCTACATAAACAACAGTGACTACACCTCAAAATTAATTCATTGGCTATGAAGCACTTTGGGACACCCTGAGGACATGAAGGCACTACATTAATGCAAGATCATTAGTTCCTTCTACTGATGTCAATTCTATAAGAGGTAAAATATCACACTTCCAAGTCACTACACCCTAATGTTGTGCAATACATTTCTTGAGTGATGTTCCATTTCATCACCTCAAATTTCTCCCTCCCACATTAGACCTGTAGGCACCTGTCCTTCATCCAAATGTTATACAGTCCAAACTGCTCTCACACAGCCAGCATTACCGTTCACTGAAATCCCATGCCTCCGGTGCCCTTGTCTGAGTTTTACATGTCCACCATGAACCATTGGTGACAGTCCTGTAACTAGCGCACTTTGAACCTTCCTGTCAAGCATCAGACCTTAATGCCCTGAGCTATTTCTGAAACAGGCCTGAAATAAGCAAATCTGGTGAAGATCCACAGATAGTCAAATTCTAATCCTCTGAGACGTTGCCAGTATAGCGCATGCACAAGCCTTTGTGACTCTGAGTGTTTTCTTAGTCAAATCCGCTAACGTACTGAAATTTGAGATCATCTGGCAATCATTGCAGAAGAACATAAGAATTAGGAGCAGGAGTCGGCCACACGGCCCCTCGCGCCTGCTCTGCCATTCAATAAGATCATGGCTGATCTTCGACCTCAACTCCACTCCCCCACTTGATCCCCATGTCCCTTGATTCCCCTAGAGTCCAACAATCTATCAATCTCAGCCTTGAATATACTCAATCAGCATTCACAGCCCTTTGGGGTAGAGAATTCAAAGATTCACAACCCTCTTAGTGAAGGAATTCCTCTTCATCTCAGTCTTAAATCTGTGTTCCTCTAATTCTGCCCTCTTGAAGATCCCCGATTATAATCGCTCAACCATTGGCGGCCGTGCCTTCTGTTGCCTGGGCCCTAAGCTCTGAAACTCCCTGCCTAAACCTCTCCGCCTCGCTACCTCTCTTCCCTCCTTTAAGTCGCTCCTTAAAACCTGCCTCTTTGACCAAGCTTTTGGTCACCTGCCCTAATTTATCCTTATGTGGATCGTGTCAAATTTTTTTGTCTTAAAATACTCCTGTGCAGCGCCTTAGGATGTTTTACTACATTAAAGGTGCTATATAAATACAAGTTGTTGTTGTTAAAAGGCCAATGCCTTATCTTGAGACTGTGCCCCCTAGTTCTCGACTCTCCAGCCAGGGGAAACAACCTCTCAGCATCTACCCTGTCAATCCCCCTCAGAATTTTATACGTTTCAATGAAATCACCTCTCATTCTTCTAAACTCCAGAGAGTATAGGCCCAATCTACTCAATCTCTCCTCATAGAACAGCCCTCATCCCAGGAATCAACAGCCAGCAAGGACCTGGATAGAAGTACACTCTGCAGCAAGCAAGCAAGCGTTAATCGAATGAGGGGCGAATGAATTAAATGGGAGGCACTGCGGAGAAGGCTCAGTTGAAGAAAATTTGAAAACTTTTAAAACTGTGTTACATACCTTGGCTCGCATATTTAATAAGGAACACTATGTGTAAACTAAACCAGTGTACAGAATGGATGAACTAAGAAATGGAAATGGAGATAAGGAAGAAAAGCAGACTGGTCAAATCCTACAAGGGGGGGAAAATGTCACATTTAGAAGGAATACACAAGAAAATGTTACCAAGCTAAAAAAAAAAGGTACTCGGGGGAACATGGCAAAGGACTTTAAACAGAGGAAATAAAACTTTCTTTTCCAGTGTTATTCGGCGCAGACTCGATGGGCCGAATGGCCTCCTTCTGTGCTGTACTATTCTATCATTCTATAGTAAAATAGTTAAGAGAGGAAGTAAATTATTAAAGAAAGATAATAATATTGTGGCATTACTGAAGGGGAAATACTTGAATTAATGTTCACTAGGAAGGAAAATAATGGTTCACTCTCCGATTATATTGTGATATACAAGAAGCATTACAGAATGGTTTGGCGTCAGCGACCAGGTAGTTGCTAAGTTAAAAGGACTGAAGACTTGCAAATTCCCAAGCCAGATTGCATATATCGCAGGGTGCTGAAGGAGACTATGGAGGACATTTGCATAGCACTGGCTACAGTAATGGTAGATTCGGCAGGACTGGAAATAGAATTAAAATGGGGAACAAATCTGAGCCAGACCCAAAGCACACAAAAAAGTAAGCTTGAGCAGGAGCTAAATAAGCAACAGCCAGCAAGGATTTAGGAGGGGAGCGACCTGCTCGACAAACCTTGACTTCTTTCACAACGCTACAAATTAAATAGCCCCTACAATCAATGTTCACGTTAAGCTGCGCAACTGCGCAGCGGTCTGGAGGTCCCACGGTGGCCACTCAGTGGCTTTACAATGGAAAAACTGTGCACGCGCGGAAATTTGAATGGGCCGCGCGGCCTGTTAAAGGGGCTGTCCACCCACAAAAAAAAATAGCGGGAACATTGCCTACGATATAGTTTATCTGCACTTTTATAAGGCTTTTGACAATGGTCTACATGAAAGAGAGACTTGCATTTCTATAGCACCTTTCACGACCTCAGGACGTCCCAAAGCGCTTCACAGCAAATGAAGTATTTTTGAAGTGTAGTCACTGTTGTAAAGTAGGAGACGTGGCAGCCAATTTGTGCACAGCAAGCTCCCACAAACAGCAATGAAATAATGAGCAGATAATCTACTAAGTTATCATAGTATTAATTGCACAGATAAGATGATCCAGGATAGGTCAGCAAAATCAAAAGAGAATATCATTTTAAACTCTTAGGAAAAGGTTCTTTTTTTCAAAAAGATGATTACCTGGTAGATCATCCCCAATGTTAAGAGCTGCAATTAAAGAGGCGAGGGGAGTGCAAGGTGTTGTTTGATGCTAGACTGGGTGAGCTGAAATGCCACAGGGATGAGCTTGGTAGACCGAATGGCCTTTTCTCCTGGTCACAAAAGTGCTATTTACGATAAGACAGCAGGAGTAAGCCATTCAGGCTCGAGCCTGTTCCGCCATTCAATTAGATTGTGGCTGATCTGCATCTTAACTCCGTCTACCCGTCTTGACTCCATATCCCTTAATACCCTTGGCTAACAATAATCTATCCATCTCGGTTTTGAAATTTTCAACTGACCCCCCAGCCTCGACAGCTTTTTGGTACAGCTTTGATACAATGTCACAAAGTCTTACAGGGAAGGGGAGGGTTGGATTCAAACTCCTTCAAAGGTTCCTCAGAGCCAGACGCTTTCTGTGCCCACCAACCCTCGGACCCATCACTTACCCACGTAGTGCTCCAGCTCCATCTGCTGGAAGGTGAGGGTATCCACTTGAGGGTTGATCTTTGGTGCCGGCGGGCGCTGCCATTTATTGTTCATAACCTTGGAAGAAAACAGGTTCCCTGAAAGCAGGAAAAAGAGAGCTTTTAACATCTTATAATCCACAAATCAAACCAGACAGGCAAAAAAGGCCCATCTGAATGGAAGGGGGGAGGGTACACGGTAGACTTTAATAGAAATTATTCCTTTATTAAAGAAAGACTTGAATTTCTATCGCTCCTTTCATGACCACTGGATGTCCCAAAGCGCTTTACAGCCAATGAAGTACTTTTTGAAGTGTTGTAATGTAGGAAACGTGGCAGCCAATTTGTGCATACCAAGATCGCACAAACAGCAGTGAGATAATGACGAGATAATCTGTTTTAGTGATGTTGATTGAGGGATAAATATTGGCCAGGACTCCGGGGAGAACTCCCCTGCTCTTCTTCAAAATAGTGCCTTTTACGTCCACCTCAGAGCAGACGGAGCCTCGGTTGAACATCTCATCAGAAAGACGGCACCTCCAACAGTGCGGCACTCCCTCAGCACTGCACTGGGAGTGTCAGCCGAGATTTTTGTGCTCATATCTCTGGAGTGGGACTTGAACCCACAACCTTCTGACTCAGAGGCAAGGGTGCTACCTACTGAGCCACAATAAACCAAGAGGGCATCTACGGCAGACTGAGCTTGTAACAGTAACCCTTCCAGTTGAAGGGCCCAGTTTCAATACCCGTTCTGTGATGATCTGCCTGATCTCAGCTAGGGTAGCAACAAGGGTTCTTTAATTAGCCCCAGTGGGTTAGGTCAGTGAAAAACCAGTCAGCGTTCCTATTGCTAATCTCTATTCTGTGCCAGTGTCGGAGAATACTGCCGCACAGAGATCAGAGGACACCACCTGCTATGACCTCCACGATTGAACGGCCTGCTAATGCTCACTTCAGGTACTGAAGATCTGTCATTGCTCAGGGAACCATACCCAACAAGAGTCAGCGCTTTCAAGAAGGGGAGAAAATTAGAAGAAAAATGTTTAGAAATAAATCAACATTCCCACATTCATAACTTGACAAGAAAAAAACACCCCAGGTCTATCGAGTTCACCGTCTACCATCCTGGGAGTTGAATGATATGACAATAATGGGGTTGTTCACTAATCAGAGCAATCAATCTCTATCGATTAGTCTACAGCAGACCCAGACCATCACATCATAAGAAAGCAACCTGCCACCTACCAATTGGAACCACATCATGCGACGGCTGCGCTTCCTTGGCATCCATCGCTATTTCCGCCTCCACTTCATCCAGATACGCCAGCTCCTCTTCAAACTGCGATGGCCCATCCTCTTCCCAATCTCCACGGAGCCGCTTCGCCTGCGACTGATTGCCGTTGCCACTGCCGCCAAGCGGCTTCTTTCTTGCGGACTGCATATTTATCTATATATACAGTAATAGTAAAAAAAAAAGGACGTTGCTGGTCAGCTTATTAGGAAGGAGTTCTGGAGTGGTTGGGTGCATTAAAAAGAACTTGTATTTATATAGCACCTTTCACAGCTTCCCAAAGCGCTTTACAGCCAATGAAGCACCTTTGAAGTGTAGTCACTGTTGTAATGTGATACGCTTCACATCAATATACCAGCCTGCACAAGCACAAAGATTTATGGTAATAGTCATTGTATTCAGGTAAATTTTAACCTCATTCGGCCTGATTAACTGATACTTCCGACACACCCAGTAGAATGATCTATTTGTAGAATTACATAGAAAGTACAGCAGAGAAACAGGCCATTCGGCCCAACTAGTCCGTGCCGGTGTTTACCCTCCACACGAGCCTCTTCCCGCCCCTTTTCATCGAACCCCATCAGCATATCCTTCTACTCCTTTCTCCCTCCTGTGTTTATTTAGCTTCAGAAAATATATATCAATCTCCTGTGGCAGTGCTCATGGGGAGACAAGAGCAAGTGTAGACTGTAGGGAAAGCAGTTGGATGAAGTGGTGGAAAGATAACTGGACCAGGGTATGCAAATGTAATTCAGTCCCCATTTTCAAGTGGTACACTCTGTTCTTAGTTTTAGATTTGCATTATCATTTCCTATGTCTACATTTACAATCCAAACTGCCTTGTCACGCTGTAATTACACCCTCCTACCAGTGGTGACTCTTTACCACGGTGTTCCTCACACCAAGATGGATGATGTGTTATTTTATAAGGACAAAGCATTATACAGTGCATTATGGTAATTCTAAGGTGAAGCTGTGTCCATCTGGCGCCATACAGGAGTGTAATCAAGACAAAATTTGACATTGAGCCAAAGATGACAATATTAGGACAGGCAACCAAAAGCTTGGTCAAAGTAGTAGTTTTCAAGGAGCATCTTAAAGGAGGGAAGTGGAGAGGTTTACAAAGGGAATTCCAGAGCTTAGGGACCGGATGGCTGCCAATGGTGGAGCAAAGGGAGTCGAGAGGCCAGAATTAGAGGAGCGCAGAGATCTCGGAGGGCTGTGGGGCTGGAGGTTACAGAGATAGGGAGGGGGTGAAGCCATGGAGGGATTTGATGAGAATGATAAAAAAAAGGTCTGTTCAAAACAGACTGGAATTGGATTTCTATAGCGCCTTTCATGATCACCGGACGTCCCAAAGAGCTTTACAGCCAATGGAGAACTTTTTGAAGTGTGGTCACTGTCGTAATGTAGGAAATGCGGCAGCCAATTCACGCACAGCAACCTCCCACAAACGGCAATGTGATAATGACCAGATGATCTGTTTTTAGTGACTGAGGGATAAATATTGGCCCCAGGACACCGGGGAGAACTTTTCTTCCAAACAGTGGCCGTGGGAGCTTTGGCGTCCACCCGAGAGGGCAGTCTCAGTTTAATGTTTCATCCGAAAGACGGCACCTCCGACAGTGCAGCGCTCCCTCGGCGCTGCACCGGGACCTGAACCCACGAACTTCTGATTCAGGGGCGAGAGGTGGGGTGCTACCCACTGGCCGGCTGACTATGGAGGGCATGCCAATGTGGCGCAGCGGGCACAGGACAGGGGGCTGGTGAGGTAGTGGTGATGGCCATTGCTCCAGGGGGCAACCCTGGACACCCAGCCACAGCAGGGGGTGGCGATGGGATGGCGGCTGTAGCCATGGCAACGCCTCCGATAAAGCTGTGAGAGAGACCCGCTGCCTGACAGCCACGGGCCGGCTTGGAGTGCCCGGGACCCATCCCCACGGGGAAGAAGCCCAACATTTTATGTAAGTCTGACGGGGAAGAGAGATTGGCGTCTCCCGGGGGGAGGCTGCCTCTGAATATTCACTCGCTGGGGGGGGGGTGTGAGGGGAGGGAGCGAGGGAAGAGTCTCTCAGCCATTACTCCGCTCTGGGCCTAGCGAAGCCGGGCCCTCGATTTCACCTCAGACGACGCCCCCCCACCACAAAAAACAAATCTCCTGGCAAATCGGCTTCGGCTGCTCGGGCTAAAGAAAGGTCTCGATAAGCCTGAGGCGTTGCAGCGCCGTCCTGGCTCGCCTCTCCCTGCAGGCCGAGGGCTCTAGGCCTCAGACCTCGATTTCTTTACCTCACTCTCTCGCTCGCGCTCCTTCAGCTCAACCGCCAACCTGCCGATTCCCGCCCGCCCCCAGTTACCGGAGCAACGGCAGCGGCGGCTGACAGGATTGGCCGAGTCTGAGAACAGGGCGGCGTTGATTGGATGGTTGCCGCGACCGCGTGGGATTGGTTAAGAGGAAAAACAGTGTTTCCATTGGCTGGGAGTAACCAACGCCGATTGGCTGCAGACTTCCCCGCCCCTCCCCTTCCCAGCGATTGGCCCAATTGTTGCTCATTCACAAAAAGAGAATACAGCAGGCCATTCAGCCCATCGTGCTTGTGCTAACTCTTTGAAATAGCTATCCAATCAGTTCCACTCCCCATAACCCTGCAGATTTCCCCCCTTTCAATTACTTATCCAATTCCCTTTTCAAAGTTATTATTGAATCTGCTTCCACCGCCCTTTCAAGCAGTTCATTCCAGATCGTAACTCGTTGCGTAAATTTTTTCCCCTCATGATGCCTCTAGTTCTTTTGCTAATTACTTTAAATCTGTGTCCTCTGGTTACTGACCCTCCTGCCACTGGAAACAGTTTCTCCTTATTTACTCTATCAAAATAATTCCTACATTACAACAGTGACTACACTTCAAAAAGTGCTTCATTGGCTGTAAAGTGCTTTGGGACGTCCGGTGGTCATGAAAGGCACTATATAAGTGCAAGTCTTTCTTTCAAAACCCTTCATAATTTTTAACACCTCTATCAAATCTTCGCTTAACCTTCCCTGCTCCAGGAGAACAAGTTTGCAGACGACACAAAGCTGGGTGGGCGAGTGTACTGTGAGGAGGATGCTGAGAAACTCCAGTATGATTTGGACAGGTTGGGTGATTGGGCAGGAGCATGGCAGATGCAGTATAATGTGGATAAATGCGAGGTTATCCACTTTGGTGGCAGATTATTATCTGAACGGCAATAGATTGGGAGAAGGGGAAGTGCAACGAGACCTGGGTGTCCTTGTGCACCAGTCGCTGAAGGTAAGCATGCAGGTGCAGCAGGCGGTTAAGAAGGCAAATGGTATGTTGGCCTTCGTAGCGAGAGAATTCGAGTACAGAAACAAGGATGTCTTGCTGCAGTTGTACAGGGCCTTGGTGAGACCACACCTTGAGTATTGTGTGCCATTTTGGTCGCCTTATCTGAGGAAGGATGTTCTTGCCATGGAGGGAGTGCAGCGAAGATTCACCAGACTGATACCTGGGATGACAGGAATGACGTATGAGGAGAGATTGGGTCGATTAGGCTTATACTCGCTGGAGTTTAAAAGAATGAGAGGGGATCTCATTGAAACTTATAAAATTCTAACAGGATTAGACAGACTGGATGCAGGAAGGATGTTCCCGATGGCGGGGGAGTCCAGAACCAGGAGTCACAGTCTAAGGATAAGGGGTAAGCCATTTAGGACAGAGATGAGGAGGAATTTCTTCACCCAGAGAGTGGTGAACCTGTGGAATTCTCTACCACAGAAGGCAGTGGAGGCCAATTCATTAAATATATTCAAGAAGGAGTTCGATATATTTCTTAAGGCTAAAGGGATCAAGGGATATGGGGAGAAGGCAGGGACAGGGTACTGAATTTGGATGATCAGCCATGATCTCATTGAATGGCGGAGCGGACTCGAGGGGCCGAATGGCCTACTCCTGCTCCTATCTTCTATGTTTCTATGTAACAACCTCAGCTTCTCTAGTACAAAAGCAAAATACTGCAGATGCTGGAAATCTGAAATAAAAACAGAAAATGCTGGAAATACTCAGCAGGTTAGGCAGCTTCTGCGGAGAGAGAGAGAGAGAGAGAGAGAGAGAGAAACGGAGTTAACGTTTCTGGTCGATGTCCTTTCGTCAGAACTGGAAAAAGTCAGAGAGGTTTTAAGCAGGAGCAGAGGCAGGAAAAGGAGGGAGGAGAGGAAAGAACAAAAGGGAAGGTCTGTGATAGGCTGGAAGGCAGGAGAGATTAAATGACAAAAAGGATGATGGTGCAAGGCAAACGGGGGCAGTAATGGGACAAGTAAAGGTACAATAGATGGGTCTCGAGGAGGTGTAAATGGGAACAGCAGAATCTTTACCGAAAATTGTCCGAAAAAAATGGGGGCAGTCGTTATGACCTGAAATTGTTGAACTCTATGTCGAGTCCAGAAGGCTGTAAAGTGCCTAATAGAAAGATGAGGTGCTGTTCCTCGAGCGTACATTGAGACCAACTGCCCGTTCCGGTAGACTCTCCCCCGCCCCCCAAAAGAGGAAGGGTTGGGAACCCTAGCCAAGGCCTCAGTCTAACATCTCATCCAATGGACAGCACATCACTCCCTCAGCACTGCACTGGGAGTGTCAGCCTAGATTGTGTGCGTGAGTCTCTGGAGTGGGGCTTGAACCACACAACCTTCTGACTCAGAGGCAAGAGTGCTACCCACTGAGCCACGGCCGACACGTTACAGTTACGTCTGTTACGGATCAAATGTGGAGAACCACAATCTGCTGAATGTGAGGCAAGATGATAGTCCAAAACAGCAATGAAAGAAATAGAAAAAAAATAAGAGCAGGAGTCGGCCATTCGGCCCTTCGAGCCTGCTCCGCCATTCAATATGATCACGGCTGATCCTCTATCTCAATACCATGTTCCCGCTCTCTCCCCATACCCCTTGATGCCTTTTGTGTCTAGAAATCTATCTATCTCCTTCTTAAATATATTCAGTGACTTGGCCTCCACAGCCTTCTGTGGTAGAGAATTCCACAGGTTCACCATCCTCTGAGTGAAGAAATTTCTCCTCCTCTCAGTCCTAAATGTCCTACCCCGTATCCTGAGACTGTGACCCCTCGTTCTAGACCCCCCAGCCAGGGGAAACATCCTCCCTGCATCCAGTCTGTCTAGCCCTGTCAGAATTTTATATGTTTCCACGAGATCCCCTCTCCTTCATCCAAACTCTAGTGAATACAGGCCTAGTCGACCCAATCTCTCATACGACAGGCCTGCCATCCCAGGAATCAGTCTGGTGAACCTTCGCTGCACTCCCTCTATGGCAAGTATATCCTTTCTTAGGTAAGGAGACCAAAACTGCACACAGTGCTCCAGGTGTGGTCTCACCAAGGCCCTGTATAACTGTAGTAACACATCTTTGCTCCTGTACTCAAATCCTCTTGCAATGAAGGCCAACATACCATTTGCCTTCCTAACTGCTTGCTGCACCTGCATGTGTGCTTTCAGTGACTGGTGTACAAGGACACCCAGGTCCCTTTGTACATCAACATTTCCTAATCTATCACCATTTAAATAATACTCTGCCTTTCTGTTTTTCCTACTGAAGTGTATAACTTCACATTTATCCACATTATACTGCATCTGCCATGTATTTGCCCACTCACTCAACTTGTCTAAATCGCCTTGAAGCCTCTTTGCATCCTCCTCAAAACTCACAATCCCACCTAGTTTTGTGTCGTCAGCAAACTTGGAAATATTACATTTGGTTCCCTCATCCAAATCATTGATATATATTGTGAATAGCTGGGGCCCAAGCACTGATCCCTGCGGTACCCCACTAGTCACTGCCTGCCACCCTGAAAAAGACCCATTTATTCCTACTCTCTGTTTCCTGTCTGTTAACCAATTTTCAATCAATGCCAGTATATTACCCCCAATCCCATGTGCTTTAATTTTGCATACTAACCTCTTATGTGGGACTTTATCAAAGGCCTTCTGAAATCCAAATACAGCACATCCACTGGTTCTCCCTTATCTATTCTACCAGTTACATCCTCAAAAAACTCCAGTAGGTTTGTCAAACACGATCTCCCTTTCATAAATCCATGTTGACTTTGTCTAATCCCGTTGATATTTTCTAAGTGTCCTGTTATCACATCCTTTATAATAGACTCTAGCATTTCCCCTACTACTGATGTTAGGCTAACCAGTCTGTAGTTCCCTGTTTTCTCTCTCCCTCCTTTTTTAAATAGTGGGGTTACATTTGCCACCCTCCAATCTGCAGGAACTGTTCCATAATCTATAGGATTTTGGAAGATGACAACCAATGCATCCACTATTTCCATGGCTACCTCTTTTAGTACTCTGGGATGCAGATTATCTGGCCCTGGGGATTTATCGGCTTTCAGTCCCATTAATTTCTCCAGCACTATTTTTTTACTAATACTAATTTCCTTTAATTCCTCCTTCTCACTAGACCCTTCGTTCCCTAGCGTTTCTGGGAAGTTATTTGTGTCCTCTTCTGTGAAGACAGAACCAAAGTATTTGTTTAATTGCTCCGCCATTTCCTTGTTCCCCATTATAAATTCTCCCATTTCTGACTGTAAGGGACCTACATTTGTCTTCAGTAATCTTTTTCTTTTTACATACTTGTAGAAGCTTTTACAGTCCGCTTTTATGTTCCTTGCAAGTTTACTCTCATACTCTATTTTTCCCCTCTTAATCAATCTCTTGGTCCTTTTTTGCTGAATTCTAAACTGCTCCTAATCCTCAGGCTTGCTACTTTTTCTGGCAACTTTATAGGACTCCTCTTTGGATCTAATACTATCTTTAATTTATTTTGTTAGCCATGGTTGGGCCACTTTTCCTTTTGTGTTTTTGCGCCAGAAAGGAACGTATAACTGTTGCAATTCATGCATTCGCTCCTTAAATGTTAGCCATTGCCTATCCACCGTCATGCCTTTTAATGAAGCTCCCCAATCTATCATAGCCAACTCCCTCTTCACACCTTCGTAGTTTCCTTTGTTTAGATTTAGGACGCTAGTTTCGGATTGGACTACTTCACTTTCCATTTTAATGAAGAATTCTATCATGTTATGGTCACTCTTCCCTAAAGGACCCCGCACAACAAGATTATTAATTAACCCCTTCTCATTGCACGATACCCAATCTAGGATAGCCTGTTCCCTAGCTGGCTCCTCAACGTACTGGTCTAAAAATCCATCTCGTACACAATCCAGGAATTCATCCTCCACAGTATTATTGCTAATTTGGTTTGGCCAGTCTATATGTAGATTAAAGTCACCCATGATTACTGTCGTACCCTTATTATACGCATCTCTAATTTCCTGTTTGATGCCCTTTTAAAAAGACAAATCTAAAAGCACTGTAGCTGAATGCACTAAGCATTCGTAATAAGGTAGACGAATTAACAGCGCAAATAGATGTAAATATAGAAACATAGAAACATAGAAGATAGGAGCAGGAGTAGGCCATTCGGCCCCTCGAGCCTGCTCCGCCATTCAGTGAGATCATGACTGATCATCCAAATTAAGTACCCTGTCTCTGCCTTCTCCCCATATCCCTTGATCCCTTTAGCCTTAAGAAATATATCCAACTCCTTCTTGAATATGTTTAATGAATTGGCCTCTACTGCCTTCTTTGGTAGAGAATTCCACAGGTTCACCACTGTGCCTTCCTGTTTTTGACACCAAAGTGGATAACCTCGCATTTATCCACGTTATACTGCATCTGCCATGCTTCTGCCCAATCACCCAACCTGTCCAAATCATACTGGAGTTTCTCGGCATCCTCCTCACAGCACACACGCCCACCCAGCTTTGTGTCGTCTGCAATGGATATGATATAATTGCGATTACGGAGACATGGCTGCAGGCTGACCAAGCTGAATATCCAAGGATATTCGATATTTAGGAAGGACAGGCGAAAAGGAAAAGGAGGTGGGGTGGCCTTGTTAGTAAAGGATGAAATCAGAGCAATAGTGAGAAAGGATATTGGCTCAGAAAATCAAGATGTAGAATCAGTCTGGGTGGAGCTAAGAAGCACCAAGGGGCAGAAAACATTGGTGGGAGTTGTCTATAGGCCTCCTAACAGTAACATCTTAACATTTTTTTGTACTATGGCCCTATTTGTCTTATTACTGTACCATTTTTTCTTACTCGGACCCTATTTGTTAGTGCTCTCTTTTGTTTATACGCTCTGTCCCTTCCTGATACAATCTGGTTATCCTTACCCCAATCACTTTCCTGCACTGCTTCCTTGTCTTTTCTCTTTAGCATTCTAGATTTCTCTCCACCGGGACCCTCCCCCCACCCCCCCCCCTTATTTAGTTTAAAGCCCTATCTACCTCCCTAGCTATTTGATTCGCTAGAACTCTGGTCCCAGCATGGTTCAGGTGTAGCTCGTCCCAACAGAACAGCTCTCTCTTTCCCCAGCACTGGTGCCAGTGCCCCATGAATCGAAACCCAAATAGGTTGCCTCGTGTGCCACTAGGAACAGGAGGCTCTGTAACATTAGATGCATATAAGTCCATGAACTCAAAGCAGCATGTGGGTGACAGCGTCCTAATGTTACAGGGAGTTTCCTGTTTCTCTGTACAGCAGACAATAATGAAATGCAGCCTTGTGACACTCCTAACCAGTTTGACAGGAGCAGGCGATAGCACAGAAACCCCTTCCAGGTACAAGTAATTTACCATCAGTAATTCAATGATTTGAACAAAGTGAGTGTGGTTTATGCAGTTTTCACCACCCTAGGTTCCCCCACTCTGTGAAACAGGAACCGGTACTGGATATCAGGAGATGGGGTGATCCGAGCTCTAGATTTACCCTCCTGCCCCGCCCCACCCCCCTCCTGTGCGGAAAACACCCGGCCTCCGCTCAGCACCTCTCTCGACGGTGCGGCCGAGATAGGGAACTCAGTGGGGAAGTGGAAGCCCAGGCCTGCACCGACCAGACCAGGTACAACTCATTAATGTACAGTCAGACCCGACTGTGTACTGTTGCACCACACCTGGCCAGATAGGTACAGTGAATGGGCTTCCACTTCCAGCTACATAAACCACACACCCCCTTATGTAACATCCAAACCTGTATTCTTGCTGCCAGCGCTGTCAGAGTTCCTGGCTCATTGAGAAACAGCTGTAACAATGCAGTTCTTTTCAAAAGGCAATTTTATTTTGGCACGGTAATCCTAATACCAGAGGCAGGCGAAAAAGGAAAACTCTGCACTCCGGATGGCATCCAAAAAGACTTTCGATTCCACAGTGCCTTTCACAGCCTCAGGACGTCCCAACGCGCTTCACAGCCAATGAAGTACCATTTTTCTGAAGTGTAGTCACTGTTGAATTGTAAGAAAATCAACCAGGATTTCCTCTCCCAATCGCTGTCCAATGAATCCTGCTGGGACTACAGATGTGTGGATGTTAGAAAAGGACGATATCAGGCTCAGCTACAATGCCCCCAACAAGTCAACGGGCATTTCAGCAATCAGCGTTAAAGCTTTAATAAGAATTTGGAGTGCAGTCCCTGTGCCCATTCGCATGCGGACCCTGTTATGTTCATTAATAACTAGTCGTTTTTATTAAGAACAGCTAGCTTTTGCTAGACACTTTATTGAGCACATGTGGACTAGGTACAGTATCTGTAGAGGCCTCCATCTTGACTGCTGCCTTGTGGGTAGCCTAGTGCATTGTGGGTAGCCCACTCTTATATACATACAGCACCACCTAGTGTACCATTCCAGAATGACAGGTTACTGATCATTACATCCCCCTTTCTTTGAGGTTGAACAAAATCGGTATCAATCAATAACAACATAAACATCTTCAACAGTCAATACATTTTCAATGTAGTTTTCTTTGTACTCAAAGATTAAGTCTATCAGGCTTTTTTACTTCACGTGTGGATCTTCTCAGCACAGGTAAGTCTGATGTGTTTTCATGAGAGCCTGTATGTGTATTTGTGTTAGATTGTTCTGGTGGTGAGTGACAAGATTCAGTTGCGGCATTGTCATCGATTTGCTCTTCAATAGTCTCTTGTGTTTTTAGGAGGGAACGGCGGTTCCTCCTGAGAATCTGTCGTTCCTCAGTTCTAACAGTGTATGACCTTGGTCCTACTTCCTCAAGAACTGTAGCTTTCCTGTTCCATGCATCTGGATCCTCAATCCTGACAACATCATCCCTTGTCAATGGTTTCAGAGTTTTGGATGACTTGTCATAGTATGATTTCTGTTTCAGCTTTAACAGTTGAAGTCTCTGTTTCAGTTCCTTACTCTGCTTTTCTTTTGCACAGCAGGGTAGCGTGGTACGCAACTTGCGACCCATTAGGAGTTCAGCAGGTGAAGAACCAGAGTCTAAAGGTGAGGCTCGGTGGCTCAGCAGGGCGAGATAAGGATCAGACTTGCTTTCTGTCGCTTTCTTCAGCAGCTGCTTGAGAACTTGAACACCTTTCTCTGCCTTACCATTCGACTGAGCATACAAAGGACTGGATGTGATGTGTTGAAAGTCATAATGTGCTGCAAACTGTTGCCACTCCTTACAGTTGAAGCACGGACCATTGTCGCTAACGGCAATCCTGGGAATTCCATGTCTGGCGAAGATGGATTTCACATGCATTATGACACTGCTTGCTGTGGTGCTTGAGAGCAGCGCCATCTCAGGATAGTTAGCATAGTAGTCAATCACTATTAGATAGTCTTTACCATTTAAATGAAAAAGGTCCATACCAACCTTTTGCCATGGTGCTGTTGGTATGTCAGCTACTATCATTGGTTCCTTTGCTTGTTTGTTTTGGTGTTTCTGACATGTCTCACATTTGCCTATCATGTTCTCAATGTCCTTATTTATGCCAGGCCAATAAACAGTGTCTCTTGCTCTCCTTTTGTATTTTTCAATTCCGAGGTGTCCCTCATGAATCCTTTTGAGCATGTCTCGACGTAGAGCCTGTGGAATGACTATTCTGTTCTGTTTTAGTAATAGTCCACTTGCGACACTCAATTCTGACCTTATGTGAAAATATTTTGGACAGGAACCTTTTGGCCAACCATGATGAATGTTCTCTATTACTGTTTGTAATACTGTATCTTTTACTGTTTCTTCTGCTATTTGCTTTGATTTTGTGTCTGACACGGGCAGCGCAGCAGTGACCATACTCACATGAACATCCACGTCTTCTTCAGTAGAGCTCACATGACTCATTGTGGGTGCTCGGGATAGTGCATCTGCTAACACTATGTATTTGCCTGGTGTGTAGATCAGTTCAAAGTCATATCTTTGCAGCTTCATCATGAGTCGTTGAATCCTTGGAGACATCTCATTCAGGTTCTTTTTTATGATGGCAACCAGTGGGCTGTGGTCTGTCTCAACTGTGAAGGTGGGAAGTCCATATATGTAGCCATGAAACTTTTCTAGTCCAACTACCAAGCCTAGACATTCCTTTTCAATCTGGGCGTATCGACACTCAGTATCAGTCATAGACCTGGAGGCATAGGCAACAGGCTTCCAATCTTCACCCTCTGCTTGTAGCAAGACCGCACCTAGGCCATCTTTTGATGCATCCGTTGACACTTTGATTCTTTTTGTTGGGTCAAAGAAGGCGAGTACAGGTGTGGTTGTCAGCACTGTTTTGAGGTTTATCCACTCTTGTTCATGTCTTTCTGTCCATGCAAACTCATTTGTTTTATGTAGCAGGTCTCGCAGACAGGCTGTCTTGGCTGACAAGTTAGGAATGAACTTTCCAATGAAGTTTATCATCCCCATGATGCGTAGCACTCCTTTTTTGTCAGTGGGTCGGGGCATTTTGAGTATGGCGTTTACTTTTTCCATATCTGGCTCTATTCCTTTACCAGATAGATTATCTCCTAGGAAAGTGACTTCCTGGACGCCAAACTGACACTTGGCTTTGTTGAGCTTCAGTCCATTCCGGCGTATGCTCTGTAGCACTTTAGTCAGTCTCTCATTGTGTTCTTTCAGTGTGGAGCCCCAGATGATGATGTCATCAACATAGACCCGAACTCCTTCCAGATCTTCAATTATGTGTTCCATCGCTCTATGAAAGATTTCAGATGCAGATATTATCCCGAAAGGCATTCTGAGGAAACAATACCTGCCAAATGGTGTGTTGAAGGTACAGTATTTGGTGCTCTCTTCATCCAGTTTTAGTTGCCAAAATCCTTGTGAGGCATCGAGCTTTGTAAAGTATCTGGCACCTGACATTTCACTGGTGATTTCTTCTTGCTTGGGAATCTGGTAGTGTTCACGTTTTATGTTTGCATTTAAGTCCTTTGGATCCATGCATATTCTTAGATCATTCTTTTTCTTTACACATACCATGGAGTTAACCCAGTCTGTTGGCTCTTCGACTTTCCTGATGACGCCTAGTGTGGTCATTCTGTCCAGTTCATTCTTGAGCCGGTCACGCAGGGGTGCTGGAACTCTTCGTGGAGCATGTACCACTGGCTGAGCATCCTCCTTTAGCTGGATCTTGTAAGTGAATGGTAGAACTCCAAATTCTTTGAACACATCCTGGAAATTATTCACTACAGAATCCACCGAGTCATCTGGTCTGCTTATGGCACAGTTTATACGGTAGACTCTCTCGACCAGTTCTAAGTCCTCACAAGCTTTGTCACCCAGTAGTGAATCAAGTCCTTCAGCCACAACAGAAAACATGAGATGATGCACTTTGTCTTTGACTGTCACTTTAAGTCTGCATACACCTAAGCTATTTTCTGTCCATTATAGTCCTTCAGTAGTACTGACTTTTTCTGTATTTTGGGCTTTTCTTTCATATTGTTAATGTCACTCATACTGATTAAGTTTGCTTTTGCCCCAGTGTCTAGTTTCAATGTAACTAATGCTCCATTTACCTGCAGTGGGATCATCCATTTGTCCTCTTTTACTGCATTAACTTTATGTTCAGCATTGTTAATTCCTGAGGGCTGCACATTTTCTGTATCCTTTTTGATATTGTCACATGACACCATTCCTACAAAACATGTCCTCAATTACATTAACTCGTTGCCCTTTCTTAGTTTTTACTTTTGAAAAGCATTGTTTGGCAAAGTGATTCTTTCCATTACATTTTGTGCACATTTTTCCAAACGCTGGACATTGTTTTAACTGGTGTTTGTAACCACAGCGTTTACAATTAAAATTTCTTTCCTCCGATTGCTTTTCACTTCTGTTCTGCCCATGTTTCTTCCCCTTGTAGGACACAGCACCGACAGCAGCACTTACTGCAATCGCATCATCATTGATTTCACTGAAAGTCTTGGCATGCTTTTGAGCTAGCTCGCTAGCTTGGCATATTTTCACAGCAATTTCCAATGTTAGTTCGGTTTCTCTCAACAGACGTTCCCTGACTTTTTTATCATGAATACCAAACACAATCTGATCACGAATCATGGATGCTTTCAGCTCAGAGAAATTACATGTCTGTGCTTTCAGTTTCAGATCAGTCAAAAAGCTATCAAAAGTCTCATTTTGCTGCTGTGTCCGAGAACGGAAGATGTACCTCTCATAGGTTTCATTCTTTTTGGGAGAACAATGTGTATCAAACTTCTTTAGCACATCGTCTAATTTTTCTCTGTTCTCCTCTGGATTAAATACAAATGTATTAAATACCTCTATTGCCTGTGGGCCTGCAACCGTGAGCAGCAACGCTATTTTCCTTGTGTCTGGCTTCGTACCGTACCCGATGGCAGCAATGTAGAGTTCGAATTGTTGTTTAAAAGTCTGCCAATTGTAGTCGACATTTCCTGTGAGTTTCAAACGCTCTGGTGGCTTCAAATTCTCCATGTCGCATTGCACAATGTTCAGCAGATCTTACCAATCCTGGTACCATGTTATGTTCATTAATAACTAGTCGTTTTTATTAAGAATAGCTAGCTTTTGCTAGACACTTTATTGAGCACATGTGGACTAGGTACAGTATCTGTAGAGGCCTCCATCTTGACTGCTGCCTTGTGGGTAGCCTAGTGCATCGTGGGTAGCCCACTCTTATATACATACAGCACCACCTAGTGTACCATTCCAGAATGACAGGTTACTGATCATTACAGACCCGAGCCACTCAATACTTTTCCACTTTTTCCCCCTCTTTTCCTTTTCTCTCTATCCCTCCCTGACCGCTCTCTCCTTTCGTATTTCTCCTTTCATCTCTCCTCTCTCGGATACTCTGCCCTCCCAAATCCCTACCCCATTGCTTCATTACTCTTTGACCTTCCTACTCTCCTGCCGTCGTCCCAGGCTTGACCCCCTCTTACTAAGCCTACAGCTTCCCTCTGTGCCTCTCTTGGCATCGTACGAAGGGCCCATCGAGGCACTCGTCGCTGCTGCCTTTCGAGTAGCAACCCCAACTGTCCCATCCAACTCTCTCACCGACCTTCCCGCCCAGTGTGCCCACTGGGGGCAAATCTTGCCAATCTCCTCCCCGTCCAACTCATCCGCCCCAGCGCTGACTCTTGTGGACGCTGGCAGTGGGGCAGCTATCACCGACCCTCTCCGCATCTCCCTCCGGAATGTCCGTTCACTTGCGAACAAGGCCCTTGCCATCCATGAGCTTATCGTGGATGATTGCATCGACATCATGGCCCTGACATGGTTGAGGGGTGATGACACCTTACCCTTAAATGAAGCCTCCCCGCCTGGCTGTACCTTCCACCACTTGCCCCACTCAGACCGCCATGGTGGCGGTGTGGCTCTCATCACCAAATCACACCTTGGTCTGCCCCCCTACTCCTTCGGCACTTTCTCCTCCTTTGGGCATCTCCCCTTATTCCACCCCTCTCACCTCTCATTTAAAATTCTCGTTCTCTACCGCCCACCCAAGTACCATAAAAAGTTTATCACCGAGATATCTGAACTGCTTTCCTCCCTCAGCCTCTGCACCGAGCGACTTCTCATCCTCGGTGATTTCAACCTCCATCTCAATTCATCATGCTCTCTCTCCTCCGAGTTCATTGGCCTCCTATCCTCCCTTAATCTCTCCATGCACGTAAACTCCCCAACCCATATTCACGGCCACCCCCTTGACCTTGCCATCTCTCGTGGCCTCACTGCTCCCATCGTGTCAATCGCAGATAAGGCCATCTCTGACCACTTCATCGTATCACTCTCCACACACATCCCCCTTCCCTCCCCCCCAACCTTACTTCCTTCTGTGTCCACCCCTGGAAAAAACTCTCTCCCATCTCTCTTACGAAATCCCAACTGTCCAGCTTTTGGCCCTCCATTCACCATGACATTTCTGTAGCTACCGATCTGCTCAACCACACCCTCAAGGTTCCTCCCTGGCCTAGCCCCGAACTCACATCTTTCTCCAGTTTCTCTCCGATCTCCCCTCATGACCTCTCCACGCTCATCTTGTCCATGAGACCCACTTCCTGCTCCCTCGACCCTATTCCCACCAAACTGCTGACCACCCAACTTCCTTTTCTGGCTCCCATGTTAGCTGACATTGTTAATGGTTCTCTCTCCTCAGGTACTGTCCCCCTCTCCCTCAAATCTGCCGTTATCTCCCCTCTCCTCAAAAAACCAACTCTTGACCCCACTATCCTTGCAAACTACCGCCCCATCTCCAACCTCCCTTTCTTCTCCAAAGACCTTGAACGTGTTGTCGCCTCCCAAATCCATGCCCATCCTTTCCGCAATTCCATGTTTGAATCCCTCCAATCAGGTTTCCGCCCTTGCCACAGTACCGAAACAGCTCTCATCAAAGTCACAAATGACATCCTGTGCGACTGTGACAAAGGTAAACTATCCATCCTCATTGTTCTTGACTTGTCTGCAGCCTTTGACACGGTTGACCACTCCATCCTTCTCCAACGCCTCTCCACTGTCGTCCAGCTGGGTGGGACTGCACTCGCCTGGTTCCATTCTTATCTAATCAGAGCCAGAGAATCACCTGCAACGGCTTCTCTTCCCACTCCCGCATCGTTACCTCTAGGGTCCCCCAAGGATCTATCCTTGGCCCCTCCTATTTCTCATCTACATGTTGCCCCTTGGCGACATCATCCAAAAACACAGCGTCAGTTTCCACATGTACACTGACGACACCCAGCTCTACCTCACTACCTCTTCTCTCAACCCCTCCACGGTTTCTAAATTGTCAGACTACTTGTCCGACATCCAGTTCTGGATGAGCAGAAATGCTCTCCATTTAAATATTGGGAAGACTGAAGCCATTGTTTTCGGTCCCCGCCACAAACTCCGTTCCCCAGTCACTGACTCCATCTCTGTTCCTAACATCTGTTCGCAACATTGGTGTCATATTTGACCCTGAAATGAGCTTCCGACCACATATCCGCAGCATAACTAGGACCGCCTATTTCCACCTCCGTAACATCACCCGTCTCCACCCTTACCTCAGCTCTTGCCTCAGCTCATCCGCTGCTGAAACCCTCATCCATGCCTTTGTTACCTCTAGACTTGACTATTCCAACACACTCCTGGCCGGCCTCCCACATTCCACCCTACGTAAACTTGAGGTCATCCAAAACTCGGCTGCCCGTGTCCTAACTCGCACCAAGTCCCGTTCGCCCATCACCCCTGTGCTCGCTGACCTACATTGGCTCCCGGTTAAGCAGCGCCTCGATTTCAAAATTCTCATCCTTGTTTTCAAATCCCTCCATGGCCTCGCCCCCTCCCTATCTCTGTAATCTCCTTCAGCCCCACAGCCCCCCCGAGATATCTGCGCTCCTCTAATTCTGCCCTCTTGAGGATCCCTGATTATAATCGCTCCACCATTGGTGGCCGTGCCTTCTGTTGCCTGGGCCCTAAGCTCTGGAATTCCCTCCCTAAACCTCTCCGCCTTGCTACCTCTCTTTCCTCCTTTAAGACGCTCATTAAAACTGACCTCTTTGATCAGGATTTTGGTCACCTGCCCTAATTTCTCCTTCTGTGGCTCGGTGTCAAATTTTTTGTCTGATAATGCTCCTGTGAAGCGCCTTGAGACGTTTTACTACATTAAAGGCGCTATATAAATCCAAGTTGTTGTTGTTGACAGTACCTCCGACAGTGCAGCACTCCCTCAGTACTGCCCCTCCGACAGTGCGGCGCTCCCTCAGCACTGCCCCTCCGACAGTGCGGCGCTCCCTCAGCACTGCCCCTCCGACAGTGCTGCGCTCCCTCAGTACTGCCCCTCCAACAGTGCAGCGCTCCCTCAGTACTGCCCCTCCGACAGTGCAGCGCTCCCTCAGTACTGCCCCTCCGACAGTGCGGCGCTCCCTCAGTACTGCCCCTCCGACAGTGCGGCGCTCCCTCAGCACTGCCCCTCCGACAATGCAGCGCTCCCTCAGTACTGCCCCTCCGACAGTGCAACGCTCCCTCAGTACTGCCCCTCCGACAGTGCGGCGCTCCCTCAGTACTGCCCCTCCGACAGTGCGGCGCTCCCTCAGCACTGCCCCTCCGACAGTGCAGCGCTCCCTCAGTACTGCCCCTCCGACAGTGCAACGCTCCCTCAGTACTGCCCCTCTGACAGTGCGGCGCTCCCTCAGTACTGCCCCTCCGACAGTGCGGCGCTCCCTCAGTACTGCCCCTCTGACAGTGCAGCACTCCCTCAGTACTGCACTGGAGCGTCAGCCTAGATTTTGTGCTCAAGTCTCTGGGGTGAGACTTGAACCCACAACCTTCTTACTCAGAAGGGAAGAGTGCTGCCCACTGAGCCACGGCTGATATCCAGGACCCAACAGATCCAGGGCGACTGTTGGAGGCTCAGAAAAAGCAAAAACCTTAATCATATGTGTTAAGTATGTGTATTGTATTGAACAATTAACACAAAGACTTAAACGTATAACTCAAACAGGTCTTTACTGGTTGGAGGTAGGGACTATACGTAGGTCTTTACTTCATGCCCACAGGCGGGAACTGAGGGGAGATCAGTACCCACAGTACTATTTATACCCCTATGGCCAAGAGTGGTACTGCGTATCACTACGCCCTACAAGTAGTGCAGTCCTGTCCATAGGTTCAAAGTAGCACACATATTACATACACAACATTCCTCCCTTCCTAGCTTTACAGTCATCTCCCCATTTAACATAACGTAATAACATATATACATATATAACTTCAGGTTTACATAACAGAATAACATAGATACATAGATAACTTCATGTCAAAACAGATCACAGATTCAGTCTCTGTGGAAAACAGTTCACAGATTCAATCTCTGTGGTGTAGTCGGTTCACGTTGCTGGAGTGACTCATTCAATAGTCCTTCCATGGATTTAACAGTTTGAACTTCCGAACTGAATTGGCTCCGTTCGGAGGGACCACGTGTGTGATCTGGTAGAGGTAATAATGGTTCAGATGGGTCATCTTCTGTTTCGACTTTTCCTTTTCTGCTTCTTGGAGACTCTCTGGGCTCCACTGTCAGCTGCCAGCTGCATGCGCAGTTCCTCCTTCTCTTCCTCCTTTTTCCGTAGTAGAGCCACCTTCTCCCGATGTTCCGTAGACTTTCGGTGCTCCTCCATGATTTCTGTATGGTGGGAGTCGAAGTTACAAGTTGGGCAGGACAGGACATAGTAATATTCGGTGTCGTCCTGATCTAGGCCAGCGAGAGGGTCTTCTATTTCCTCCATACCCAGCTGGGCGTTAGCCAGCTTTTGTTCCAAGTCCAGACATCTTTCCTGAAGAGACTTCTTCATGCGTACCTCTTCATCCAGCTTTTTCTGGGCTTTCAGCAAGTCGTTTACTAATGACCTCATTTGAGATTTTACTACTTCAACTTCTTTTGGAGATTGATTGATCGGACTATTCAATCCCTCTACCGGAGCAGCTGTTTCAGCGGTCTGTTGTTCTACGTTGACGTGAGTCAGCGTACTTTTGGCATCCAAGGGCTGCTCTGTTGCAGTCATCTCAGTCTGTGTTGCCACCTCAGCTCTTCCAATAACCTTTGAGAGCTCCGAACCCCTTTCGTTTGAATATTGAAGTTCGTGTTCAAGTTTTTCCCATTTCAGAGTCCTGTCCTTCAGCATATGCAGGAGTTGGCTGACCGTTAACTCCTCTGACATCAGACGTTTTGTGTGCTCCTGCTCCATTTTCTCCATCAGCTGCTTCTGTTGTCTTTCCAGATTCTCCAACTCTATATCAAAGAACTCTTTCGTTGCATTCAACTCTTGCTCAAAACGGCGAAGCATTTGTTCTAATTGCTGTTGTAGTTTGAAATGGAGTTGAGTTCGAGCCCGGTGTCCCTCAGAAATGGGCACATCAGTAGACTTGCCAGACTCAGAATCCACAGTTAAACTATGTTGTTGTTGCTCAGTGGAATTCTGTGCTGAAACTTTGTCTTTTGCACCTGAGTTGGGCTTACCATCATCCGTTCCAGAGTCTGGGCCGACTATCTTCACCGAGTTCTCACTCGTTATTGTTTGTAGGAAATGCCAGTCCATATTCATTTTCCTAATCCACTCCCGTCCTAGTAGTGGAGAACCTCCTTCAGATATCACATATAAGTCCATTATTTGACTGTCTTCGCCCTTGTGGACCACTGCAACCTCTATTTTCCCGATGGGGTACACTCTTTGCCCCGTGTATGTTTTCAATATAATCCCCGTATCCTGTAGGGGAATATGTTGGAATAACTTTCCGTAATCTTTCTTATTTATGACCGTCAATGCCGATCCAGTGTCCAATTCCAGTTTTACTTGGACTCCTTCTATCTGAAGAGTGACCCAAATTGCCTGGAGGTCTGCACCCTTACCAGCGTTGAGTACTCTTAAGCTAGCCAGTTCATTACAGCTTAAGCTAGCCAGTTCATTACTGCTAGCGTCTGAATCGGACTCCTGTTCGGTCACCTTGTGTACCTTTGCGTATTTTCCTTGCGGTGACTTCTTGTTGCTGGTCTTCTTCCCTGACCTGCATACTCTAGCTATATGTCCAAGCCTACCACAAGTTCTACATTCTTGGTTTTTAAACCAACACTGGTTCTGATCATGCGTTGTCTTTCCACAACGGTAACATTTGCCAGAACTCACACCCAATTTGTGTGCACTGAGCTCCGGTGACCGTAGCTGCATTACTGCCGTGCCTCTCGCTGCGGCTTCGTGTGCTGCTGCCATAGTGACCGCCTTCTCAAGCGTCAGCTCATTCTCCTCGAGCAGTCGCTTTTGTGTATCCTGTTTAAATAAACCACACACAAATTTGTCTCGTAGTGCATCTGTCAGTCCCGTTCCAAACTGGCAATATTTTGCTAATTTACGCAATTCCAGCAAATATTCAGCATTGCTTTCATGCTGTAGCTGCCTTCTGTCGTAAAATTTAAATCGTTCCGCTAGCATCAGCGGCGTGGGGTTTAGATGATCTTTCAGGACAGTAACAATCTCATCGAACGTCTTATCCGCCGGTTCATCTGGTGATAACAGGTGTTTCAATTGCCCGTATGTCTTCGCACCCATTAAATTTAATAATGTTAGAGCTTTATCTTGGTCACGAATTTTATTGGCCTTACAATAATTTTTTACTCTTTCAACATATATGGCCCAATCTTCGAGGTCACTATCAAAGGTGCTAATATTCCCGTGTTTAGGCATTGTAGATTTGCAATTTCTCAGATTTTATTTTGTTTACTTGTTATCAAAGATGGCGGCTTCCCGCTCTTGCCGTCGTCCTCCGCCCACAAAATGGCGGTTTTCCCGCGCTTGGCGGTCTTCACCCGTCCCCCGACGCCGTCTCCCTTCAGCCCCCGAGTGCGGCCCTTATCTTCGCCGTGATCGCCCGAGTGCGGCCCTTATCAGCGGATGCGATCGCTGGATCGCGAAGTGGCTCCCGACCGAAGCGGCTCTTGCTCGCTCCCTCCCGGGCTCTGGCTTACCCGCTCGCGCGTTTCACCGCGGCTCTTATCAGGGATTGCGATCGCCCTTATCTTCTCCAACTTCCCCAGCCCTGTCTTTGCAGCCAACGCTGCACGGCTTACCCCACCACCTAGGTTGAACAAGGAAACTGCAGAAAGACTTCTGTCAGTCGCTGGAAGCTGTCAGGATGGCTGCTGCACTCCAGTGCTCAGTCGCTGATGGAGGCTTCAGAGTCCTAAAGCCTGTCGCTTCTAGTGGGGTGGTGATGTTTGAAACCTCTCTTCAACTGCCGCAGGGTAAGAACCTGACTCGTCGCCAGTGTTAAGTATGTGTATTGTATTGAACAATTAACACAAAGACTTAAACGTATAACTCAAACAGGTCTTTACTGGTTGGAGGTAGGGACTATACGTAGGTCTTTACTTCATGCCCACAGGCGGGAACTGAGGGGAGATCAGTACCCACAGTACTATTTATACCCCTATGGCCAGGAGTGGTACTGCGTATCACTACGCCCTACAAGTAGTGCAGTCCTGTCCATAGGTTCAAAGTAGCACACATATTACATACACAACAATATGAGATTAAACGAAATCCTAATCCTACATATATAATAGGGTATCTTACACAGGGAATGCAGTAGAGGCAATGAGTATGATACTTACAGGAAGTGGGGGAGAATTTGGGGTGAGGTACTGCCGCACTGCTGCCATTACTTCCGCAGGAGGTTGGCAGAAACCCCGGAGAAAATGGCGGAAACGGTCCCTTTTAGTTGTTGACGTTTTCCCGGGGGCGTTTCCACCAGAGAACACCCGCAGAAATTCCAGGTGAGTGTACCACATAAACACAACAACAACCTGCATTTATATAGCGACCTTTTAAATGTCGTAAAACCGCCCACGGCGCTTCGCAAGAGCGCAGTCGGGCAAAAATTGACACCGAGCCCCATAAGGAGATATCCGGTCAGGTGTCCAAAAGCTTGGTCCAGGGGTCGTTTTTGAGGAGCGTCGTAACGGAGGAGAGGTTTAGGGAAGGGATTCCAGAGCCTAGGCGGCTTAAGGCATGGCCGCCAATGGTGGGGCGAAGGAAGTGGGGGATGCAGAATTTGATGAACGCAGAGATCTCAGAGGGTTGTAGGGCTGGAAACATAGAAACATAGAAGATAGGAGCAGGAGTCGGCCATTCGGCCCCTCGAGCCTGTTCTGCCATTTAATGAGATCATGGCTGATCATCCAAATTCACTACCCAATGACATGAATCAGTCATTCATGAAAGAAAGACTTATGAAATAATACTGAGCGGCCTATGGGTGGCGCTGTCCAGGGAGAGTATAAATACTCGGGCACGGGCCCAGCTTGCGCAGGACATTCTTAACAGGAACTAGTGAAGGACACAACTTGACCTCCATGTTGAAAAACAGTTGATTAAAGCTTTGTTTAACGCTTAGACCAAGTGCCTAGTAGTTTTCTTACGTCACCCTGTCCCTGCTTTCTCCCCATATCCCTTGATCCCTTTAGCCTTAAGAAATATATCTAACTCCTTCTTGAATATATTTAATGAATTGGCCTCAACTGCCTTTTGTGGTAGAGAATTCCACAGGTTCACCACTCCCTGGGTGAAGAAATTCGTCCTCATCTCAGTCCTAAATGGCTTACCCCTTTTCCTTAGACTGTGACCCCTGGTTCTGGACTCCCCTGCCATCGGGAACATCCTTCCTGCATCTAGTCTGTCTAGTCCTGTTAGAATTTTGTAAGTTTTAATGAGATTCCCCCTCATTCTTCTAAACTCCAGCGAGTATAAGCCCAATCGACCCAATCTCTGCTCATACGTCATTCCTGCCATCCCAGGTATCAGTCTGGTGAATCTTCGCTGCACTCCCTCCATGGCAAAAACATCCTTCCTCAGATAAGGCGACCAAAACTGCACACAATACTCAAGGTGTGGTCTCACCAAGGCCCTGTACAACTGCAGCAAGACATCCTTGCTCCTGTACTCAAATCCTCTTGCTACGAAGGCCAACATACCATTTGCCTTCTTAACCGCCTGCTGCACCTGCATGCTTACCTTCAGCGACTGGTGCACAAGGTGGTTACAGAGTAGAGAGGGGGGTGAGGCCATGGAGGGATTTGAACACAAGGATGGGAATATTAAATTTGAGGCGTTACTGGACCAGGAGCCAATACAAGTGAATGAGCATAGGGGTGATGAGTGAACGGGACTTGGATTCTATATAGGGACCCTTTGTAGAGGTGTAAGACATTCTCTATAGGGGCCCTTATATAGGGTATGACATTTTATATGGGGGCCCTTATATAGAAACATATAGAAAGATAGGAGCAGGAGTCGGCCATTCGGCCCTTTGAGCCTGCTCCACCATTCAATATGATCATGGCTGATCCTCTATCTCAATACCATATTCCCGCTCTCTCCCCATACCCCTTGATGCCTTTTGTGTCTAGAAATCTATCTATCTCCTTCTTAAATATATTCAGTGGCTTGGCCTCCACAACCTTCTGTGGTAGAGAATTCCACAGGTTCACCACCCTCTGAGTGAAGAAATTTCTCCTCATCGCTGTCCTAAATGTCCTACCCCGTATCCTGAGACTGTGACCCCTCATTCTAGACCCCCCCCCAGCCAGAGGAAAGATCCTCCCTGCATCCAGTCTGTCTAGCCCTGTCAGAATTTTATACGTTTCAATGAGATCCCCTCTCATTCTTCTAAACTCTAGTGAATACAGGCCTAGTCGACCCAATCTCCCCTCATACGACAGTCCTGCCATCTCAGGAATCAGTCCGGTGAACCTTCGCTGCACTCCCCCTATGGTAAGTAGATCTTTTCTTAGGTAAGGAGACCAAAACTGCACACAGTACTCCAGGTGTGGTCTCATCAAGGCCCTGTATAACTGTAGTAAGACATCCTTGCTCCTGTACTCAAATCCTCTTGCAATGAAGGCCAACATGCCTATATAGGGTATAAGACATTCTATATAGGGCCCTATATAGGATAAGACATTCTATTTAAGGGAACTTATACAGCAGTATAAGACATTCTATATAGGGTGAGACCACACCTGGAGTACTGGGCACAGTTTTGGTCTCCTTATCTAAGGAAGGATATACTTGCCTTGGAGGCGGTGCAACGAAGGTTCACTAGATTGATTCCTGGGATGAGAGGGCTGTCCTATGAGGAGAGATTGTGTAGAATGGGCCTGTACTCTCTGGAGTTTAGAAGAATGAGAGGTGATCTCATTGAAACATACAAGATTCTGAACAGGATTGACAGGGTAGATGCTGAGAGGTTGTTTCCCCTGGCTGGAGAGTCTAGAACTAGGGGGCATAGTCTCAGGATAAGGGGTCGGCCATTTAAGACCGAGATCAGGAGGAATTTCTTCACTCAGAGGGTTGTGAATCTTTGGAATTCTCTGCCCCAGAGGGCTGTAGATGCTGAGTCTTTGAGTATATTCAAGACTGAGATCGATAGATTTTTGGACTCTAGGGGAATCAAGGGATATGGAGATTGGGCGGGAAAGTGGAGTTGAGGTCGAAGATCAGCCATGATCTTATTGAATGATGGAGCAGGCTCGAGGGGCCGTATGGCCGACTCCTGCTCCTAATTCTTAAGTTCTTATACAGGGGTATAAGCCATTCTATATAGCAGTATAATACATTCTACATAGGGCACTATATAGGATATGACATTCTATATGGGGGGCCCTATATAGGATATATAAGACATTCTAAATAGGTGGGGGTGGGGTGGGCGTGACTGGCTGTTGACAAGCTTGGCCATGGCTGAGCTGCTTATTGGCTTCAAGCAACCAGTTTCACAATCGTGACTGGAATCCTTGTGGGATAAAAGTGGGATTGGAGCAAAAAGACTCCAGTTTCTGGAAAGTCCCTGTCTCTCCCTGCTACTCTCCCAACTGTCAGAAATGTCTAGAGTTCTCGTAAACAAACTTTCCCAGATGTTAGCGCGTCGCTCGAGGCAGGAGAAACAATCAACGGCTGTCTGGAAAGGCAAGGTCGGGTCAGTCTGCCTGCTGCAGGAACTTCGGGTATACTGTTAGAAAGCACCATCTGCTGGGCAAACACAGAGGCTGCAGTGATAGCTGCGGTCCTCACTTCAGACAAGAGCCTTCAGCTCTGTTCAAAAAACAAAAAGACTTGCATTTATAAAGCACCTTTCACGACCACCAGACATCCCAAAACGCTTTACAGCCAATGAAGTACTTTTTGAAGTGCAGTCACTGTTGTAATGTAGGAAACGCAGCAGGCAATTTGCGCACAGCAAGCTCCCACAAACAGCAATGTGATAATGGTGAGATCATCTGTTTTAGTGATGTTGATTGAGAGATAAATATTGGCCCAGGACACCGGGGATAACTCCCCTGCTCTTCTTCGAAATAGTGCCGCGGGTTCTTTTAAGTGAGGGCAGTTGGGGCCTCGGTTTAACCTCTCATTCGAAAGACGGCACCTCCGACAGTGCAGCACTCCCTCAGCACTGCATTGGACTGTCATTGTAGATTTTTGTGCTCAAGTCTCTGGAGTGGGACTTGAACCCACAACCGTCTTCTGACTCAGAGGCGAGAGTGCTGCCCGCTGAGCCGCGGCTGACACACAGGGCACCCCACGATGGCTTATTAGGCAGTGCTGAGCTAGACAACAAGAACAACATCCATTTAAACTCCATAAACGTGAGCTCATCCAAAACTCGGCTGCCCGTGTCCTAATTCGCACCAAGTCCCGTTCGCCCATCCCCCTGTGCTCGCTGACCTAAATTGGCTCCCAGTCCAGCAAAGTCTCGATTTTAAAATTCTTATCCTTGTTTTCAAATCCCGCCATGGCCCTCGCCCCTCCCTATCTCTGTAACCTCCTCCAGCCCTACAACCCACCGAGATTTCTGCGCTCCTCCAATTCTTGCATATCCCCGATTTTATCAGCAAAAATTGTTAGATATTTTGCTAGGCAAGGGTATTAAGGGTTACGGAACCAAGGCGGGTAGATGGAGTTACGATGCTGATCATCCGTGATCTAATTGAATGGCGGAACAGGCTCGAGGGGCTGAATGGCCTCCTCCTGTCCCTAGGTTCCAAAAGCAGTTGGAAGGTCATTCTGCCCATTAATTAATTTCTGTGACTGGACTGTCAGTTGTTTCTTCCTCACACTCCCCCCCCACCCCTCCCTTTCTTCCACCCAACTTAGGAACTTTCTTAGCTTTTAATTTTCAATGCTGATAGAGGGTTATACCCCAAAAGTGTTAACCCATGTGTTCTCTCCACACATGCTGAGTGTTCCCAGCATTTTTGTTTCAGATTTCCAGCATTTGCAGTTTTCTTTGTATATGATAAATGAGCTGAGTATTTTGTGCAGCACTGCTGACTTCTTAAGCTGAGGAAGATTATAGATCTTTACATCATTTTTAAAAAGTAAGTGTTTTCTATTAATAGCCTTCCCTAGAAATCCAAGGGAAACAGTTCTTCACCCCTCCCCTGTGATCTCACCCACTCTGGACTACTGACATGCTTTCCGTGGTTCTGGGATCCAGATTATGGAATCAAATTCTTAATCCGAGAGAAGCCCCAAAGGCTCTGTTTAAACAAGTGAGGTCACAGCTGCACTGGTCATGAGCACCGGGGCTTGTCCAGATTCAAGGACTTTCCAGCTGATTTCTCAGAACAAGTGAATTGGAAAAAAAGAAAACACACCACACAAAACTTGGAAGTGTAATGAACAGTGAGGAGGAGAGTGATAGACTTCAAGAGGACACAGACAGGCTGGTGAAATGGGCGGACACGTGTCAGATGAAATTTAACACAGAAAAGTGCAAAGTGATACATTTTGGTAGGAAGAATGAAGAGAGGCAATATAAACTAAAGGTTACAATCCTAAAGGGGGTGCACGAACAGAGAGACCTGGGGTTATATGTGCACAAATCGTTGAAGGTGGCAGGGCAGGTTGAGAAAGTGGTTAAAAAAGCTTACGGGATCCTGGGCTTCATAAATAGAGGCATAGAGTACAAAAGCAAGGAAGTTATGATGAACCTGTATAAAACACTGGTTTGGCCTCAACTGGACTATTGTGTCCAATTCTGGGCACCGCACTTTAGGAAAGATGTGAAAGCCTTAGAGAAGGTGCAGAAAAGATTTACGAGAATGATTCCAGGGATGAGGGACTTCAGTTGCGTGGATAGACTGGAGAAGCTAGGGTTGTTCTCCTTAGAGCAGAGAAGGTTGAGAGGAGATTTGATAGAGGTTTTCAAAATCATGAGGGATCTGGACAGAGTAGATAGAGAGAAACTGTTCCCATTGGCGGAAGGGTCGAGAACCAGAGGACACAGATTTAAGGTGATTGGCAAAAGAACCAAAGGCAACATGAGGAACAACTTTTTTACTCAGCGAGTGGTTATGATCTGGAACACACTGCCTGAGAGGGTGGTGGAGGCAGACTCAATCATGGCTTTCAAAAGGGAGTTGGATAAGTACCTGAAGGAAAAAAAATGTCATGGCTACGGGGAAAGGGCGGGGGAGTGGGACTAGCTGAAGTGCTCTTGCAGAGAGCCGGCATGGGATCGATGGGCTGAATGGCCTTCTTCCGTGCTGTAACCATTCTATGATTCTATGATAGTCATATGGTGTGTGACAAACAAAGAAAGAACAAATTTGCATTTAAATAGCGCCTTTCATGGCCCCTGGACATCCCAAAGCACCATTGCATCCACCTCAGGGGGTAGACGGGGCTTCAGTTTAACGTCTCATCTGAAAGACAGCACTCCCTCAGTGCTGTACTGGTCGTCTCAGCTTAGATTCTTGTAGCTGAAGTCTCTGGAGTGGGACTTGCACCCACAGCCTTCTGCCCCCGAGGCAAGAGTGCTAACCACTGAGCCACGGCTGACTCTAATCTGCACTATATGGTTGACTTTTAATGCTCTTAGCGCGTAGCAAGCCAATCCGTTGCACAAGCACCACTAGGGTAGTTAGAGAGAGACAATCAATGCAGCCGTGCTCACAAATACTGTTTCAGGTGTCAGCCAGTGGCTCAGTGGGTAGCACTTTCACCTCTGAGTCAGAAGGTCGTGGGTTCACAGTCCCACTCCAGAGACTTGAGCACAAAATCTAAAGGCTGACACTCCCAGTGCAGTACTGAGGGAGCACTGCACTGTCGGAGGTGCCGTCTGTCGAATGAGACCTTAAACCGAGGCCCCCGTCTGCTCTCTCGGGTGGACGTAAAAGATCCCGCGGCCACTATTTCAATTAGGAGCAGGGGAGTTCTCCCTGGTGTCCCGGTCAATATTTATCCCTCAATCAACACTATCTGGTCATTATCACATTGCAGTTTGTGGGAGCTTGCTGCTCGCAAATTGCCTGCTGCGTTTCCTACATTACACGCTTGAAAAAGTGCTTCATTGGCAGTAAAGCGCTTTGGGATGTCTGGTGGCCGTGAAAGGTGCTGTATAAATCTGAGTTCTTACTTTCCCATCTTGCTTCTGCGTCTCACCAGTCTTATTAAAGCTTTTCGATGAAACTCAGAAACTCAAGCCTGTCCAGCCCAGTTTCATACTTGGCAATTAGTGGCAACTCCAAAAACACTGCGTTTGAACCGCCATGAATGTGCTACAGAGTAGTGGGACTGATAAAAGTAGTGATTCCCGCCCTACTGTATGCCTCAGAGACATGGACCATGTACAGCCGGCACCTCAAAGCACTGGAGAGGTACCACCAACGCTGCCTCCACAAGATCCTGTAAATCCATTGGCAGGATAAGCGCACCAATGTCAGTGTTCTCGCTCAGGCCAACATCGAAGCTTTGACCACGCTCGATCAGCTCCGATGGACGGGTCACATCGTCCGCATGCCCGATACGAGACTCCCAAAACTTGCGCTCTACTCGGAGCTCCGACACGGCAAGAGAGCCCCAGGTGGGCAGAGGAAACGCTTCAAGGACACCCTCAAAGCCTCCTTGAAAAAGTGCGACGTCCCCACCGACACCTGGGAATCCCTGGCCCGAGACCGCACAAAGTGGAGGAGAAGCATCTGGGGAAGGCGCCGAACACCTCGAGTCTCTTCGCCGGGAGCAAGTGGAAGCCAAGCGCAAACAGTGGAAGGAGGGCACGTCATCCCAAGCACCCCACCCACCCGCCCCTTCAACCACCGTCTGCCCCACCTGTGACCGAGACGGTAGGTCCCGTATTGGACTCATCAGTCACCTGAGAACTCATTTTTAGTGTGGAAGCAAGTCATCCTCGGTTCCGAGGGACTGCCTAAGAGTGAGTGGGACTGAAGTCTTTCCATCCAACACTTGCGTGGCTGATTTCAGCCCTGCTTTTTGAGGGGAGAAGAGTGGAAGCAACGTACTGAAATATGGGAAACAGCAGATGGAAGGTTAATCGTCAGCGGCTCTCTCACTCCTGCTAGTGGTGGTTCTCTCTCGCTCACTTTTACTATTGGGCTCCTCCGCAACCTATGGGAAGGGTGGGAAAACAGCCCGGGGGGGCAGGGAGCACAATTGTCAAAAAAGGGATTTCAAAATCAATCTAATGACAGGAACCAGGAACAGGACAGCCCAGCTAGTATTGAGAATGTTCCCGATGGCGGGGGAGTCCAGAACCAGGGGTCACAGTCTAAGGATAAGGGGTAAGCCATTTAGGACTGAGATGAGGAGGAATTTCTTCACCCAGAGAGTGGTGAACCTGTGGAATTCTCTACCACACAAGGCAGTTGAGGCCAATTCATTTAATATATTCAAGAAGGAGTTAGATATATTTCTTAAGGCTAAAGGGGTCAAGGGATATGGGGAGAAAGCAGGGACAGGGTACTGAATTTGGATGATCAGTCATGATGTCATTAAATGGCGGAACAGGCTCGAGGGGCCGAATGGCCTACTCCTGCTCCTATCTTCTATGTTTCTATGAGAAGGCGGTTTGGTACATGCCAAATTCTAGAAGATTAAACCATCGCTGGCAATGGTTAGCCCTCCTCCCACTCCCCTGAAACGTCTGCACACCATCGCATTCGCTCTGCCTTTCAGGATCTTTCGCCATCATCAACACACCTGGCCAGCATTCACACACGCTGCGGAAACTCCTCTGCGCTGCCAGTAAGTTCACGCCCTCTCCTTGGCATTCTGCCCAACCGTGGGAAGAGAAAAACATTAACTCTTTGCAGACACTCATTTACCTTAAGGGTACGGTAGCATAGCGGTTATGTTACTTGGACTAATAATACCGAGGCCTGGACTTAATGATCTGGGTAGTACATGAGTTCAAATCCCACCCACGGCAGCTGGGGAATTTAAATTCAGTTAATGGCATAAATCTGGAATAAAAAGTTCGTATCAGTAATGGTGACTATGAAACTATGATTGTCGTAAAATCCCATCTGGTTCACTAATGTCCTGTTGGGAAGGAAATCTTCTGTCCTTATCCAGTCTGGCCTACACGTGACTCCAGACCCACAGCAATGTGGCTGACTCTTAACTGCCCCTCTGAAATGGCCCGGCGAGACACTCAGTGGTATCAAACCTTCACCTCACGGACTGCAGCGGTTCAAGAAGGCGGCTCACCACCACCTCCTCCAGGGCAATTAGGAATGGGCAATAAATGCCAGCGACGCCCATGAATGAATAAAAAAAGCCTTCCTTCAGGGGCAAGTGCAATTCTAGCACAAACATCAGGGGTAGCCACGGTAGCGCAAAACGGGCAGGATCCCATGGGCCGCCTGTTAAACCCTCCGCCCAATATTCAGTTCCAATGAAGTCATGGTCACTACCGTCCAAGAGATCATTTCTGACATGAATCAGTCATTCATGAAAGAAAGACTTATGAAATAATACTGAGCGGCCTGCGAGTGGCGCTGTCCAGGGAGAGTATAAATACTCGGGCACGGGCCCAGCTTGCGCAGGACATTCTTAACAGGAACTAGTGAAGGACACAACTAGACCTCCATGTTGTAAAACCGTTGATTAAAGCTTTGTTTAACGCTTAGACCAAGTGCCTAGTAGTTTTCTTACGTCAATTTCTATCCCATAATTTTCACCCTAAGATCATAGAAACATAGAAACATAGAAGATAGGAGCAGGAGTAGGCCATTCGGCCCTTCGAGCCTGCTCCGCCATTCAACGAGATTATGGCTGATCATCCAAACCCTAGCACCTGGTCCCTACACCGACAGCCATCCCACCCAAGCCCTATCCCCGTAACCCCACGTATTTAATCCCCCCTAACACTAAGGGCCAATTTTTTTATCATGGCCAATCAACCTAACCCGCACATCTTTGGACTGTGGGAGGAAACTGGAGCACCCGGAGAAAACCCACGCAAACACGGGGAGAATGTGCAAACTCCACACAGACAGTCACCCGAGGCCGGATTTGAACCCGGGTCCCTGGCACTGTGAGGCAACAGTGCTAACCACTATGCCACCCTGCTGTTGGTTGCCGTGTAGGTGAACCTCCCGCCCCACCCCTCCCCATACATGGATGTCGGGTGACGACAGGATTAATCTCAGTTGTGATGCCCGCCACGGTCCAATAGCCGGATGACGTTCCTTGTCTGGACTCGCGTGAAGCATGGCCTCTTGGGTAGTGCGACGGAAGGGCAGCCCATGGAACCACACCCTACAATGGGCTCGCGCCTTGAGAGAGGTGCAAAAACAATGTCATTCTGCAAATTCACTGACACTGTTGTATTCACCATTGAAAGTACAAGGTCAGCCATGGCTCAGTGGGCAGCACTCTCGTCTCTGAGTCAGGAGTGGGTTCAAGTCCTGCTCCCGAGCCTTTCGCATATAATCCAGGCTGACCCTCCCAGTGCAGTACTGAGGGAGCGCGACACTGTCGGAGGTGCCGTCTTTACATGGCACTATTTTGAAGAAGTGTTCTTCCCCGGTGTCCTGGCCAACATTTATCCCTTAACCAACATCACTAGAAACAGATTATCTCATTCCTGCTTGTGGGATCTTGCTGTGTGCAAATTGGCTGCCGCGTTTCCCACATTACAACAGTGACTGCACTTCAAAAAGTACTTAATTGGCTGTGAAGCGCTTTGGGACATGAGGTCATGGAAGTGCAAGTCTTTCTTAAAAAATGTCTTCTTTGAGGTGGGAGGGGGGCAAAGAGAGAGAAACGAAATTGGTTGCAGTAGAGTTGGTGGTCTGTCCTGGCAAACACTTGTGTCTTCCACACACTGACGCCTTCTGCTCTCAGCATCCTCTGCGAGTCTTGGCCCAGCCCCAAAGCGTAACTCTCATTACAAAAGGCTCTGGATGAGTTCCCAGAGGGAAATTCCCCACTTCCAGTAATACTACCACGGTTTTTCCATTTCTCACACACAGAAAAATTCTGAATGGAATAATCCACTCCATTCTTCACTTCTGAGAACTATTTCTAGACAGGATAATTATCAAAGGAGGTGCAGTGGTTCCAGCAGTTTGTCAGTTTTACTGGTGGCGCAGAGCTGCAAAAGGAGATAGTCAAGAACAATTATATTGCAGTAGACTGCAGCCTGGTGCATGGTTATAATGTAAGCTGCCAACGATGCCTGTCCCTCTACAGCCACTGCTCGGTCACTCCCTGTGGGGAACAGTCTAAATAGGGTCTGAAGATCAATTGGAGTTCTCTAAACGGACACTCCCAGTGCAGTACTGAGGGAGCGCTGCATTGTCGGAGGTGCCATCTTTCGGATAAGATGTTAAACCGAGACCATGTCAGGTGGAGGTAAAAGATCCCGCGGCACTATTTCGAAGAAGAGCAGGGGAGTTCTCCCTGGTGTCCTGGCCAATATTTATCCCTCAATCAACATCACTAAAACAGATTATCTGGTCATTATCACATTGCTGTTTCTAGTACTTTGCTATGCGCAAATTGGCTTTTTTTTAAATTCACTTATGGGCTGTGGGCATCGCTGGCAGAGCCAGCATTTATTGCCCATCCCTAATTGCCCCTTGAGAAGGTGGTGGTGAGCCGCCTTCTTGAACCGCTGCAGTCTGTGTGGTGAAGGTGCTCCCACAGTGCTGTTAGGGAGGAAGTTCCAGGATTTTGACCCAGCGACGATGAAGGATTGGCCAATATACTTCTAAGTCAGGATGGTGTGTGACTTGGAGGGGAACTTGAAGGTGGTGGTGTTCCCATGCGCCTGCTGCCCTTGTCCTTCTAGGTGGAAGAGGTCGCAGGTTTGGGAGGTGCTGCCAAAGGAGCCTTGGCGAGTTGCTGCAGTGCATCTTGTAGATGGTACACACTGCAGCCACCGTGCGCCGGTGGTGGAGGGAGTGAATGTTTAAGGTGGTGGATGGGGTGCCAATCAAGCAGGCTGCTTTGTCCTGGATGGTGTCGAGCTTCTTGAGTGTTGTTGGAGCTGCACTCATCCAGGCGAGTGGCGAGTGTTCCATCACACTCCTGACTTGTGCCTTACTGCCGCGTTTCCTACATTACAACAGTGATTACACTTCAAAAGTACTTCATTGGCTGTAAAGTGCTTTGGGACGTCCTAAGGTTGTGAAAAGCGCTGTATAATGCAAGTCTTTCTTTCTAGATGGGCAACTGCTTGACCCCGAGCTTCCGGTCGCCTGTCATTTTAATTCACTGCTCCATTCCCACTCGGACCTCACCATCCTTGGCCTCTTGTATTGTTCCACGGAAGCTCAACGTAAACTCGAGGAACAGCACCTCATCTTCCGATTAGGCACTCTGCAGCCTTCCGGACTCAATATCGAGTTCAACAATTTCAGATCATAACCTCGGCCCCCATTACATTTTTACTTGTAATTTTTCCACTCCTTTCCCCCCCCCCCCCCCCCCTTTCCTTTTGTTTCACTCTCACACCTGGCAGCTATCTCTTGCCCTGCCAATACACTTCACACCTAATCTCAAGCCTATTACCATCTCGTCTGGCTTCGAACACCTTTTATTGTCTCTTCTACTGCTTTTGTCTCTTTTACTTCTTTTGTCCGATCGCAGCCCTGCCTGCGATCTATTTTATTTTCTTTCCAGTTTTGAAGAAGGGTTCGACCCGAAACGTCAACTCAAATTTCTCTCCACGGATGTTGCCTGACCTGCTGAGTTTTTCCAGCATTTTCTGTTGTTATTTCGGATTTCCAACATCTGCAGTATTTTGCTATCCAACCTCTCTAGTTATTGTTTTGTCTAGCTAAGAGGAAGGAGTAAATCCCAGAAGTTGATATATAAACAAAAACTGCTGGAAATACTCAGCAGGTCAGGCAGCATCTGTGAAGAGAGAAACAGAGTTAACATTTCAGGTCGATGACCTTTCGCCAGAAATGGAAAATGTTAGAGATGTAACAGGTTTTAAGCAAATACAGAGGCGGGGAAAGGAGGGGAGAACAAAAGGGAAGGTCTGTGATAGGGCGGAGATTAAATGACAAAAGAGATGATGCTGCGAGGTGAAAGGAGATGGTAATGGGACTAGTAAAGAAACAAAAGATGGGTCTAGAGGTGTAAATGGCAACAGAACTTCTTCAAGGTGGACTGTTGAGTTCGTTCGTAGACATTGGTCACCTTCTCCAGCCACAGGCATTGTTGCTCTTGTGATCACTGCAAGCTGCCTCACATCCAATGTCCCCGTTAAGCTGTGCGGCTGCACAGCGGGCTGGAGGTCCCGTGCAGGCCGGTCACTGGTTTTTGAGGGGAAAAACCACGCATGCGTGGAAATTTGAATGGGCCGCGCAGCCCGTTAAAGGGGCCGCGCACCCAAAAAAGAATTAGAGGGAGCATTGCTCACACCGAAACTACTTGGTGGCATCTTTCTAAAAAAATGTCAAACTTGTGCCACGAGCCCTGAAGCGGGACACGGTTTGGTTTACTTATCAACGTTTCCTTTGACTTACACAAGTCAGCATAGAAACATAGAAGATAGGAGCAGGAGTAGGCCATTCGGCCCCTCGAGCCTGCTCCGCCATTTAATGAGATCATGGCTGATCATCCAAATTCAGTACCCTGTCCCTGCTTTCTCCCCATATCCCTTGATCCCTTTAGCCTTAAGAAATATATCTAACTCCTTCTTGAATATATTTAATGAATTGGCCTCAACTGTCTTCTGTGGTAGAGAATTCCACAGGTTCACCACTCTCTGGGTGAAGAAATTCCTCCTCATCTCAGTCCTAAATGGCTTACCCCTTATCCTTAGACTGTGACCCCTGGTTCTGGACTCCCCCGCCATCGGGAACATCCTTCCTGCATCTAGTCTGTCCAGTCCTGTTAGAATTTTATAAGTTTCAATGAGATCCCCTCTCATTCTTCTAAACTCTAGCGAATACAAGCCAATCGACCCAATCTCTCTTCATACGTCATTCCTGCCATCCCAGGTATCAGTCTGGTGAATCTTCGCTGCACCTCCTCCATGGCAAGAACATCCTTCCTCAGATAAGGCAACCAAAACTGCACACAATACTCAAGGTGTGGTCTCACCAAGGCCCTGTACAGCTGCAGCAAGACATCCTTGTTCCTGTATTCATCTTTAAAAAAGCCACGGAGTTTAGCATTTAGCAGCGCTAAACTCCTGTCATCTATCAAACTTGCTGAACAGAATGAAACATTTCCAAACTCCACGGTAAGTGGATTGAAACTTCTTACCAGTGCTTCAGTGAAACAAAATGTACAAGAGCAACGAGGTTAAGTAGACAATAATTGTGGTGAGACTGGAGAAGCCGGGATTACTCTCCTTCGAGCAGAGAAGGTTAAGGGGGAGATTTGATAGAGGTATACAAAATCATGAAAGGTTTTAATCGAGTAAATAAGGAGAAAGTGTTTCCAGTGGCAGGAGGGTCGGTAACTAGAGGACACAGACTTAAGATAATTGGCAAAGGATCAGAGGGGGAGAGGAGGAGAATTCTTTTTTTACACAGCGAGTTGTTGTGATCTGGAATGCGCTGCCTGAAAGGGTGGTGGAAGCAGATTCAGTAGTAACTTCCAAAAGGGAATTGGATGTAAACTTTAAAAGGAAAAACATTACAGGTCTATGGGGAAAGAGCAGGGGATTGGGACTAATTGGATTGCTCGTTCAGAGTCTTTACAGGCACAGTGGGCCGAATAGCCTCCTTCTGTGCTGTAAGATTCTATGAATTATACAAATCCATCAGTTTCTTCCTTATCCTCCTCCCCCCGTTTCAATACTAATTCTGCACAGCAGTGTTCCACAGTTCTATCATCACATTTGGATTCACTGGATAAGACAAGTAATCCCTCCGCACCCAGCACTGCAGCGTTTGCTCGTAGGTTTATCAGCAGATCGGGTCTGTCACGTATGAAATACACCTGCCGCTATCCACATTTAGGGCACATTTCTGCTGTAGAGTCAACATTAAAAAAAGATTTGCTTTTATACCGCGCTTTTCACAAGCTTAGGATGTCCCAAAGCGCTTTACAATCAATGAAGTACTTTTTGAAGGGCAGCTTGGAGGTGGTGGTTCCCAAGCAGTTGCTGCCCATGTCTTTCTAGGTGGTAGAGGTCGCGGGTTTGGGAGGTGCTGCCGAAGAAGCCTTGGTGAGTTGCTGCAGTGCATCTTGTAGATGGTACACACTGCAGCCACGGTACGCCGCTGGTGGAGGGAGTGAATGTTTAAGGCGGTGGATGGGGTGCCGATCAAGCGGGCTGCTTTGTCCTGGATGGTGTCGAGCTTCTTGAGTGTTGTTGGAGCTGCACTCATCCAGGCAAGTGGAGAGTATTCCAACACATTCCTGACTTGTGCCTTGTAGGCGATGGAAAGGCTTTGGGGAGTCAGGAGGTGAGTCACTCTCCGCAGAATACGCAGCCTCTGACCTGCTCTTGTAGCCACAGTATGTGTGTGTGGCTGGTCTAGTTAAGTTTCTGGTCAATGGTAATGCCAATGAATGTCACGGGGAGGTTGATTAAGTGAATAACGGGTTGAGGTAATACTTTGAAACAAACGCATTCTCATGCAGCTGGAGTGAAAGAAAGGTATAAAACGAGGGGTGTTAGAATAGATACTTCAGACAAGGCCTGGCCAGCCTTTCCCCTCGAGCTCGAAACCTGTGACGCAGTGAATTCTCTGCTACCTTGTACCGTAAGTGTCTCAAGTATATGTGTAATTATTATTGGTAACAGTTATGATTGTATATGTGTAGTTATTGGTAATAGTTGTCAATGTATGCTTAACTCCTATGAAAGCCAATCAATTCCTATCAAAGCCTTTGAACCCTATTATCTTATGGAGTAACTTATAAACTTAGAAGAACAGCCATTCCCTAACAAGGGGGGGGGGAGGGAGGTGGCGGAAGAACAAGAGAGTAGGAGAGATGACGAGATACATTAAGTAGGATTAGGCGATGCTAAACTTGGTTGGGAGTGGAAGTGGGTTTAAACACCTCGGTCAGATTCCCCTCCTCAGCCTGCCCTCCTCCTGTACCGCGCCCTTACCAGAAGGCTGTGGATTGTGAGAGTGGAAGACTGAGAGAGGCGAGGAGCTCGCAGTCTCGATGCCGTGAGAAAGTATGAATTGGAGTAGAGAACTGAGTAAACGAGTAACTTATTTATTTGCCAATTTTCGCCTGAAAATTCAAATAGGCACATTTTTTTTTTTTAAAACACCAGATGAAAAAAAAAGTTGTTCATTTTGAACAGACATCAGAAATAGGAGCAGGAGTCGGCCATTCGAGCCCGCTCCGCCATTCAATGGCTGATCTTCGAGCTCAGCTCCACCTTCCCGCACTATCCCCATACCAGGTTGGGCTGGTTACAGATATTAACCAACCTGTCAGAAATCCTACACCGGGTCTGTCAGCAAAGGTGCCCCCTTCAACACAAAAAGGGTTAAAAAAAAAATACAAGCTTCCCCAAATGGTTTCATTGGTAAATGGAACTAAACTAATGAAAGGAGCTTGGACTGAGCCACATAGAATCAGAGAGCACAGGAGGCCATTCGGCCCATCACCCCTGTGCCGTTGGCTCTTTGAAACAGCTATCCCACTGCCCTGGTTACAGAACTAAGGCAGGAAGATGGAGTTAAGATACAGATCAGCCATGATCTAATTGAATGGACCATGTACAGCAGGCACCTCAAAGCACTGGAGAGGTACCACCAACGCTGCCTCTGCAAGATCCTGCAAATCCATTGGCAGGATAGGCGCACCAACGTCAGTGTTCTCGCTCAGACCAACATCGAAGCTTTGACCACGCTCGATCAGCTCCGATGGATGGATCACATCGTCCGCATGCCCGATACGAGACTCCCAAAACAAGCGCTCTACTCGGAGCTCTGACACGGCAAGAGAGCCCCAAGTGGGGAGAGGAAATGCTTCAAGGACACCCTCAAAGCCTCCTTGAAAAAGTACAACATCCCCACTGACACCTGGGAATCCTGGCCCAAGACCGCACAAAGTGGAGGAGAAGTATCCGGGAAGGCACCGAACACCTCGAGTCTCTTTGCCGGGAGCAAGCGGAAGCCAAGCGCAAGGAGCGCAGGTCAACCCAAGCACCCCACCCACCCACCCCTTCAACCACTGTCTGCCCCACCTGTGACAGAGACTGTAGGTCCCGCATTGGACTCATCAGTCACCTGAGAACTCATTTTTAATGTGGAAGCAAGTCATCCTCGGTTCCGAGGGACTGCCTAAGAAGAATTGAATGGCGGAACGGGCTTGGGGGGGCTAAATGGCCTCCTCCTGTTCCTTCCTTCCTCTGGTCTTTCCCCCAGGACCAATGTTCCCTTTAGTCCACGCGGTCGCACAGCGCTCTGGAGGTCCCGCGCAGCCGGCTAATCGGCTTTTAAAGGGAAAAACCACGCATGCTGGGGAATTTTGATGGGGCAGCACACCCAAAACAAATTAGGGAGAACATTCCCCATGACACTTTCCAGTATATATCCAATTCCCTTTAGCATGGGCCAGGAAGATACCAGATTGGAGAATAGCTGATCCCACTGAGATCGGGAGGGAGACAGAATAAATTAGCCGAGGTTCTCTCTGCTGGTCACTATGGTGTTGACTTCTGTTGGAAAATGTAGACGTGCACTGGCGTTGAGTGAGGCCATGATCAGTTGCGCTCGGACTCCCCTTCCAGGCTCACACATGAAGAATGGCTATTTGGGCAAGGTATGAGGAGGAGGGCAGGCCGAGGGACGAGCCTGATCGAGGTGTTTAAAATGTTAAAAGGATTCGATAGGGTAGATACAGTAAAACTATTTCCTCTGGTGGGGGAAATCAAGAAGGAGGGGGGGTCATAATGGCCCCACTAAGCTGCGGTCTGGAGGAACCGCGTAGGCCACTCACCAGCTTTTCTCTGGGAGAAACCACGCCTGTTCGAAAATTTGAATGGGCCGCGCAGCCACTTAAAAGCGACCGCGCACCAAAAAAAAGAGGGAACGTTGGTCATATTCTTAAAATTAGAGCTAGGCCCTTGAGGAGAAAAATCAGGAAGTCTTTTGTCACTCAAACGGTGGGAAAAATCTGGAACTCTCTCTCCCCCAAAAGGCGTTGGATGCTGAGGGACAACTGGAGCGTTCAAGTCCGAGATCCATAGATTTTTGTTGGGTAAGGGCTATCGAGGGATATGGAGCAGAGGCGAGTAAATAGAGTTGAGGTGCAGGTCGGTCGTGATCTAATTGAATGGCGGGGGGGGGGAAGGCTCGAGGGGCTGAATGGCCTCCTCCTGTTCCTACCTGCCATCAAGAGTTAGCCGCCGGGAATTTCCATAGGGCTCCTCCCGCGTGTGTAAAGGGGGGGGAGGGGGAAGAGGGGGAAATCAGAGTGGGGAACACCCCCCGAGGAAATTCCCGGCGAGCATCGACAAGAGAGGAAGGGGGAAGCAGAACGGGGAGGAAGAAGTCAAGCCTGAAGGGAGCGACAGAACACACACAATGCAATCCCAGCACCAGTGGATTCACGATAATATTTTAATTGCCAGCGAACAATAACGAACCGAGAAACCTGTGGTGTATGTAACCTGTTCCACCTTAAGAGAACTTAAGCCTTAAGAGATGTACTACTTTCTCTGGCTGCTGTATACGTAATACCGGTGGTGACCACCGGTATATAAGCACTGTGTAGTAATATTGTATGTAGTATAGTCCTGACCTCCAACCAGTAAAGACCTGTTGAACTTTAATCTTGTAGTCTGTGTTAGTAATTACAACTAGAACACACAGACTTAACAGTGGCGACGAGTCCGATTCTTGCCCTGCGGCAGTTTATATCCACGGCGGCTTCGTCCACAGAACGGACGTCGAAGAGAGGCTTCCACCCTCATCACCCTGCTGGAAGACACGTCGCGCGGCAGACATCGAGAAACCAGAGTGCAGAAGACATCCTGAACTCGAAGCCTCCATCAGCGGCTGTCAGCTATCTTCTTTCTACCTCGGTGGTGGGTAAGCCGGGCAGCGACGCGACCAGAAAGTCGGCCGCGTTGGCTGTACAGACGGGGAGGGAAGACGGAGGAATAAGGGCGGTGAGATCGATCGCGACCGGAGATAAGGGCCGGGCCGCATTCGGGCCGAAAGGCGCAGCGCGGGGACATCGATCGCGGCTGGTGATAAGGGCCGGGCCGCATTCGGGCTAAAAAGGCGCAGCGTCTGGGGCAACTGAAGGCGCGAGAGCCGCGGTGAAGCGGAGACAGCGTCGGGGGACGGGTGAAGACCGCCAAGCATGGGAAAACCGCCATTTTGTAGGCGGAGGACGAAGACATACGGGCAATTGAAACACCTTTTATCACCAGATGAACCGGCGGATAAGACGTTCGAGGAGATTGTTACTGTCCTGAAAAATCATCTAAACCCCACGCCGCTGATGCTAGCGGAACGATTTAAATTTTACAGCAGAAGGCAGCTGAAGGATGAAAGCAATGCTGAATATTTAATGGAATTGCGTAAGCTAGCAAAGTAGTCAGTTTGGAACGAGACTGACAGAGGCGCTACGAGATAAATTTGTGTGTGGTTTATTAAAAGATACACAAAAGCGACTGCTCGAGGAGAATGAGCTGACGCTTGAGAAAGCGGTCACTATGGCAGCAGCACATGAAGCCGCAGCGAGAGGCACGGCAGTAATGCAGCTACGGTCACCAGAACTCAGTACAAATAAATTGGGTTTGAGTACTGTAAAATGTTATCGTTGTGGAAAGACAACGCACGATCAGAACCAGTGTTGGTTTAAAAACCAAGAATGCAGAACGTGTGGCAGGCTTGGCCACATAGCTAAAGTATGCCGGTCAGGAAAGAAGACCAGCAACAAAAAGTCACCGCAAGGAAAATACATAAAGGTACACAAGGCGACAAAGAACAGTTCGACCGAACAGAAGTCAGATTCAGACGCTAGCAGTAATGAACTGGGTAGCTTAAGAGTACACAACGTTGGCAAGGATGCAGATCTCCAGACAATTTGGGTCACCCTTCAGATAGCAGGAGTCCAAGTAAAGATGGAATTGGACACTGGATCGGCATTGACGGTTGTAAGAGCCATAAAAGCTTAAGAAAATACTTTAAAATAGTGGCTAAATGGCATAATACAGTTAATTTACCTGAACGACTTATTGTATTAAGAAACCCCCTATTTTCTTGCTCCAGTAGTATAGTCCGACACCCCCTTCATTCTTGCCACAATGGAACAGTCCCTAAGCCACACATGGGTGCAGCCATTTTACAGTTTTAAACTGCACGTGGTGAAAGAGGCAGAAGCTGTGAGGTTTGGAGCAGTACAGTTTTTGACCGTGTTCGTTTATACGTGTTTGCTTTGTAATTCCGTTTGTTAAGTGTTATAGTAAACAGTTTAAAAGACAAAGCTACGTTTGGGAACGTTTTATTTCGACACGCGTCTACTCGTTGTTAAAGGCCCCACAGCTCAGTGGCCTGCCTGTTTGGAAACTAAGAAGCGCCACTACATTAGTCAAAAACTGGCTCCCTAAGAAGGAAGGGACGGAATCGTCGGCGAACGTATACATGAATGGTCACGGAGCCAGACGACAATTTAAGAAAGCGAAGGTACAGTGACTGTTACTTGCTTTGTTCATTCTGTTGAGAAGCTAAATAAGAGCTGCGGGTAAAATGGCCGAGGCCTTAAGGAGCCAGGAGCTTCCCCCAGCCAGAAGGATTGCTGGCCAAAAGAGGGAAATAAAGCTCACCCCAAAGGCAAGGGAAGAGAAGTTACATAGAAGCATAGGTGCAAGGAAGGCTAAATTAGTTCAGATAACTGGAAAAATGAAGATAATTGATCGTCTCATGGAAGATAATGCTAATATTAAGAAAGCTGAAGACATGATGTATTACGATTTCTCCAAGCTGCATGAAGAATTTAATATACTCAATGAAGATGTATTAGCACTTCTGTCTGAAGAAGAGGGAAACACTGATCAGCACGACTGGTTTGATCTTAAATCAACCAGCATTAAGGACTATATCAAGGCCACGGAGCAGTGGATGTTAAAAATTCGTCAAGATGCTGATACAGCAGAGAAAGATAAGGTTGACGATGAAGTCGGACCAGACGATAGCATTTCAGAGACTTCCGCCAGACCGAGCAAAAATCGAAAAGAAGGTAGCTCTGTTTCTGGACGCAGGTCAGTCGCTTCTACCACAAGCTCGGCGCGACGCATGAGAGCGGAGGCTGAACGGGCGGCGTTGATGGCGCGCGCAGCATCTTTAGATGAGAAGCAAGCTCTTGAACGGGAAGAGGCCCAACTGCAGGTCCAAGAGGCCCAACTGCAGGCCCAACTGCAGGCCCAACACGCCCAACTGCAGGCTCAAGTGCAGGCCCAACAGGCCCAAGTGCAGGCCCAGCGGGCCCAGGTGCAGGCAAAGAAAGAACGGCTGGAGATGAAAACAGCTATCGAGGTCTCAGATGCCAGGTTGAGTGCGTACGAAGATTATGAAGGCTCACGGGACGGCGGGAGCCACTGCCAGTCAACGTTGCCACATAGAGTTGGATCCAGGGCACCTTCAAGAGTTACAACAGAGCCCGAAAGCAATTCCCCGGCATTACAGCGTGGAAGAGTGGCCTCTCCACTAACAGGAGCACGTGATGCTACCCCAGACGTCAGACGGTCTAGACTAGACCCTGCTGATGACCACCAGAGGCCTGAAGACACAGGGAGAAGCCTATACCGAGTGATGCAACGTCAGAACGAAATTACAGAGATGCTTGTAAAACAACAGAATCTGTTTCGACTCCCTCAAAGAGACATACCAGTGTTCCAAGGCGACCCACTCAAGTATAAGCCCTTCATCAGATCCTTTGAACAAGCCATTGACTCCAAGACAGAGAGCAGCAGTGATAAGTTGTACTACCTGGGACAGTACACCAGTGGTAAACCACAAGACCTGGTCAGAAGCTGTGAACACATGAGACCGGACCGGGGATACATAGAAGCCAGGAAGTTGCTGCAGGAGCACTATGGTAACGAGCTGAAGATAGCCACTGCATATATCGAAAAGGCTACCAAGTGGCCACAGATCAGATCGGAAGACGGAGAGGCATTGAACGCATATGTTCTCTTCCTCATAGGATGTCGCAACACCATGGAGGATGTTGAATTCATGGAAGAGATGGACAATCCTACGACTATGAGAATCGTCATCTCTAAGCTTCCTTACAGGATGAGAGAACAATGGAGAAGAACAGCCTTTGAGATAATGGAGAGACGGAAAAGTAGAGCCAGGTTTGCAGACTTAGTGAATTTCATAGACAAACAGGCTAAAATTGCTAGGGACCCATTGTTTGGAAACATCCAGGATGTCAGCCCGACCACCGATGGAAGAGTGAAAGCCAAGCCTGCTGAATCAAAGACTCTCAGGAAAGGTGGTTCCAGGGGAAGCAGCTTTGCAACTATCGTCACTCAGGCCGAGGAAGAAAGGCCCCAGAACTCATCTCCCAAAAAGAGCAGCACAGTGACGCCTGCTAATGCCTTTCAGAAGCCATGCTTATTCTGCCAGAAGAATCATACATTGGATTTCTGCAGCGACATCAAAGCACAGCCACATAAGGACAGAATCGAATTCCTGAAGTACAACGGCCTATGTTTTGGATGTCTCTCTCAGGGGCACCTGAGTAGAAACTGTAAGCAAAGAACAACATGCAGAGAGTGCACTCGGAAACATCCCAGTCTGCTGCATATCCATAAAGAAGAACAAGTCTCTAAGAAGAGTGAAGAAAACAATACCGACGAGAAGGTTGTTTCAAGTGCTCTGGTGTCGCTAGAACCAGAGACTTGTGGACTCACTGGGGCCGGTGACAGTGACTGTATTCTTGCCATCGTACCAGTAAGGATCAAGTCTAAGAGGAGTGAGAAGGTTGTGGAGACTTACGCCTTCATGGATCCAGGTAGTTCAGCAACGTTCTGCACAGAATCACTCATGCGACAGCTGAACGTTAGAGGCAGAAGAACAGAAATCCTATTACGCACCATGGGTCATGAGAAGTCAATGCAAAGTTATATCCTGTCAGACCTAGAAGTGTGTGGACTTGAAGAGAAGGACTTCATAGACCTGCCTAATGTTTTCACACAGAGGGAGATTCCTGTTAGAATAGGGAACCTAGCCCTGCAGAAGGATGTGGATAGATGGCCCTACCTAGAAAAGGTGCGTCTCCCATACATTGAAGCAGAAATTGGCCTATTAATTGGAACCAATGCCTACAAAACTATGGAGCCATGGCAGGTGATAAACAGCAAGGATGACGGACCCTACGCCGTCAGGACAGCCCTTGGATGGGTAATCAATGGACCGGTAAGGAGAGATGATGGCCACAAGTCGAACAAGGAGGAACGACAAAACGTCACAGTTAATCGCATCTCTATCGCAAGCATTGAAGAGCTGTTGATACAGCAGTTCAACGCAGACTTCTCAGAACGCAGCTGTGAGGAAAAGACAGAGATGTCACAAGAAGACCATCAGTTCATGGGTTTGATGACAAGGTCTACACAGTTCATTGATGGCCACTATCACATTGGTTTGCCACTGAGAAGACAGACCGCGAAGATGCCGAACAATCGCTGCATAGCAGAGCAACGCGCCATCAGTCTAAAGAGAAAGCTGAACAAGAACCCCGACTTTCACGAAGACTACAAAGACTTCATGAGAAACATCATAGCGAAAGGCTATGCTGTAAAAGTGCCCGAAGAACAGTTGAACAGAGACGATGGAAGGGTCTGGTACATTCCTCATCACGGGGTGTATCACCCAAAGAAAAAGATCCGTGTAGTGTTTGACTGCGCCGCCTCATTCAGAGGAACTTCATTGAAGGACCAGCTGCTTCAAGGTCCTGATCTTACTAATACCCTCATTGGCGTCTTGACTAGGTTTAGACAAGAGCTCGTTGCCATGATGGCAGACATAGAATCAATGTTCTACCAAGTCAGAATCCCTGACGAAGATGCTGATCTTCTGCGTTTCCTTTGGTGGCCAGATGGCGACGTTAGTGAAGCGATGGTGGAATGTAGAATGGCCGTACACCTGTTTGGAGCCACATCATCTCCCAGCTGTGCAAGCTATGCTCTCAGAAAAACTGCAGAAGATGGCAAGGGCAAAGCACCATCCGAGGCTGTGGAGACAATCTTCAGAAACTTTTATGTCGATGACTGTCTGAAGTCCGTGTCAACAGAAGACGATGCCATCGCACTGTCAAGAGACCTTAGAACTCTGTGTTCGAATGGAGGATTCCATCTGACTAAGTGGATAAGCAACAGCAGAGCAGTTCTAGCTTCTATCCCAGAAAAGGAAAGAGCCACTGAAGTCAAAGATCTGGACCTGAGCCACGATGTCCTTCCTATCGAGAGAGCTCTTGGTGTACAATGGTGCATCGAGTCAGACACGTTCAACTTCAGGATAATGGTGAACGAAAGACCATCCACAAGACGAGGGATTCTCTCCGTGGTCAGTTCCATCTACGACCCTCTCGGATTCCTGGCACCACTCATTCTGCCGGTGAAGCTGATGCTACGAGAGCTGTGTAGAGACAAGAGAGGATGGGATGAAGATATCCCAGAAGGTCAAGCTCAGAGATGGCACAGATGGCTGACAGATTTGCAACAACTTTCTAGCTTCAACGTCAGTAGATGCATCAAGCCCGCGAGTTTTGGAGTTACAAAGACGGCTCAACTACATCATTTCTCGGACACCAGTGAGGACGGCTATGGCACGGCTACCTACCTCTTGCTGACAAATCAACAGGGCCAGAAACATTGTGCCTTCCTCATGGGAAAATCCAGGGTGGCTCCGCTGAAGCAGGTCACCATCCCGAGACTGGAATTGACGGCAGCGGTTGTCGCAGTTAAAGTTGACCAGGTGATGCGTAAAGAGTTACAGCTCCCATTAGAAGAATCTGTCTTCTGGACGGATAGCACGACGGTGCTGAAGTATATAGAGAATGAGAAGATACGCTTCAAGACCTTCGTAGCAAACAGAATCTCATCCATTAGAGAAGCTACACAACCATCTCAATGGAGGTATGTAAACACCTCATTAAACCCAGCAGATCAAGCCTCACGGGGATTGAAGGCTGAAAACTTCATGAGGAGTGAAACTTGGATACAAGGCCCAAGTTATCTGCTGGAAACAGAGAGATCATGGCCAGAAAGACCAGATATGCCAAGTCAGATTACTGAAGACGACGTCGAAGTCAAGAGACCAGTCACAGTAAATTTCATAACTACGAAAGAGAACTTTGACACAGTGAACAAGCTTGTTAACCATTTCTCAGGATGGCACCAGTTGAGGAAAGCAGTTGCATGGTTTCTAAGGTTGAAAGAGTTGCTGCTACACCTGAGCGGTAAGAGAAAGAGTACCGAGCCACTATCAGTCAGTCTGAAAGTAACCCTAAGCAGAGAATGCTTCTACAGCAGTATATGCATCAGCACAAGACCACATTGAGCAAGAATTCATTGACCATGGAGGATTTGGCCAAGGCTGAGAAGGAGATAGTTTGCTTCAGTCAAAGACAAAGATACCCAGAAGAAACCGAAGCTCTACAGCAAAATACTCCAATCAAGAAAGGTAGTCATATCTACAAGCTGGACCCTACACTGCAAGATGGAGTACTGAGGGTGGGAGGGAGACTAAACAAATCTGCTATGCCAGAGGAGGCCAAGCATCCTGCTATCCTTTCTAAGGACCTCCGGGTTGCTACTCTCATTCTTCAGCATATACACCAGAGTATTGGACACAGTGGGAGGAATCACGTGCTTGCGAAGCTAAGACAAAGATACTGGATTCCAGGAGCTAATTCCGTAATAAGAAAAATACTCTCTGAATGTATTGTTTGCAGACGGTTACACACTAGAGCTGGGGAGCAGAAAATGGCAGACCTGCCTGAAGACCGTTTGTTACCAGACAAGCCCCCATTTACAAACGTAGGGGTGGACTATTTCGGGCCTTTCGAGGTAAAGCGAGGACGGAGCCTTGTCAAGAGATATGGTGTGCTTTCCACTTATTTGACCATCAGAGCAGTTCATATTGAGGTGGCACACACGCTTGACACTGATTCCTGTATTAACGCCTTGCGGCGCTTTGTCTGTAGAAGAGGACAGGTGTCCATTATGCGTTCTGATAATGGCACTAATTTCGTCGGAGTGGAGAGAGAACTACGGGAAGCTATTGAAGGTTGGAATCAGCTTAAAATACAGGAAGCCATGATGCAAACAGGAATTAAGTGGATCTTCAATCCTCCGGCTGCATCCCACCACGGAGGTGTCTGGGAAAGACAGATACGCACCGTAAGAAAACTACTCAGTTCTGTACTGAAGCAGCAAGCGCTGGACGACGAGGGACTCCAAACCGTTCTGTGCGAGGTCGAAGCCATCATTAATGACCGACCGATAACTAAGACATCAGATGATCCCAATGACCTCGAAGCCCTGACTCCGAACCACCTGTTGTTGTTGAAAACACAGCCAGCCATGCCCCCGGGAGTCTTCAAAAAGGAAGATCTGTATGCCCGTCGGAAGTGGAGGCAAGTTCAGTATATGTCAGACCTCTTCTGGACCAGATGGACAAGAGAATACTTACCTCTGCTACAGGAGCGTCAAAAATGGTCCAAAATAAAGAGGAACTTCATCGTCGGAGACATTGTCTTAATTGTGGATGATTCAGCCCCTAGAAGTTCTTGGTTGATGGGAAAAATAATTAAGACCATGCCAGACTCCAGAGGCGTCGTTAGTCGCGTCTGTTTGCGAACCAAGACCAGTACCCTGGAGAGACCGATCACAAAGCTCTGCCTGCTACAAGAAGCAGCGTGAAAAGCTCCTGAACGAAAGAAAAAAGTGGACACTTGTATTGTAAATATGTTGAACTCATTAGTTTATGACTCTTAATGTTTGAGTAATTGATATGCTTCATGTGCCTAGTCAATTAGGGGCCGGAATGTAAGAGCCATAAAAGCTTAAGAAAATACTTTAAAATAGTGGCTAAATGGCATAATAGTTAATTTACCTGAACGACTTATTGTATTAAGAAACCCCCTATTTTCTTGCTCCAGTAGTATAGTCCGACACCCCCTTCATTCTTGCCACAATGGAACAGTCCCTAAGCCACACATGGGTGCAGCCATCTTACAGTTTTAAACTGCACGTGGTGAAAGAGGCAGAAGCTGTGAGGTTTGGAGCAGTACAGTTTTTGACCGTGTTCGTTTATACGTGTTTGCTTTGTAATTCTGTTTGTTAAGTGCTATAGTAAACCATTTAAAAGACAAAGCTACGTTTGGGAACGTTTTATTTCGACACGCGTCTACTCGATGTTAAAAGCCCCACAGCCCAGTGGCCTGCCTGTTTGGAAACAAAGAAGCGCCACTACAACGGTCATGAATAAGAAAGATTACAAAAGGTTATTCCAACATATTCCTCTACGGGATACGGAGATTATATTGAAAACATACACGGGGCAAAGAGTGTACCCCATCGGAAAGATAGAGGTAAAAGTGGTCCACAAGGGCGAAGAAAGCCAAGTAATGGACTTATATGTGCTACCTGAAGGAGGTCCACCACTACTGGGACGGGAGTGGATTAGGAAAATGAATATGGACTGGCACTCCTTGAAGGCACTAACGGTAGATTCCGGGGAAACAGATGTCAAACCTAAACGATTGTCCAAAATATTGGATGATGCTAAAGAGGTGTTCCAGCAGGGACTGGGAACAGAGGAATTACAGCAAACATCAAGATTGATGAACATGCACACCCAAAATTTTTTAAAGCCAGACCGGTACCCTATGCAATACGACCTACTGTAGAAGCGGAACTGGAAGCGCTAGAACGTTCAGGTGTACTGTCTAAGGTAGATTGGAGTGAGTGGGCTACGCCCATTGTTCCCGTTATGAAACGTCCTTCGAGCAACAAGCCAGGAGAACCAGGGAAGGTTCGCATCTGTGGAGATTTCAAAATCACCGTTAATCCGGTGCTTCACACGGTGCAGTATCCGCTTCCGCGGATTGAGGATATTTTTGCTTCGTTGTCTGGCGGGAAACACTTCACCAAGATAGACCTGGCGCAGGCGTACTTGCAGATGGAGGTTGAAGAAGAGTCACGCCAATACCTCACGATCAACACGCATCGAGGTTTGTACCGGTACAATAGGCTGGTTTTTGGAGTGGCATCGGCTCCAGCAATTTGGCAGAGGGCCATGGAGCAGGTATTACAGGGAATTCCAGGCACACAATGTTACCTGGACGATATTCTGATTACAAGTGATGGTGATGAAGAACACCTCGCAAACTTGGAACTGGTGCTCAACAGACTGAAAGAGTATGGACTTAGAGTTAATCGGCAGAAATGTGAGTTCTTCCAGAAGCGGATCTCGTACTGTGGTCATGTCATTGACCGGGAGGGGCTTCATAAGTCTCCTGACAAGATAGAGGATAATGTCTCTCAGTTGAGGTAGTTTCTAGGATTGATTAACTATTACCATAAATTTCTACCAAATCTATCCACGGTACTGCACCCGCTAAACGCTCTTTTACAGAAGGGGGTACCATGGGAATGGAGCGAAAACTGTAAGAAGGCATTTCGCAAAAGCAAAGAATTGATCACCTCAGAGAAAGTGTTGGCTCACTTCAACCCGACACTGCCTATTCGGTTGGCTTGTGATGCTTCTCCATATGGTATTGGGGCAGTACTCTCACACAAGTTGCCAAATGGCACGGAAAGGCCAGTCGCGTTTGCATCCAGATCATTGACCTCCGCTGAGCGCAACTATGCGCAGATCGATAGGGAGGCTCTCAGCCTTGTATGGGGAGTGAAGAAGTTTAATCATTACCTGCAGGGCCAAAAATTCACACTTCTGACAGACCATCAGCCGTTGGTATCCATTTTTAACCCTAAGAAGGGTGTTTCAGTGATGACAGCACAGAGGCTCCAGAGATGGTCCCTTTTCCTAGGGGCACATCAATATCAAATAGAATTCAAAGGTACGAAGCAGCATGGCAATGCTGATGGGCTGTCGCGCCTGCCACTACCTGAAGAAGAAGAAACGACGAAAGTTGACCCTGTTGAGTTATTTCATTCGACCATCATCGAGTGTTTACCAGTCACCAATGCAAGTATTGAAAGAGAAACCAGGAACGACCCGACACTGTCCAGAGTCTACGAGGTGACAGTGAAAGGATGGCCAGCATGTGGTGATCCTCTGTTACCGGCATTCTCGGCAAGGCGAGACCAGCTGTCCGTCTGCCATGGTACTTTGATGTACGGGACAAGAGTGATTATTCCTCCCAAGTTAAGGGAAAGAGTTCTAAAAGAACTGCATGAAGGTCATCTGGAGGGAGTTGAGATGAAAAGTCTTGCTGGGGCTTATGTCTGGTGGCCGGGTATTGACCAACAGATAGAGGAGTTGACGAAAAGCTGCGCTGGGTGCCAAAAAGTGCAAAATGCACCTCCGATCGCACCACTACACCCATGGGAATGGCCTTCAGCCCCATGGCAACGCGTACATATTGACTTTGCTGGTCCATTCATGGACTCCATGTTCCTAATTGCGGTGGACGCACATTCCAAATGGCCAGAAGTGATCAAGATGAATACCACTACTTCAGAAAAGACAATTGCGGTGTTAAGAACAATATTCGCAAGGAACGGATTGCCAGAACAGATCTGTTCGGACAACGGACCACAGTTCGTGTCGGAAGAATTCCAAAAATTCGTAAAGAAGAATGGGGTGAAACATTATACCTCTGCCCCATATCATCCGGCGACAAACGGGTTGGCCGAGAGGTTTGTCCAAACATTCAAAAAGGCAATAAAGGCCATGAACGATGATCAGATTCCGCTACAGCACAAGGTGGACAATTTCCTAATGGCATATCGAAACGCCGCTCATGCAGTGACTAACCAAAGTCCTGCCATGATGTTTTATAACAGGAGGTTGCGGTCCAGGTTGGACTTGTTAAAACCAAATGTGCGGAGGGAAGTGGAAAACAAACAGTTCCGGCATATTAATAACAAGACCACTCGAAGTTTCGACGTAGGACAACCAGTGTTGGCAAGGGGCTATGGAAATGAAAAATGGCAATCCGGAACAATTCGGGCCAGACAAGGACCTCTGATGTACACAGTAGATATTGGTAACAATGTGATAAGGCGTCATGCGGATCAACTGGTAGAATCGAGAGCAAGGGTCGAACCCATGGTTGCGACAGAGACAACTGTGGAAGACGTTAATGAACCTGAAGCATCTACCTCGGCAGGGAATGTACCTGATGATGATAACACCCAATGCATGGGAGACCAACTAGAGGAGTCACCTCAGCAACAGGAATCAGAGACCACTGAAAGGCGTTATCCAAACCGAATCAGAAGGCCTCCTGAGAGACTGAACCTTTGAACTGTTTATACCTGAAGTTATATATGTTATTATGTTATGTTAAATGGGGATATGACTGTTAAGCTAAAAAGGGAGGATTGTGGTGTATGTAACCTGTTCCACCTTAAGAGAACTTAAGCCTGTTCCACCTTAAGAGATGTACTACTTTCTCTGGCTGCTGTATACGTAATACCGGTGGTGAACACCGGTATATAAGCACTGTTTAGTAATATTGTATGTAGTATAGTCCTGACCTCCAACCAGTAAAGACCTGTTGAACTTTAATCTTGTAGTCTGTGTTAGTAATTACAACTAGAACACACAGACTTAATGTGGTAAACCACTGTTTGTATTCCTGTTTGTCCTGTTTGTATTCCACTGTGTACATGCCTGGACATGCCTCGGCTGACTCCTCCCACAGGTCCTAGTATAAAGGTGACTGCTCCCCAGCCCTTTGTATCCTGGACCGGTCGACCACTCGAGGCAGACCTCCATTCTGTTGTTAATAAAAGCCTTTAGTTACTCTTCTAACTCTCAGTCTTTTATGAGTAATTGATAGCGCATCACTTAACAAAACCCTTTTCAGTTACTGATCCTCCAGGGAGCGCTTAAAAAAAAAATAACGCCCTGCTCCCCAAACACATCGGGCTGAAATTTTATTAGCATCACTACACTGCTAGCACAACGCACTACTAGGCAATTAATTAGCGTCCTGATGCCAATAATACCCGACATGATGAACATCAGACTTAAGCCAATGCCTTTTAAAACGTGCAGTGTGTGTGATGCACAACCCAAACCGCCAGCATTCACTTTCTAGGCTCACAGTGAAGAGTGGCTACTTGGCGGAGGTACTAAGGGCGGCCAGCATCCATGGAACCTGTGCCCCAGCTTGAATTACCCAGCTAGATGCAGGAAGGATGTTCCCGATGGCGGGGGAGTCCAGAACCAGGGATCACAGTCTAAAGATAAGGGGTAAGCCATTTAGGACAGAGATGAGGAATTTCTTCACCCAGAGAGTGGTGAACCTGTGGAATTCTCTACGACAGAAGGCCGTTGAGACCAATTCATTAAATATATTCAAGAAGTTAGATATATTTCTTAAGGCTAAAGGGATCAAGGGATATGGGGAGAAGGCAGGGACAGGGTACTGAATTTGGATGATCAGCCATGATCTCATTGAATGGTGGAGCAGGCTCGAGGGGCCGAATGGCCTACTCCTGCTCCTATCTTCTATGTTTCTACTTCCCACTGCCCCCCTAGTGTTATACAACTCAAAGGCAGTCAGTATAAGAACATAAGAAATAGGAGCAGGAGTAGGCCGTACAGCCTGCTCCGCCATTCAATAAGATCATGGCTGATCTTCGACCTCCGACTCCACTTTGCTGCCCGATCACTTGATTCCCCTAGTGTCAAAAAAATCTGTCGATCTCAGCCTTGAATTTACTCAATGATTCAGCATCCACAGCCCTCTGGGGTAGAGAATTCCAAAGATTCACAACCCTCTTGAGTGAAGAAATTCCTCCTCATCTCAGTCTCAAATGGCTGACCCCTTATCCTAGTTCTAGACTCTCCAGCCAGGGGGAAACAGCCTCTCAGCATCTACCCTGTCAATCCTCCTCAGAATCTTGTATGTCTCAATGAGATCACCTCTCAACCTTCTAAACTCCAGAGAGTATAGGCCCATTCTACTCAATCTCTCCTCACTGAACAATTACAACTTGGGTGTAAAACTGGCGGTATCGGATCGGCTGTGAAAATTCGACGGGGAGCATAATGGGCGACCAGTCCCACAGTTAAAATGACCCCCATAAGTGTACTCGCAGGGACAAAGGGGAAAAAATATATGAACCGTACTACCGGCTTCGGAGCAGCGCTGGCAGAGGCCCATCAGCAGGACACCCAGCTGCCCGTCTGGTAGCAGAATAACCGCGGACCTGGAAAGAGAAGAAAATAAAACTCGAGTCCGCAGAAAGAAAGGTTCCTCTGAACTCAAGCGTGTAAAAATGTTACTTCATGTGGTACTGAGCCCTATAGACCAGCTGGGGTCACACAAAGGACGACCACTTGGCTCAGATACCAGGTGTTCAGCACCCATGATACCGTACCCAGCGAGACTCAGCGCCTTCGGGAGAGAATTGCAGAGACCCGAAGCCCATGTAGTCGTTCATGGTTAAAACACTAGTTATACCATTTTGCTGCTCATTATCCCCCCCACCCCTAATTCTTTGCCTCCAGCACTGAGTGGAAATGACCCCTTTAACCTTTCTGTGATTGGGACTGGATGGTGCAGTGGGCTCAACATTGGCCTTTGACCTCTGCGTTCAAATGTACCTCCGCCAGATGGAATCCCCTCTCTTTGGGTGGTGTTGGAATCTCATTGAAACGTATAAAATTCTGACAGGGCTAGACAGACTGGATGCAGGGAGGATGTTTCCCCTGGCTGGGGGGGCGGGTCTAGAATGAGGGGTCACAGTCTCAGGATAGGACATTTAGGACTGAGATGAGGAGAAATTTCTTCACTCTGAGGGTGGTGAACCTGTGGAATTCTCCACCACAGAAGGCTGTGGAGGCCAAGTCACTGAATATATTTAAGAAGTAGATAGATTTCTAGACACAAAAGGCATCAAGGGGTATGGGGAGAGAGCGGGAATATGGTATTGAGATAGAGGATCAGCCATGATCATATTGAATGGCGGAGCAGGTTCGAATGGCCTACTCCTGCTCCTATTTTTCTATGTAGGGCTCTAAAGGGAAATTTGGACAGATCACAATCCGTCACAGCACAAAACTGGCCCATTATTTGGGAGAGCTGGTGTGATAAGGTACGCACCGGGCGTACTAGGTAGCCCTCTTTTGGACTTGGGACTGAGGCACATTGTTGGGGAACACGGTAGAGGAAGCTTCACACTGCTTAGAATCCGCTATATGCGAACTGACCTGCGAATGCTCAGCGCCGGGGCTCTTCGAAATGGAAAGTGCTTCATTCCCCAGCGCCATCATCCCTGCACTGGACGAGTGCAAAGGTTCCCGTCTCCAAAAAGTTTTAAAACCATCCTGTGCCATAAATGCCCATTTTCTGAATCATAATTCCGATTGCGCCAATGCAAAGAGGCAGGGAATATTAATTCCCATCAATATTTGCGCAGCGCGCAACAATGTGTTTCGAACCAGCGCATAAACAGTGCAACACAGATAACACAGAAACATAGAAGATAGGAGCAGGAGTAGGCCATTCGGCCCCTTGAGCCTGATCCACCATTTAATGAGATCATGGCTGATCATCCAAACTCAGTACCCTGCCTTCTCCCTATATCCCTTGATCCCTTTAGCTTTAAGAAATATATCTAACTCCTTCTTGAATATATTTAATGAATTGGCCTCCACTGCCTTTTGTGGTAGAGAATTCCACAGGTTCACCACTCTCTGGGTGAAGAAATTCCTCCTCATCTCTGTCCTAAATGGCTTACCCCTTATCCTTAGACTGTGACCCCTGGTTCTGGACTCCCCCACCATCGGGAACATCCTTCCTGCATCTAGTCTGTCCAGTCCTGTTAGAATTTTATAAAATTCAATGAGATCCCCTCTCATTCTTCTAAACTCCAGCGAGTACAAGCCCAATCGACCCAATCTCTCATACGTCATTCCTGCCATCCCAGGTATCAGTCTGGTGAATCTTCGCTGCACTCCCTCCACGGCAAAAACATCCTTCCTCAGATAAGGCGACCAAAACTGCACACAATACATCAAGGTGTGGTCTCAACAAAAAGAGGCACAAATAAAATACAGCCCACAGTGTTCCTTCCCACCCCCTCAAATTTGACGTATAGGAAGGTCCATGGAGAAAGTTCAAAGATACAGCAATGAGAAAGCGCAATTTCTGTCTGGAAGTCGCATCAGTCTGTGCCTTGGAAAAAGTAGGTGGAGCAGAAATGAAGGGCAGGAGTTATAACAGAGAGCCCAAGTGCAATTGGCAACTCTGTGCAAATGAGAAACGAGCTTTTCAGTGGGCGCGACATCAACCAGGCATGTTTCCGCTATTGACCTCCTTACACAAAACTCCAAAAAGCATAAAAAAGGGAGATCGGGAAAGCTCCAAGGAAAAAAACCGAATGTTCAAAATTGGCCTTTTGAACATTCACGATTTTAATCGCTCCACCGTTGGCGGCCGTGCCTTCAGCTGCCTGGGGCCCTAAACTCTGGAATTCCCTCCCTAAACCTCTCTGCCTCTTTTAAGCCCCTCCTTAAAACCTGCCTCTTTGACCAAGCATTTCGGTCATCTAGCCTAACATCTGCTGTGGCTCGGTGTCAAATTTTTTTTTTTTTTTTAAATAACGCTCCTGTGAAGGGGCCTTGGGGACGTTTTATTACGTTAAAGGCGCTATATAGATGCACGCTGTTGTTGTTGTTGTTGGTCACTTTGTACATTCAAGACGTGGGACGTCGGGAATCCATTCGAGGCCGAGAGAAAAGGCGCCAGAAACTTCAGGAGGAGTTTTTAAAAAAAAACAAAAGTTAAAACTCACAATCTTTTTATTCATTCTAAAGTGCTTCCCCCAAATCGTTAAGTTGAAAAAGAAAACAATCAGCCTCCAACTTCTTTTTCATTCTCGGGGCGATAGGCCCCATGTACAAGTACGGTATTGACAAAAGGCCTGGGAGCAGGTTTGTCTGCCTGCCCCCCTCAGGCCCACACTTGCCCAACCCGCCCTCCCACCCGCCCAAAAGAAGAGAGAAATACAATTAATTAGGGGACAGTTTTAAAATACAAATACATCCGAGTGGAAATGAATTGGACCCCCTGATCTCCTTAGGACAAATCGGCAAGCAATTGAGCTGTGGAGTTTTGAGTTTAAAGAATGGCCTCTTGCTGTGCAAATGGGCATTGGTGCAAGCTCGGAATTAGAGTCAAGGATAGAGGCCCGGTGGTCGCGGGTTGAATTCCCAGTCCGTGCCGAGTTGCCTGATCTCGAGTCAGGGCCACGGCAAATGGGCTTCAGGAGTCCTTGGGCGAGGAGGCCGAGGAAAAGAAAATCCAGCGCGGTGGCGGTTGCTGGCAAGCGCGCCGGCCGGGCAAGAACGCGATTCAAGCTCGGCGAAGGACCGACGAGCGCCGTCGGGGAATCATCGCTCTCAAGGTGGCTTGGCCAAGATAGCAGAAGGCTTCCCAGATCCCTTGCCCGCCGGAACCAAACCTCGCTGCCTTGAAGAGGGGCGATACACAGGGACGGGAGGAGGCCATTCAGCCCCTCGAGCCCGTTCCGCCAATCAATTAGATCATGGCTGATCTGTATCTCAACTCCATTTACGAGTTAACACACTCAGGGGGAGTAGAAACCCATGCAATGGACTAGGAACAAAGCGTTAAGTATGGCCTCTTGCTGTGCAAATATCGATGGGGAACAAGACAGTGGTGAAAGCGTTGACAAAGGTCATTTGTGTGAAAAATATATCTATATATATATATATATATTTTTTTTTTTTAATCACTTTTTTGTAAAATGTTTTGAGCACAGGTACAGTGGAGTGACACCCAACATCACCCAGCGGCAACATCTGATTGGTGAAGGTGCAGCAACCTGCCTCCCCCACCGCGGCAAGATAGGGAGGGAGGACGGATTTCATCAGACGCTTCACAGCAAGACCACGTCTCACGTGTCTGCAGCTGCTCCACGCAGTCCGCCCGTAATAGGACATCTACATCAGATTCATTTTGGCTTGGGGTTTATAGGTTTGTCATGAATCTCATCATTCATGAAGAAATGACTCATGAAATAACACTGGGCGGCCAGCTGGTGGCGCCGTCCAAGGAAAGTATAAATACTCGGGCGTGGGCCCAGCTTGCTCAGGATGTTTCTGTAACCAGGAACTAGTGATGTAACTAGAAACTCATGGTTGTGAAACAGTTGATTAAAGCCTTGTTTTATACTCAAACCAAGTGCTTCGTAGTCTTTTTACATCAAGGTTCATCTTTGCATATCTTTCCATTTTCCTCAATTTTCCCTTTAAAAAAAAACCAATTCTCTTTGTTCATCTTTCTCTTCCTGGCTGCATTTCTGCTCTTTTACCCACTTGCGTGGACATTGGATGTCAAAATCAGTTCGGTACTGAGGGAAGTATTCGATGTCAGCAATTATGGGATATAGTCAGAGAGAGACAAGCACACACATACACAGAGCGAGAGAGAGAGAGAGACAGACACACAGAGAATGAGACACATACTAAGAGAGTCAGTCAAAGATAAAGACCCGAGTGAGGCACAGACGGGGTGAGACATACATATGGGTAGAGTGAGAGACACAGGGAGAGAACGACAGACACAGACAGACCGAGAGTGAGAGAGAACGACAGACACAGACAGACCGAGAGTGAGAGAGAACGACAGACACAGACAGAGAGAACGACAGACACAGACAGACCGAGAGTGAGAGAGAACGACAGACACAGACTGACCGAGAGTGAGAGAGAACGACAGACACAGACTGACCGAGAGTGACAGACACAGAGACTAGTGCATTACAGGAAGAAAAAAAACCAAGGGCTCAAATAAGTCTGATGGCAATGCCCAAAGACAATCTTCTCTCCTCCCCGAGATTGGTTGGCAGAATTCAACCAGTTCCTCAATTCCCACAGTCCAAAATATCGCAGGCATTCCGAGCATTGCGTGTGGGGGAATATACATCTGTGAAAGTTACAGCGACGTGATCCCTTCGGAGAAACCAACTTTTGCACCTCAGAAACACAACAAACAGTGAATACCAAGGTCATTATCAGAAACTTCAGTAAGTCACATCAGTGGCCAACAGTTGATTGTTTCAGAGATCAAAATGACTGGCAATGGGATGCAGTGCTCGTGTTTTGTTATAAAACTATATAGGTGTCTTCTCTGCAATACTTTGCTTATTCGGCAGCAAGATCCCACTCCCTTCATTTGGAACCTGACTAAAACGCTGAGGACGCACACACGCACGCACGCACGCACACACAGTCGCTGCAACAACCGCTTTCCAATTCCAGATTGAAGTTGATTTATCTTTGTGAAAACTCGCTCATTTAAAAAAAATAATTGAACTTCATATATATTATTGGGCAAAAAAAAAAAATCCCCACAAAAAAAAAATCACTGTTAAAATCTGTTTCGGGTCAGTAAACAATGAGCGTTAAACAACGAACAAAGGAGATAAAGTAAGCAGTGGTAACAATACCACTGTGTCAGGAACAAGTGGAAACTTAGTCTCATTGGAGCCCAGTCCAGTAAGTGCAGCGGTGGATGTCTCCTTAGCATCCGGACATCCGAGTCCTGTATTCATGTAAAGTTTGATATCCGTCCTTTTTTTCCAAAAAAAATCCTTCCTCTCCCACACGTTGGTCAGGCCCTCTTGGATTTTTTTTCCTTCACATTTATAAAAAAAAGAGGCATTTTTTTTTTTCTCCATTCTCTTTCTGTTTTTTTTAAAAAAAAGTCCACTCCACCGGCCCCCCCCCCCGCCTCTCCTGCTCACGGCCTTTCCCTCGTTCACTCGTGAACGTCCCATATTTCGGAGAGCAGGGGTGGCAGTTTCTTGTCCTGGAGCCTGAGGGCAAAGACTTGCTCGGAGTGGACACTGCTCAGGGTCCGCAGGCTGACCAGCTTCATCAGCATGCGAGGGAACATGAGGTGGTCCTGGAAAACAGAAAGGAAAACCACTTATAGGATCGTCCAGCACAGAAGGAGGCCATTCGGCCCATTGAGCCTGTGCCGGCTCTTTGACTCCCCACCTGCCCTTTCCCCACAGCCCTGCTGATTATTCCTTTTCAAGTATTTATCCAACTCCCTTTTGAAAGTTACGAATGAATCTGCTTCCACCGCCCTTTCAGGCAGTGAATTTCAGCTCACTGAGCAAATAAATTTCTCCTCATCTCCCCCTGGTTTTTTAGCCAATTATCTTAAATCTGTGGCCTCTGGTACCGACCCTCCTGCCAGTGGAAACAGTTGCTCCTCAAATACTCTATCAAAACCCCTCGTAATTTTGAACACCTCTATCAAATCTTATTAAAACTTATCTCAGCAATGGTTTTAAATTTTCTTTCATAATTTCCAATTTTTTGTGTGAAAATTGTGAGGGATGTTAGTGCTGGGAATGGAACAGTTTCTTATTTCAGGCACCCAGTGTCAGCATCGAGCACTCCCAGGTCCGGTACAGCATGGTAACATGTAAATACAGGAAACTTTGTGCTATCCGGCACCCACGGGACCGAGCTACTGCCGTTGCCTCAAAACTTCCGGATAGACCAACGTCAATGTTATCAGGTAGGAGCTTTTCATCTCCGTATCTGACAACAAAGACCGTTGCTTAGCAACAGCTTGTCAGCACTCGGCCCGTGGCTTGGAAGCGTCTCTGAAGCTGTTGCTAAGATACAGAGACGCTTTCTAGAGCCTGCCGTATCTGACCACAAACACTGTTGCTCAGCAACAGCTTGTAAACACTCGGCCCAGTAGCTTGGAAGCGTCTCTGAAGCTGTTGCTAAGCTACAAAGACGCTTTCCAGAGCCTGCCTGTGAAAAGAATGCTGGGAGAAGAAAAAAAACCTAACCAAAACGGCTGCTGATTTCTGCTGTTAGATCGAAGTTGCCGGACATTCAACCTCCGGATAGCACAAAGTTTCCTGTATAGTGTCAGCTGTGGTTCAGTGGGTAGCACACTCTCGCCTCTGAGTCAGAAGGTCGTGGGTTCAAGCCCCACCCCAGAGACCTGAGCATATAATCCAGGCTGACACTCCCAGTGCGATACTGAGGGAGCGCTGCACTGTCGGAGGTCCTGTCTTTCAGTTGAGACATTAAACCGAAGCCCCGTCTACCCTCTCAGGTGGACGTAAAAGATCCTTTAGCACTTTGAAGAAGAGCAGGGGGAGTTCTCCCCGGTGTCCTGGCCAATATTTATCTATCAACCAACAACATTAAAAAAGATGATCTGGTTATTTATCTCATTGGGAGCTTGCTGTGCACAAATTAGTTGCCGCGTTTCCTACATTACAACACTTCAAAAGTGGACCACTTTCCATACCTCGGGAGCCTACTGTCAACAAGGGCAGGCATCAACAACGAAGTCCAACACCGCCTTCAGTGTGCCAGTGCAGCCTTCGGTCGCCTGAGGAAGAGAGTGTTTGAAGACCAGGACCTCAAACCCGGCACTAAGCTCATGGTCTGCAGAGCAGCAGTGATACCCGCCCTGCTGTATGCCTCAGAGACATGGACCATGTACAGCAGGCACCTCAAAGCACTGGTGAGGTACCACCAACGCTGCCTCCGCAAGATCCTGCAAATCCATTGGCAGGATAGGCACACCAACGTCAGTGTTCTCGCTCAGGCCAACATCCCCAGCATCGAAGCTTTGACCACGCTCAATCAGCTCCGATGGACGGGTCACATTGTCCGCATGCTCAATACGAGACTCCCAAAACAAGTGCTCTACTCGGAGCTCCGACACGGCAAGAGAGCCCCAGGTGGGCAGAGGAAATGCTTCAAGGACACCCTCAAAGCCTCCTTGAAAAAGTGTAACATCTCCACCGACACCTGGGAATCCCTGGCCCAAGACCGCACAAAGTGGAGGAGAAGCATCTGGTAAGGCGCCGAACACCTCGAGTCTCTTCGCTGGGAGCAAGCGGAAGCCAAGCGCAGGCAGTGCAAGGAGCGCACGTCAACCCAAGCACCCCACCCACCCGCCCCTTCAACCACCGTCTGCCCCACCTGTGACTGAGACTGTAGGTCCCGCATTGGACTCATCAGTCACCTGCGAGCTCATTTTTAATGTGGAAGCAAGCCATCTTCGGTTTTGAGGGACTGCCTGAGAAGAAAACTTAATTGGCTGTAAAGCGCTTTGGGACATCCTGAGAAAGGCGCTATATAAATGCAAGTCTTTCTTCCTTTAAAGAATCCACGGCACTATTGGCATGGAGTTCTGCTGGTATCTTTCTTTCTGTATTTGCCGAACCTACCTTTGGTCTCTTGATGCGCAAGTACGAATGAAGTGCCTCAACATATGGCTGCTGGAGCCTCTCCACTAACTCATGGTCTTGAACGTTAGGGCGGTCTGTGAGCATAAAAAATCCCAAAGTCATTTGAAAGAAAATAAATCCGGACTCTGTATTTTATTTGTACAAAGCAGTGGGAAGTTGGGAGTGCAGGAATCTCACCAATTTACCAAATATCAAAAATTCCAGCATTCCACTCTCCAAGGTCTGGGCCCTACTGTTAAGGTTATGACCAGGAGTAATTAGGTGTGCAGTTTTGGTCGCCTTATCTGAGGAAGGATGTTCTTGCCATGGAGGGAGTGCAGCGAAGATTCACCAGACTGATACCTGGGATGGCAGGAATGACGTATGAGGAGGGATTGGGTCGATTGGGCTTATACTCACTGGAGTTTAGAAGAATGAGAGGGGATCTCATTGAAACTTATAAAATTCTAACAGGACTAGACAGACTAGATGCAGGAAGGCTGTTCCCGATGGCGGGGGAGTCCAGAACCAGGGGTCACAGTCTAAGGATAAGGGGTAAGCCATTTAGGACTGGGATGAGGAGGAATTTCTTCACCCAGAGAGTGGTGAACCTGTGGAATTCTCTACCACAGAAGGCAGTTGAGGACAATTCATTAAATATATTCAAGAAGGAGTTACAGGAAACTTTCTGGTATCCGGCACGGACGGGACCGACGTGGTGCCGGTTCATCAACAATTCCGGATAACCGAACGCTATAGTAAAAGATACGGAGCTCAGAGCTCCGTATAAAGCAACAAACCCTGTTGCAGCTTCAAAACAATCGGCACAAGTTGCAAGCGTCTCTGTAGCTTAGCAACAGCTTCAGCTACACCCTTGCACAGCAACAAATGGAGTAAAAAAAGTAACTAAAAGTTACCTGAACCGACTCCTGAATTTTGCCGGTGGATAGAGCGTTCCGGTTATTTAGGGGCCGGTTAATCGAAAGTTTCCTGTAGATATATTTCTTACGGCTAAAGGGATCAAGGGATATGGGGAGAAGGCAGGGACAGGGTACTGAATTTGGATGATCAGCCATGATCTCATTGAGGGGCCGAATGGCCTACTCCTGCTCCTATCTTCTATGTTTCTATGCACTTTTGTTGGGCACACCACTGGATGCAGAGATGCAGACAGGGGAAGGGGAGAGGGGAAGGAAAGAGAGATAACCGGAAACACAGACTGCACATCAGGATTTTGCTTCCCTGTGCTGTGCCGCTGCGCGATAGCACTCCTCGGTCCGGTATACAAGTATCGTGTTAGCCATGGCTCAGTGGGCAGCACTCTCGCCTCCGAGTCAGAAGGTCGTAGGTTTAAGTCCCGCTCCAGAGACTCGAGCACAAACTCTCCAGATCAAAGGAGCGACACCAGCATCATCGGGCGATGTGTGACCCTGACTGCTCCAGCGGTAAGTGATGAATCTGAGGTTGAAATATTGTGAGTGGAAGTTTACCAACGCATTCCATCTTATAAAACTCTTAAGAGGGCTTGACAGGGTAGATGCTGAGTGGATGTTTCCCCTGGCTGGAGAGTGTAGAACTAGGCCCCTCGAGCCTGCTCCGTCATTCAATGAGATAATCGCTGATCTTCTAAATCAACTCCACTTTCCCGCCCGATCCCCATATCCCTTGATTCCCTTAGTGCCCAAAAATCTATCGATCTCAGCCTTGAATATACTCAACGACTGAGCATCCACCACCCTCTGGGGTAGAGAATTCCAAAGATTCACAACCCTGTGAGTGAAGAAATTTCTCCTCATCTCAGTCCTGAGGCTATGACCCCTAGTTCTAGACTCTCCAGCCAAGGGAAACCAGCCTCTCGGCATCTACATAGAAACATAGAAGATAGGAGCAGGAGTAGGCCATTCGGCCCCTCGAGCCTGCTCCGCCATTCAATGAGATCATGGCTGATCATCCAAACTCAGTACCCTGTCCCTGCTTTCTCCCCATATCCCTTTATCCCTTTAGCCTCAAGAAATATATCTAACTCCTTCTTGAATATATTTAATGAATTGTCCTTAACTGCCTTGTGTGGTAGAGAATTCCACAGGTTCACCACTCTCTGGGTGAAGAAATTCCTCCTCATCTCAGTCCTAAATGGCTTACCCCTTATCTTTAGAAGGCAAATGGTATGTTGGCCTTCATAGCGAGAGGGTTGGAGTACAAGAACAAGGATGTCTTGCTGCAGTTGTACAAGGCCTTGGTGAGACCACATCTTGAGTATTGTGTGCAGTTTTGGTCGCCTTATCTGAGGAAGGATATTCTTGCCATGGAAGGAGTTCAGCGAAGATTCACCAGGCTGATACCTGGGATGGCAGGAATGGCGTATGAGGAGAGATTGGGACGATTGGGCTTGTACTCGCTGGAGTTTAGAAGAATGAGAGGGGATCTCATTGAAACTTTAAAAATTCTGGCAGGACTGGACAGACTAGATGCAGGGAGGATGTTCCCGATGGCGGGGAATCCAGAACCAGGGGTCACAATCTAAGGATAAGGGGTAGGCCTTTTAGGACAGAAATGAGGGAGGAATTTCTTCACCCAGAGAGTGGTGAACCTGTGGAATTCTCTACCACAGAAGGCAGTAGAGGCCAATTCATTAAATATATTCAAGAAGGAGTTGGATATATTTCTTAAGGCTAAAGGGATCAAGGGATATGGGGAGAAAGCAGGGACAGGGTACTGAATTTGGATGATCAGCCATGATCGCATTGAATGGCGGCGCAGGCTCGAGGGGCCGAATGGCCTACTCCTGCTCCTATCTTCTATGTGACCACTGGTTCTGGACTCCCCCGCCATCGGGAACATCTACCTGTGATGCAGATGATTTGAAGTATTGGATGCCGACACTGGGCACCTGGAAATGGAAAATGTCCCGTTCCCCAGCACTCGCATCCACGGACACAGAATAATTTCGCAAACAAACCACAAACACAAACCTGCTGAGAAGATGTTGATTGCGATGAGCAGCGCGTACTCAGCGTCATCCAGCTGCAGCTTCCTCATGCCCTTCGAAAACTCGAAGATCGGGTTAATGAACTCAAACTGCAATCCTAAGCGAGGGGAGAATCAGAGAGAGAGACAGGAGCACGTTACGCAAAAAGGTAGCGCGTGAATGCTGGCGTGCCGGGACTCTGCCAGTTCTGAACCCGGGGCCACCAATAGCTGGGAAACTGGCAGCAGATGAAGTGTGAAGCACGTCTAGTAGAGTTTCTGCTTTGGGCGCCATTGGCGATCCGGGCGCGAGTCGCACCCGTTTCGAGATGCTGACTCATTTGCGTATCGCCAAACGCAAAATCTGCCGCGAACCGCAGGCAGCGTTTTTAACCGTGCCTTTTTTTCCCCCCAAAATAATTTCGCTTTAAGATATATTCCTCAATATATTTAAGAGTGGTATCTTGGTGCAGTTTAATTAATACAGCTGAAAATGGGTTTAATCACTAAAAAAGAAATAAGCATTTTTTTTAATCACCGTGTCAATCCGCCACCCGTGAGTAACCCGATTTTAAAAGACGGAAAATGACTTTTAAAAATTATAAAGAACCAGCTTAATTCATAGAGACGCCTCGAAGGCCCGCAAACGAGGATAATTAGCGGAAACTCGCCATGGTGATTAATTCATCCGGGGAGGGGGGGGGGGGGGGCAGGCTTCCAGCGCAATGTTTTTTAAACTAGCGAATTAATGCACAGGGCGAAGCAATCTCTTCCGGCAGCAAGTCTGCATCACCGCTCTGCATGTATTTTTGGACGTTGCGACATCTGCCTCTTTTCACTAAATTTTAAACAACTGGCTCCACCCAGTGGCCTAGCGGGTAAAAACACCAGCGGATGTGTTATATTCAGCCCTGGTGCAATTCCTGGTCTGTGCCAAGTTAGCTGGTCTCAGCCCGAGATAGCCACTGGAGGGGTGGGGTTGGGGGGGTCTACAATTGGCTTCAGTGTGTGGAGGATGGGGATAGGATTCAGGCCAGGATGGGATGGGGATAGGATTCGGGCCAGGATGGGATGGGGATAGGATTCGGGCCAGGATGGGATGGGGATAGGATTGGGCCAGGATGCGACGGCTGCCGTGGTCGAATAGCCTGCGGTCACATCATCATCATCATCTAGCTCGCACACGATGAAGAATGGTCGCTTGGCTGAGGTACTGCCGGTGTTGCTGGTGTCCGTGCTCGAGCTCCTTTAGGGGAGGAGCGAAGAAAATTGGAAAAAAATAATAGAGACAGCGGCAAGAAACTGGAGAGGTATCAGAAAGATGGCTTCACTCACCGGCTCGTGCAAAATCGTCTTTGCTGTACGTGAAATCCTTGAGGAAGGTGATGCATTCCGTCTCGTGATTGTATCGCCGTGCCGTCTCCAGCAACATAATCTGGGAAAGATACAGATTCGAGAACGAACCAGTCAGATCTTTGATTTACAATCCCACAACCACAAGCATTCTATTCCTCTATTAATAAAGCCAAGAATCCCATATGCTTCTTTTTCTTTAAAAAAAAAACCAGCCTGCTCAACTTGTCCTGCCGCCTTCAAAGATTTGTGTACACACCGACGTAAGAAAACTACTTGGTCTAAGCGTTAAACCAAGCTTTAATCAACTGTTTTACAACATGAAGGTCTAGTTGTGTCCTTCACTAGTTCCTGTTAAGAATGTCCTGCGCAAGCTGGGCCCGTGCCCGAGTATTTATACTCTCCCTGGACAGCGCCACCCGTAGGCCGCTCAGTATTATTTCATAAGTCTTTCTTTCATGAATGACTGATTCATGTCACATACACCCCCAAGTCTCTATGATCCCTTTAAAATTGTGCTATTTAGTTCATATTGCCTCTCCTCATTCTTCCTACCAAAATGCCTCACTTCACACTTCTCGGCATTAAACTCCATCTGCCATGTGTCTGCCCATTTCACCAGTCTCCTAATTCTGTTGCTATCCTCCTCATTGTTTACCACATTTCCGAGTTTCATGTCATCTGCAAACTTTGAAATTATGCCCTCTAAAAGTTTCCCCACCACCGATGTTAGGCTGACTGGCCTGTACTTGCCGGGTTTTTCCCTCTTCCCCTTTTTTAAACAGTGGTGTAACATTTGCAATCCTCTAGTTTTTCGGCACCACTAACCCACCCCCCACAATAATCCAAGGAGGATTGGAAGATTGTTTCTTTCTTTATCAATGCAAGTTCTTTTTACAAGGATGTCTTGCTGCAGTTGTACAGGGCCTTGGTGAGACCACACCTTGAGTATTGTGTGCAGTTTTGGTCACCTTATCTGAGGAAGGACGTTCTTGCCATGGAGGGAGTGCGGCGAAGATTCACCAGACTGATACCTGGGATGGCAGGAATGACGTATGAGGAGAGATTGGGTCGATTAGGCTTATATTCGCTGGAGTTTAGAAGAATGAGAGGGGATCTTATAAAATTCTAACAGGACTAGACAGACTAGATGCAGGAAGGATGTTCCCGATGGCCGGGGAGTCCAGAACCAGGGGTCACAGTCTAAGGATAAGTGGGAAGCCATATACGTTTCAATGAGATCCCCTCTCATTCTTCTAAACTCCAGCAAGTACAAGCCCAATCGTCCCAATCTCTCCTCATACGTCATTCCTGCCATCCCAGGTATCAGCCTGGTGAATCTTCACTGAACTCCTTCCATGGCAAGAATATCCTTCCTCAGATAAGGCGACCAAAACTGCACACAATACTCAAGGTGTGGTCTCACCAAGGCCCTGTACAACTGCAGCAAGACTTCCTTGTTCTTGTACTCAAACCCTCTCGCTATGAAGGCCAACATACCAATTGCCTTCTAAAGGGGTAAGCCATTTAGGACTGAGATGAGGAGGAATTTCTTCACCCAGAGAGTGGTGAACCTGTGGAATTCTCTACCACAGAAGGCAGTTGAGGCCAATTCATTAAATATATTCAAGAAGGAGTTAGATATATTTCTTAAGGCTAAAGGGATCAAGGGATATGGGGAGAAAGCAGGGACTGAATTTGGATAATCAGCCATGATCTAATTAAATGGCGGAACAGGTTCGAGGGGCCAAATGACCTACTCCTGCTCCTATCCTCTATGTTTCTATGTTTTTACCTAATTGCGATGTAATACAATTTGAAAGTAAGCCTACGGAAAGGAACTGTACCTTAAACAGCAACATGTTCAGTACAGTACAGGAGCAGGGGGACCTTGGTGTGCAGATACAAAGGTCATTAAAGGGTGACAGTGCAAGTAGATATGACCATAAAAAGAGCAAACGGAAACCTTGATTTTGTTTCTAGAGGGATAGAATACCAAAGCAAGGAGGTAATATCGGAAATAACAACAGAAAACGCTGGAAAAACTCAGCAAGCCAGGCAGCATCCGTGGAGAGAGAGAAACAGAGTTAACGTTTCAGGTCGAAGACCCTTCGTCAGAACTGGAAAAAAGCAGGAAATGGAAAGCAAGTTTAGGGGCTGGGAAAAGGGGGAGGGGGTGAAAGAACAAAAGGGAAGGTCAGTGATGGGATAGAAAGCAGGAGAGATTAAGAGACATTGAGAGACATTAAGAGATATTCAAGGCGAGAGGAGGTGGTAATGGGACAGGTTAAGGAACAAAGGATGGCTCTAGGTGGGGTGTGAATTGCGCTGGCAGAGTGAAGGACAGCTGCCACGTGGGAGGGAAGAAAAAAGGGGCCAAACAAAAAATGTGGATAAAAAAAGGTAATATCAGACTTGTACAAGACTGTAGGCCGCAGTTGGGGTATTGTGTACAATTTTGGGCACCCCATTATAGGAAGGATATAAAAGGAAGGGGAAAAATACAGCACAGATTAATTAGGATGAGAAACTAGAGGGTTTTTTTCCACTGGAGCTCTCCCTCCCCCCCCCCCCGCCCTTCCCCCCGCACCCCCCCCGCCCGCCCCGCCCCGGCCCCCACCCCCCCGCCCCCACCCCGGCCCCCACCCCCCCCCGGGCCCCACCCCTCCCCCGCCCCCCCTGAGAAGAGGCAAGATTGATTGGCGGACAATAAATATCACCAAAACAATTGATTAATTGGTCATCCATCTCCGTGCTATTTGTGGTAACTTGCTATGTACAAATTGGCTGCGGTGTTAAATTAGATACTTGCACCAAAGTAATTTACTGCGTGTCAAACATTCTAGAAATTTGGAATTTAGAAGAATGAGGTGTGATCTTATTGAAACATATACAGGAAACTTTTTTTTTATCCGGCACCGACGGGACCGACATGGTGCCGGTTCATCAAAAATTCCGGATAACCGAACGCTATAGTAAAAGATACGGAGAGCTGAGAGCTCCGTATAAAGCAACAAAGCCTGTTGCTTAGCAACAGGTTCAGAACAATGGCCACAAGTTCCAAGCGTCTCTGTAGCTTAGCAACAGCTGCAGCCACACCCTTGCACAGCAACAGATCGAGGAACGCAGAAGTAAAACTTACCTGAACCTACTCCTGAATTTTGCCGGTTAACCGAGATTTCCGGTTATTTAGGTGCCGGTAAATCGAAAGTTTCCTGTAAGATACTGAGGGGGCTTGACAAGGTAGATGCCGAGAGGATGTTTCCCCTAGTGGGGAAATCTACAACTAGGGGGCATAGTTTCAGAATAAAGGGTCGCCCTTTTAGAATTTCTTCTCTCAGAGGGTTGTAAATCTGTGGAATTCTCTGCCCCAGAGAGCTGTGGAGGCTGGGTCATTAAGTACATTTAAGGTGGAGATAGACAGATTTTTGCAAGATAAGGAAGTGAAGGGTTATGGGGAGCAGGCAAGGAAGTGGCTTGGAGCCCAAGATCAGCCACGATCTTATTGAATGGCGGAGCAGGCTCGAGGGGCCCGAGTGGCCTATTCCTGCTCCTATTTCTCATGTTCTTAATATTTCTGGGACACATGACCAGGTGCAATATAAATGCAAGTTCTCTCCCCTTTGAAATCTGGAACTCTCTTCCCCCCCCCCCCCCAAAAGGCTGTGGGTGCTGGGTCAATTGAATTTCTTAAGACTGAGAGCGATAGATTTTTGTTGGGTAAGGGTATGGGTTAATGGTGGATACATGGAGTTAAGATACAGATCAGTCACTGAATGGCGAGTAGGCTCAATGGGGCTGAATGGCCTACTCCTGTTCCTATGTCCTCTATTTTCACTCAAGTCTATCAATCAAGTTGCCGCTCCAAGTACAAGTCAGTTTTTAAAAAAAAGCATTTCCCCATCTTCTCTCCTGAAGGCGCAGATCCTCCAGTGATTCAGTTCCACAGATACCTCAACATCCACTTGGGCAAGGTACTGTTGGCACCCGTGGAACCAAATCCCAGTGCCTTCACGAGAGGAGGGCGGAAAATAATGAGCAAAAAAGAGGGAAACTTGTCCTCAATAAACAAAACCTCGATTGTGTGACTGACCCAACAAGTCATTTACCTCATAACATTAGCGATCTCCTGTGGCGTTGCTAATGGATAGCCTGAGCTCCAGAGTACGGTGATGACGTTTAGCTGCTAAGATGGAGCTGCATTTTAACCTGGCCTGTCCCTTTAAGCCCACTGCTCGGGTACTTCGTGGGGGCGAGTGGTCAAAATAGGCACACCCTGAGGTCAATTAGAGGCCAATTGCTGCAGCACAGTTCTATAGGTTGGCAGCTGCTTGTAAATCTCTACCTCCAGCTTTGGGGGAAAGGCCAGGTTAGAACGAGCAGAATATCCAGCAGGTGGGGCCTGCGCTACTTTATGTAATAGGCAGATAGTAAAGACGTTTTTTTTTTTCGTCTCACCTCGATTGTGGATGCCTTCAACAGTGCAATCTGGTCCTCCCGCGAGAGGTCAAGGAAGCCCGGGATCTGTTTGGCAAAGTCGACGATCTCTTGCACCGAGATGATGGCCAGCTCTGTGAAGTGGGCAAAGCGCTGCTGCCGTGTCTCGCGGTTGTGGGGGTCGTTACTTTGTGGCCAAGGCTGAGAATGAAGACGACGATAAAATGAAATGCAATCCATATTCGGGGATAACTCTCGACATTGACCTTAAGCCAGTCACCATAAAATGAACTCCCTGTCATAAACAGCAAGGAATCCTTCAAACTCAGAGAAGCAAATTATCCTTTTCTTTCAGCCATGGCTCAGTGGGCAGCACTCTCGCCTCTGAGTCAGCAGATCATTGGTTCAAGTCCCCACTCCAGAGACTTGAGCACAAGATCTAGGCTGACACTCCCAGTGCCAGTACTGAGGGAGCGCTGCACTGTCAGAGGTGCCGTCTTTCTGATGAGATGTTAAACCGAGGCCCCCGTCTGCCCTCTCAGGTGGACGTAAAAGATCCTATGGCACTATTTCAAAGAAGAGGAGGGGAGTTCTCCCTGGTGTCCTGGGGCCAATATTTATCCCTCAAACAACATCAGAAAAAAAAAGATTATCTGGTCATTATCTCATTCTGTTTGTGGGAGCTTGCTGTGGGCAAATTGGCTGCCGCGTTTCCTACATTACAACAGTGACTCTCATGACTCATGAAGTAACACGGGGTGGCCAGCTGGTGGCGCCGTCCAAGGAGTATAAATACTCGGGCGTGGGCCCAGCTTGCTCAGGATGTTTCTGTAACCAGGAACTAGGTGATTGTAACTAGAAATCTCATGGTTTTGAGACAGTTGATTAAAGCCTTGTTTTATACTCAAACCAAGCTCTCAGTAGTCCTTTTACAACAGTGACTACACTTTAAAAGTGCTTAAGTGGCTGTAGAGTGATTTGGGACATCCTGAGATCGTCACAGGTTCTTTCTTATATCTTTTTTCAATTTTCCACCTATTTCTCCTCTCCTGTTGTGAAGGCTTTGAATCTTGATGGGATACGGCTCCACGGCATTGAGTCTGGATTGCACCAACAGCCTTCCAGTCCCTTGCCTATGGGGACTCGCCATTTGAAACATTAGCACAGTCAGCGCCGGCCAGCACTTCAACAAGGGGATCTCACCGCCAAGCCCGTTCCTGTTCTATCCCGACGTCCATATGCGCACCATCCAACGGGATTCATTGGACAGTGATCAGGAGCAGGATCCCTGGCTGATTTCCCAACCCTCACCCCTCCCTGGCATCAAGCCCAACCATAGTGTCCAACTACTGCTCTGCACTACATGTGCTTACTCCGCACAGATCATGGGTCAAACCAGAGACCTTCTGGTCTGTACGGTTCCATACTACACCGGACATTCTTTATCAACTCGTCTTTTATTAATTGGTGAAGTTTCAACTGTTAATACTGAAATTAAATAATCTCTTTAACATATATACAGGAAACTCTCGTTTAAACAGCACCCAATTATCCAGAATTCTCTAATAACCGGCAAAATTCAGGAGTAGGTTTTGAGGCTTCCGTATACTGTATAATTGCGGCTGTGTAATCAGGGATCTCGTACCTTTTGCCGTGTAACCATGGCTCCTGCACCTCTGGTTGTGTAACCGGGTCCCCTGTACCTGTGTTATGGGGCTCCAGCACTTCTGGCTGTGTTACGGGGCTCCAGCACTTCTGGCTATGTTACGGGGCTCTCGTACCTTGGGCCATTGTCACTCCATGTCCCTTCTTCCTTATCCGGAATTTTTAAGCAACCGGCACCATCCCGGTCCCGTCGGTGCCGGATACCAAAGAGTTTCCTGTACTGTTGCTTTCGAACGGATCAGCGCATTATCACTGAAATGTTCAGTTGTCACGTCGCAATTGCTAACCCCAACACATCCCCTGGTAAATGCATGGCCTGATGTGATATGGACCAGGAAAGGCCATGGTTCAATTCCCAACCTGTTGATGAGCTGATCTCAGGGGTGGCACTAGACTGGGTCTCAGCAATCCTGGGCTAAGGAGGGGTCTATTCCCATTCCTCTGAACAGGGTGTGTGTGTGTGTCTCAGTCTCTTGTTTTCATGCCCCATAACAAGGTTTCTCTTCCCCCCGCCCCCCAACCTCCTCCAAAAGGGTGTTTCTGGCTCCTTTCCCCCCTCCCCCCAAACTCTCCCAAATAAAGAATCCATGGGGGGGGGGGGGGGGGGTTCCCATTCTTCTTCATCACAACAACAACAACAACAACTTATATTTATATAGCGCCTTTAGCGTAGTAAAACGTCCCAAGGTGCTTCACAGGCGTATTACAGGAAACTTTGGTTTATCCGGAGGTTATATGTCCGGAATACTCGATCTAACGGCAAAAATCAAAACCGTTTTCTGTAAGTTTTTTTTAGTTCTCGTTGCTTTTTTTACCCCAGTCAGGCACTGCAAGGTCTGTAGCTATAGCAACAGCTTCAGCTACAGACGCTTGCAGCTGCAGCCGACTGTTTACAAGCTGTTGCTAAGCAACAGTGTTTGTTGTCAGATACGGAGATGAAAACCTCCGTATGCTTCAACATTAACTTTGTATGTCCGGCAGTTTTGATAGATCGGCAACACGCCGGTCCCGTCGGTGCCGGATATCACAAAGTTTCCTGTATAAGACAAAAAATTTGGCACCGAAGCACATAAGAAGAAATTGGGGCAGGTGACCAGAAGCTTGGTCAAAGAGGTAGGTTTTAAGAAGTGTCTTAAAGGAGGAGAGAGAGGTAGCGAGGCGGAGAGGTTTAGGGAGGGAATTCCAGAGCTTAAGGCCTAGGCAGCTGAAGGCACGGCAGCCAATGGTTGAGCGATTAGAATCAGGGATGCTCAAGAGGGCAGAATTAGAGGAGCGCAGATATCTCGTGGGGTTGTGGGGCTGGAGGAGGTTACAGAGCTAGGGAGGGGTGATGGAGGGAATTGAAAACAAGGATGAGAATTTGAAATCGAGCCGTTGCTTAACCGGGAGCCAATGTAGGTCAGCGAGCACAGGGGGAGGTGGGTGAACGGGACTTGGTGCGAGTTAGGACACAGCCAGCAGAGTTTTGAGGACCTCAAGTTTACGTAGGGTGGAATGTGGGAGGCCAGCCAGGAGTGCGTTGGAATAGTCAAGTCTAGAGGTAACAAAGGCATGGATGAGGGTTTCAGCAGCGGATGAGCTGAGGCAAGAGTGGAGACGAGCGATGTGACGGAAGTGGAAATAGGCGGTCTTAGTTATGCTGCGGATGTGTGGTCGGAAGCTCATTTCAGGGTCAAATATGACACCAAGGTTGCAAAAAAGTGTGGTTCAGCCTCAGATAGATGTTAGGGAGAGGAATGGAGTCGGTGGCTAGATGGTGCATGTGTGTGTTGGATGTTGGGCGAGGACAGTAGTGGCTGCAACACCACCCCCATCTCACGGTTAAATCATAGAATCGCGGAATAGTGCAGCACAGAAGGAGGCCATTCGGCCCATCGAGTCTGCGTCGGCTCTTTCGAAGGGCAATCCAGTCAGTCCCACTCCCCCGCTCTCTCCCCATATCCCTGCAATTTTTTCTCCTTCAAGTATTTATCCAATTCCCTTCTGAAGACTATTGTTGAATCTGTATCCACCGCCCTATCAGGCAGCGCATTCCAAATACTAGCCACTCGTTGCGTAAAAAAGGTATTCCTCATGTCGTCTCTGATTCGTTTGCCAATCGCCTTAAATCTGTGTCCTTTGGTTAGCGACCCTTCTGCCACTGGAAACAATGTCCTTTTATTTACTCGATCGAAACCCTTCATGATTTTGAGCACCTCTATCAAATCTCCTCTTAACCTTCTCTGCTCCAGGGAGAACAACCCCAGCTTCTCCAGTCTCTCCACATAACTGTAGTCCCTCATCCCAGGAACCATTCTAGTAAATCTCCTCTGTACCCTCTCCAGAGCCTTCACGTCCTTCCTAAAGTGCGGTGCCCAGAATTGGACACAATACTCCAGCTGGGGCCGAACTAGTGTTTTATTTTATAAATAATCATACAAATAGCCGCTGACTCTCAAGCCTGGGTTTTGCGATCGGCAATATTTAACACCGATGTGGGGAGACCTACGTATGAAGGCTGGCCATTTGGGTATGATTACTTTACTTCATCGGCCGTGAGGCGCTTTGGGACAACCCGAGATCGTAAAAGGCGCTATACGGATGCAAGTTCTTTCTTTCTTACTGAAGGATGCCTGGCACCCATGGAGCTGTACCCCAGAATGAATTGAGGCTTTCAGGAGAGCAAGAAAAAGACTTGCATTTCTATAGCGTCTTTCACAACCACCGGACGTCCCAAAGTGCTTTACAGCCAATGAAGTACTTTTCAAGTGCGGTCACGGTTGTAATGTAGGAAAGGCGGCAGCCAATTTGCGCACAGCAAGCTCCCACAAACAGCAATGCCCAGATCATCTGTTTTAGTGAATCTGGCTGAGGGATAAATATTGGCTAGGAAACCAGGCTCTTCTTCGAAATAGTGCCGTGGGCTCTTTTACGTCCACTTGAAAGAGCAAACGGGGCCTCAGTTTAACATCACATCTGAAAGACGGCACCTCCGACAGTGCAGCGCTCCCTCTTTACAAGCGCTCTACTCGGAGCTCCGGCATGGCAAGGGAGCCCCAGGTGGGCAGAGGAAACGCTTCAAGGACACCCTCAAAGCCTCCTTGAAAAAGTGTAACATCCCCACCGACACCTGGGAATCCCTGGCCCAAGACCGCACAAAGTGGAGGAGAAGCATCCGGGAAGGCGCCGAACACCTCCAGTCTCTTCGCCGGGAGCAAGCGGAAGCCGAGCGCAGGTCAACCCAAGCACCCCACCCACCCGCCCCTTCAACCACCGTCTGCCCCACCTGTCCCGCATTGGACTCATCAGTCACCTGAGAACTCATTTTTAATGTGGAAGCAAGTCATCCTCGGTTCCGAGAGACTGCCTAAGAAGAGAACTCCCTCAGTACTGGCACTGGGAGCGTCAGCCTGGATTTTTGTGCTCAAGTCTCTGGAGTGGGGACTGGAACCCACAACCCTCTGACTCAGAGGCGAGGGTGCTACCCACTGAGCCACGCATGACACGCAGGGGGGGGGGGGGGGGGGGGGGAAGAGAAATGTCAAAGAAGTAATCCAAGCGTACTTCTCTTTTAAACACCACAAAAGAACAAAGGAGGCAAACAGTTTCCGCAGGACGGTGCTTCGGTGAACTCACTGTTACTTTCGGCTGGTCACTGAACGACCGCTTGTTGCACTGCTGCTGCGCAGCCACCAGCTGCTGGATCATCTCTTCCTGTTGCGCCGTGAGCCTGGCCGTGTCCAGCGTCACTGGCGAGTCCTCCGCCGGCACCACCATCGTCTGCGCCAGGTCGTCCTCCCGCTTCTTCTGCTTCTTGCTGCGGATCTGCTCCTCCGACAGAACACCTGGAGGGGGCAACAAGCACGGTCAACATTCTGGGATGGTGGGCGGGATCGCTGGTGGGAAACGAGTCAGGTACAGGAAACTTTTTTTTATCCGGCACGGACGGGACCGACGTGGTGCCGGTTCATCAAAAATTCCGGATAACCGAACGCTATAGTAAAAGATAGGGAGAGCTGAGAGCTCCGTATAAAGCAACAAATCCTGTTGCAACTGTAGAACAATGGCCACAAGTTTCAAGCGTCTCTGTAGCTTAGCAACAGCTGCAGCCACACCCTTGCACAGCACAGATGGAAGGCGGCAAGTACAATATGAAGTAAAACCTACTCCTAAATTTTGCCGGTTAACCGAGATTTCCGGTTATTTAGGTGCCGGTAAATCGAAAGTTTCCTGTAAATTCCTTCTGCATTGCACCTTCTAGATTTTTTTAAATAAGGTTTGCACGATTAAATAAAAATGGATATTCAGGATGATAGTTAATTCGAATATTGTCCTTTCACTTTCTCCCCCCACCCATTTATCCTCCTCCCCATCCAGTTCCTGACCACTTGAGTATCTCTCATTGGCCCAATATTTGTAGAGATCTTCAACTTCAAATCTTCCTTAAGAATTGTACCCTCCCCAATTCTTTGAATCTTCCATTATCACCTCCCTATTCAAAAAAGGCCATCCTCAATCTCTTCATAGAAACATAGAAGATAGGAGCACGAGTAGGCCATTCGGCCCCTCGAGCCTGTTCCGCCATTTAATGAGATCATGGCTGATCATCCAAATTCAGTACCCTGTCCCTGCTTTCTCCCCATATCCCTTGATCCCTTTAGTCTTAAGAAATATATCTAACTCCTTCTTGAATATATTTAATGAATTGGCCTCAACTGCCTTCTGTGGTAGAGAATTCCACAGGTTCACCACTCTCTGGGTGAAGAAATTCCTCCTCATCTCTGTCCTAAATGGCTTACCCCTTATCCTTAGACCGTGACCCCTGGTTCTGGACTCCCCCGCCATCGGGAACATCCTTCCTGCATCTAGTCTGTCTAGTCCTGTTAGAATTTTATAAGTTTCAATGAGATCCCCTCTCATTCTTCTAAACTCCAGCGAGTATAAGCCCAATCGACCCAATCTCTCCTCATACGTCACTCCTGCCATCCCAGGTATCAGTCTGCTATTCTATCTCCTACCCTATTTTACAAAGGCCACCCTCAACCTCTTCATCCTCTCCATCTCCTACCCCTCACCTCTACTTCCTCTTGAAACACATCAGCACCACCCGGCTTCATTTCCCCTCTATTCAAACCCATTCAGTATGGTTTCCATCCCACCTTTAGCACTAAGACTATCCTGGTCAAAGTCATCAACAATATTCAGTGTAATTGCATTTGGGGGCATGCCATTCCTCCTCGTCTTCCTCAATCGCACCATGCCTGTCAACGCAGTCACTCGTTCCACCCTCCGCTACCACGTCTTCCCCATCATCCACCTCTACGTAATTGCCCAATTATGGTTCCAATCCTACCTATGCCACGCAGCCAGTATCTCCCCTCTAATGGCATCTCCTTCTGTGCCTGCGTGGCCACCTTCATCGTGCCCCAGGGATCCTTGGCCCCTTGCTTTTCCCCAACAGTAGCATCTGCAAGCATATGGTCAACTTCATAAGAGTGACCACCCAACTTTACCGGTCTAAAACGACTGGCACGGCAACAGTGGAGATCTGGTCAGCCAGAAATCTCTTCGGTTTAACAAGACCGAAATTATCCTATTCGTCTCCAGCCCAAACTTTGTGGCCTAGTCACCTATCCCACTTCCTTTCCCAGCAACTTGCTCAGGCTGAATCTGAAGGTAAGCATTCTCTGTCATAAGAGACTCACATCTGAGCTTCAAACTCCACATCTGATCTACTGAGAAGATTGCGTATATCCCAACTCCAGAGCATCGCCCCCCCGCCCCTGCACTTCAATCTCACCCCTTCACTGCCCAATCATCCTCGAAGCTCAACTTCCCTAACATTCCCCAGGTCGGACTCCCAAGCCCCACCCTACATTAAACTCCAAGTCACCAAAACTCCGCGGCCTGTAGCCAGTCTGGTACACGCATCACCCTTGTCCTTCTTTCCCAATCGCTCCCCTTTACCTCTGCAACCGTATCCAGTCGTACATTGAGTACCAAAATAGAAAAGTGTTCTGTATCCAGGACTGACACATACATTAAAGAAAGACTTGCATTTATATAGCACCTTTAACGGTCTCAGGACATCCCAAAGCGCTTTACAGCCAATTAATACTTTTGCAGTGTAGTCACTGTTGTAATGTAGGAAACTCGGCAGCCAATTTACGCACAGCAAGCTCCCACAAGCAGCAATGTGATAAAGACCAGATAATCTCTTATTTTTGTTATGTTGATTGAGAGATAAATATTGGCCCCAGGACACCGGGGAGAACTCCCCTGCTCTTCTTCGAAATAGTGGCCGTGGGGTCTTTTACGTCCACCTGAGAGGGTAGACGGGGCCTCGGTTTAACGTCTCATCCGAAAGACGGCACCTCCGACAGTGCAGCACTCCCTCAGCCTGGATTTCTGTGCTCAAGTCTCTGGAATGGGACTTGAACCTGTAACCTTCTGACTCAGAGACGAGAGAGAGTGCTGCTCCACTGAGCCACGGTTGACACTTGCTCGATCAGAACAACCACCAAAACAAATTCAACCACCGAACTGATGAATACTAATCGGGCCACTCTACCCGCTCCGATTTCAGAGAGGAAGGAAACTGCCGGAAAAAAAAACTCGCTTACAATGTTCCCTCATCCCGGCCTCCCGGCATTTCCGGAGCCGGCACTCCTGGCATTTCCTGCGCATGTACATGTCCATCTCGCACTTGCCGCTGCTCTTGCAGGTGTACTGTGCATTCTTGATGACGCTGCGGCGGAAGAAGCCCTTGCAGCCCTCGCAGCTGAGCACGTTGTAGTGGAAGCCCGACGCCTTGTCCCCGCAGACGCTGCAAACCTCGTTCCCCAGCATCTTCGGGGCGGGACCCTTCTTGCGCTTTAACATGGGCTCGTTCCCTGGAAAGGCAGGGAGAAGTAAGTAATGAGGCACAATTGTTCGTGGTTAAATGGCTGCCACCCAGCTAGCTTTTTTTTTGGATAAACAAGGGCAGGAAACACTGAAAGCAAAATAACAACAGAAAACGCTGGAAAAACTCAGCAGGCCAGGGCAACATCCGTGGAGAGAGAAATAGAGTCAACGTTTCAGGTCGAAACCCTTCGTCAGAACTGAGAAAAAAAGACAGGCAATGAAACAGATTAAAAGGCCAGTTTGGGGGCTGGGAAATGGGGGAGGGGATGAAAGAACAAAAGGGAAGGTCAGTGAGAGGTGAAGAGACGTTAAGAGATATTCAAGACGAGACGAGATGGTAATCGGACAGGTAAAGAGACAAAAGACGGCTCTAGATGAAGTGTGAAATGTGCAGGCAGAGTGAGAGACAGCTGCCATGTGGGAGAGAGAAAAAGGAAAAGGCACAAACCAAAAGTGTGGATAAAAAATATATAAAAATGTAATAGGGGCCGAGGTTATGATCTGAAGTTGTTGAACTCGATATTGAGTCCGGAAGGCTGTAAAGTGCCTAATTGGAAGAGGAGGTGCTGTTCCTCGAGCTTACGCTGAGCTTCCGTGGAACAATGCAAGAGGCCGCGGACGGTGAGGAACACCGAAAGCAAACAGGTAACATACACAAATCATTGGTTAAGCCCGTTAGAAGACTGCGCTCGTTTTTTTGGGGCATTTTGCTTTCGAGAAAGAGGTCACGGAGAAGGGGCAGATGAGATTTATTAAGACGATACCAGGAATCAGAGGCTTTAGTTATGAGAATCTTTTCAATGGAACCGAGAAGGTTATGAAGAGATCCAATAGACGTGTTTCTTTACTCAAAAAGTGGCGAGAATGTGCAACTCGCTACCACAGGGAGTGCGTGAGGCTAATAGCAGAGAGGCATTTAAGGGGGAAGCTAGTAAATGAGGGCGAAAGGGCTGATAAGGTTAGATAAAGTAAGGTGGCAGGGCGGGGTGGGGCGGGGGAGGCTCGTGTGTAGACCTGTTGGGCCGAATGGCCTGTTTCGGTGCTGTAAAATTCTATGTAAAAGTAGGAGGGATTATGAGGGTCAATAGAAAAACCCTTGAAAATTGATTGACGTACGTTTAACCCCCTGTGCACCGAGCTACTTGTGCAACAGGTGAGTAAATACTCCTGCTCCTAATGAAACGCCTACTGTGCCAGGCCCTATGCTTTCTTTTAGTTATTCGTTCACGGGATGCATTCTGAATCTATCCCATTTTGCACGGTGGTAGTGTCACATAAGACGATGGAAACATAAGAAATAAGAGCAGGAGTCGGCCATTCGGCCCCTCGAGCCTGCTCCGCCATTCAATAAGATCATGGCTGATCATCGACCTCAATCCCACTTTACCGCCCGATCTCCATATCCCTTGATTCCCCTAGAGTCCAAAAATCTATCGATCTCAGCCTTGAATATACTCAAAGACTCAGCATTCACAGCCCTCTGGACGCATCTCGTGAACAAATAATTAAAAGAAAGCATAGGACCTGGCACAGTAGGCATTTCATTAGGAGCAGGAGTATTTACTCACCTGGGGCAGAGAATTCCAAAGATTCACAACCCCGAGTGAAGAAATTCCTCCTCATCTCGGTCTTAAATGGCCGACCCCTTATCCTGAGGCTATGCCCACTAGTTCTAGACTCTCCAGCAAGGGGGAAACAACCTCTCAACATCTACCCTGTCAATCCACCCTCAGAATCTTGTATGTTTCAATGAGATCACCTCTCATTCTTCTAAACTCCAGCGAGTATAGGCCCAATCTACTCAATCTCTCATCACAGGACAACCCTCTCATCCCATGGAGGGTGTCCTCAGTGTGAAGACGGGACTTCGACTCCACAAGGACTGTGCAAGTAGTCACTCCTACCAATGCTGATCGAGTATATTTTTGATCACACAGTTCAGTCAAGGCAGAAAATTTGAACTTTTTCAAAAGAATAATTCCTTTCTTTATATTAAAAAAAGCACCTTACCGCTGACATTTAGGGAGCATTCTGGCTCAGTGGAGAATGAACCGTTGTGGATAGCACCCTCCTCCAGCTCCTCCTCCTTCACATGATACTGTGCGCTGTCTGCACTGTCCTCCGTGACAGGATCCGCGACATCTTTGTCATCTTCTGAAAAGAATATGGGATATGGGGGGGGGGGGGGGGGGGGTGGGAAGTGATCAAAATCAAAATTAACCACCGTCAATGAAACTTGACAATTATATATTCAGATAGTTTGCCTTTCCTCTCCAGAAGGTGTAACCACCGCCTTGCTCCTTGAGCTGGCCTTCCCCGGAGAGGCATCCGGGAAGGCGGCGAACACCTCGAGTCTCTTCACCGGGAGCAAGCGGAAGCCAAGCGCAAACAGCAGAAGGAGCGCACGTCAACCCAAGCACCCCACCCACCTGCCCCCTTCAACCACCGTCTGCCCCACCTGTGACAGAGACTGTAGGTCCCGCATTGGACTCATCAGTCACCCGAGAACTCATTTTTAGTGTGGAAGCAAGTCATCCTCGGTTCCGAGGGACTGCCTAAGAGAAGATTCAAAGAGTTACAATTTATCTGAAAGCGAAATCTGTCGGAACAGGAGGAGGCCATTCAGCCCCTCGAGCCTGCTCCGCCACTCAAATCAGATCACGGCTGATCTTCACCTCAACTTCATTTTGCCACCTTTGCTCCATATCCCTTCGTAACAAAAATCTATCGATCTCAGTCTTTCCAGCTCCAAGTGACCCAGCATACGCAGCCTTTGGGGGAGCGAATATCAAATTTCTGGCCCTTTAAATTAAAAAATGCTTCCTGATTTCACTCCTGAACGGCCTGGCTCTAATTTTAAGATTGTGTCCCCTTGTTCTGGACTGCCCCCACCAGAGGAAATCGTTTCTCCGTATCTACCCTATCGAATCCTTTAAACACCTCGATCAGATCACTCCTCAATCTCCTAAACCCGAGGGAATACAAGCCACGTTTATGCAACTTGTCTTCGTAATTTAACCCTCGAAGCACTTGTACCATCCTGGTGAATCTGCACCGCATCCCTTCCAAGGCATGGAGGTTCCATTGAGTGCCTGTGGCAGTCATTTCCATCCCCGCACCGCAACCCCCCGCCCCAACATCGACTCCCCACCACACGCAAAGAACCACTGGGAACCCACGGGAATTATTCAAATTATGCTGACGGGAACAGGCCATTCAGCCCCTCGAGCCTGTTCCGCCCTTCAATAAGACGACGGTTGATCTGTATCTTAACTCCCATCTACCCGCCTTGGTTCCGTAACCCTTAGGCCCTCCTTGCCGAACAAAAATCCATCAATCTCAGTTTTGACATTTTTAATTGACCCCCCCAGCCTCAACAGCTTTTTTAGGGAGAGTTTTTTCCAGGTTTCCACCACCCTTTGTGTGAAGAAGTGCTTCCTGACATCACCCGAGCGGCCTGGCTCTAATTTTAACGTTACCCCCCCCCATGACCCCTGGAACATTCACCAACGTCAGCAGTGGCCAGGTTAACCTCAGGACGTCCCAAAGCGTTCTACAGCCAATGAAGTACTTTTTGAAGTGTAGTCACTGTTGTAATGTGGGAAACACGGCAGCCAATTTGCGCACAGCAAGCTCCCACAAACAGCGATGTGATAACGACCGGATCATCTGTTTTAGTGATTAAGCGGACGCAAAACCCACCAACTATACGCCAAGTTTCTGCCGACGTGAAAAGTATCTCCTGTGTCAGTGTACTTATAGATAAAGCTCTTCTAAAGGCCTTGGAGAGGGAGCAGAGGAGATTGACCAGAATGGTACCAGGGATGAGGGACTTCAGTGATGTGGAGAGACTGGAGAAGCTGGGATGGTTCTCCTTAGAGCAGAGAAGGTGAAGGGGCAGAGTTAATATAGAGGTGTTCAAAATTATGAAGTAAATAATAGATTAAATAAGGAGTAACTATTTCCACTGGCAGGAGGGTCGGTAACCAGGGGACACAGATTGAAGATAATTGGTAAAAGAACCAGAGGGGGAGATGAGAAGAATTTTTTTACACAGCGAGTTGTTGTGATCTGGAATGCACTGCCTGAAAGGGGCGGTGGAAGCAGATTCAATACTAACTTTCAAAAGGGAATTGGATAAATACTTGAAAAGGAAAAGATTAGCAGGGCTACGGGGAAAGAGCGGGGGTGGGGAGCGGGACTAATTGGAGAGCTCGTTCAAAGAGCCGGCACAGGCACGATGGGCCGAATGGCCTCCTTCTGTGCAGTGTATAAGCCTATAAAAGGACTTACCGTGGCCAGCGTCCAAGCCATTCACAGCTGAGAAGGACATCTTCCATCACGTGCTCCACTGCATTGTGAAAATACAAACCCAGAAAGAAGCTGGGAAAGATAAAGAAAAGAAGTATAAATTGTTAATAGTGCAGTTTGATCTTTAGAAACATAGAAAAATAGGAGCAGGTGTAGGCCATTCGACCCTTCGAGCCTGCCCCGCCATTCAATATGATCATGGCTGATCCTCTATCTCAATACCATATTCCCGCTCTCTCCCCATACCCATTGATGCCTTTTGTGTCTAGATGCTATTCTTTCACCTCCTCGGCTGGATTTTCAGGTCCGGTCAGCTACGGTACGACTCCCCAGTGGCCATTTTACACGGATGAGTCTAGACAATGAGTGTCAACAGGCTACTCCGTATCGGAGGGCATAATAGCAGGACCTGGCTTTCGTTGGCACTCAATAACCCCCCCCCCACCCCAGAAACACACACTTCTGGCAGGGGTTGGTGTATAGCGGCCAGAAGCAGGAACCCTGGCTGTTTTTACCCTTCCTGAACCAGGGGGACTGAGCCCTGTTATAAGGCACCAACGGGTGTCCACAGGCCACTGTTCCTGCAAAAGAGTGGAAACACCTGAACTCGAGGCTCTTGGCCAATCTCCAGCAAAGCCGTTCTACAGGAAACCAGCAGAGGACATGACCGGGGGTGGGAGGTGCAGACAAAGTGCATTTTCTCCCTTCCCCTTTTCTCTCTCACTACCTCAAGATCCAAGACTCGGCCAATGAAGTGTCCAGTCCTTTTTTTAAATTCATTCATGGGACGTGGGCAAGGCCGGCATTTATTGCCCATCCCTAATTGCCCCTTGAGAAGGTGGCGGTGAGTCGCCTTCTTGAACCGCTGCAGTCCGTGTGGTGAAGGTACTCCCACAGCGCTGTTAGGGAGGGAGTTCCAGGATTTACCCCAGCGACGATGAAGGAACGGCCAATATATTTCCAAGTCAGGGTGGAGGAGAACTTGGGAGCTGGTGGTGTTCCCATACGCCTGCTACCCTTGTCCTTCTAGGTGGTAGAGGTCACGGGTTTGGGAGATAATGTCTGACATGAATCAGTCATTCATGAAAAAAACTTATGAAATAATACTGAGCGGCCTACGGGTGGCGCTGTCCAGGGAAGAGTATAAATACTCGGGCACGGGCCCAGCTTGCGCAGGGCATTCTTAACAGGAACTAGTGAGGACACAACTAGACCTCCATGTTGTAAAACAGTTGATTAAAGCCTTGTTTAACGCTTAGACCAAGTGCCTAGTAGTTTTCTTACGTCACTGTCAAAGAAATCCTGGCTACGAACGGGTGGGATTCACGCAATAGAAACGAGCAAGAAGTGGCAGACATTGCTACTTCAGAACTGGAGTGGGACTTAAGCCTTGAAGGTCACAACCTTCTGTCTCAGAGGCAAGAGTGCTACCGACTGACACCATGAAATCCTAGCTATTATTATAATATTATTATAATAGTAACGAGCCTATATCATGTTTTTTTTTATTCGTTCATGGGATGTGGACGTCACTGGCAAGACCAGCGTTTATTGCCCATCCCTAATTGCCCTTCTTGAACTGCTGCAGTCCGTGTGTACTTCTTTGCAGCGGTTTGGTACAACTGAGTGGCTCGCTAGGCCATTTCAGAGAGCAGTTAAGAGTCAACCACATTGCGGTGGGTCTGGAGTCATATATAGGCCAGACTGGGTAAGGACGATAGATTTCCTTCCCTAAAGGGCATTAGTGAACCAGATGGGTTTTTACAACAATCCGGTAGTTTCATGGTCACCATTACTGATACTAGCTTTTTATTCCAGATTTATTTACTTAACTGAATTTAAATTCCCCAGCTGCCATGGTGGGATTTGAAGTTATTTCTCCGGATCATTAATCCAGGCCTCTGGGTTACCAGTCCAGTAACATTACCACTATGCTACCGCACCCGTAACATACCTGCATTAGCACACCTCGCCACCACTGGGCTCCCAGTGTTCAAAGCTTCATTGTTCCTGCTCCTCTCAGTCCAGCTGGGCAAAATCTTGCGGGGTTTTTCTCCCCCTTATTCCTCCTCTCTCCAAAGTGCTCGAGAGGAGGGGGGCCCTGAGTTTGTGTCGAGTTGGAGAGTTCGTGTTTGCTGTCCGCCCTGAAACAACACAAGTTAGTCGGATGGAATAACTCGCATAAAAGAAACTCACAAGCCACAACTAACATGCAGGAAGGATGAGAGGAGAAAGAAAGAAAGTCTTGCATTTCTCCAGCGCTTTTCACGACCACCGGACGTCCCAAAGTACTTTACAGCCAATGAAGTACTTTTTGAAGTGGAGTCACTGTTGTAATGTAGGAAACGTGGCAGCCAATTTGCGCACAGCAAGCTCCCACAAACAGCAATGTGATAACGACCAGATAAACTGTTTTTATGTGATGTTGGTTGAGGGATAAATATTGGCCCCAGGACACCGGGGAAGAACTCCCCCTGCTCTTCGTCGAAATAGTGGCCGCGGGATCTTTTACGTCCACCTGAGAGGGCAGACGGGGCCTCGGTTTAACGTCTGAAAGACGGCACCTCCGACAGTGCAACACCCCCTCAGCACGGCACTGGGAGTTTCGGATTCGATTTTTGTCTCTGGAGTGGGCCTCGAACCCACAACCTTCTGACTCAGGGTGCTACCAACTGAGCAAAGATCAGATCCTTAAATCCACAAAGCAAATCATTCTGGATCCTTGAATTAAGGCACCCTCTTTTAGGATGGTGTTAGGCAAGCCAGAGGTTCGAGAGGGGGGGGTTTTAAAGTCACTGAGTGTGGGCAGTGTGATACAGAGAGGCCTCAGATAAATATGAAATAAACACAATCTGATGCAGATAAATATGAAATAAACACAATCTGATGCAGATAAATATGAAATAAACACAATCTGATGCAGATAAATATGAAATAAAACACAATCTGATGCAGATAAATATGATATAAACAGAATCTGATGCAGATAAATATGAAATAAACACAATCTGATGCAGATAAATATGATAAACAGAATCTGATGCAGATAAATATGAAATAAACAGAATCTGATGCAGATAAATATGAAATAAACACAATCTGATGTAGAAAGGATCCACATTTGGGCCTCAAATAAATAGGAAATAAAGACAATTCCCCCTCTTTACTCACCTAAACAATGCAGCATTTAAACAGAAACACACACAAAATACCCTCTTTAAATATCGCCGCGGAGCAGAGCCCATTAAGCATTCCTTACCGGCCTGTGTGTGGTTTTTATTTTATTGCCATCCCTCCCTGGGAACTTTCCCCTCTCCTCTTGTTGCTGACCCTCTGCAGCTTTTGACAACTTCAGGCAGACGCCGCCACAACCTAACTCCGCGCTGGCCCCGCAGCCCCGCCTCCGGCCCGCAGCCGCCGCCCATTGGTCCGCCCGCCCCCGGCCACCGCTCCCCTTTGGTCGGCCCTCCCGTCAATCATCTCGGTCCCCATCAAACTAGGTTGACGCGGGCGGGGTTGGGGGTGGGGTTGTTTGACACAACATCCGGCGGAAGTGAGCAAGTTAATATAATTTATTTTTAAAATCCACCGATTTTTAAAAAAGTAGATACCTCACATCAGACTAATACAATTTGTATTCAATATTTGGTGGTAATTTTATATTTCCTCCCCCCCCAATTAAGACTTGCTGGATGGTCTTTGCCCCGCTGCGTGTTGCGACATTGGGGTGCCATCTTTGTTCGGGGCTCAAACCAGAGACAGAGACAACAACAACACCACCAACAACAACAACAACACCACCAGCAGCAACACCAGCAACAACAACAACACCACCACCACCACCACCAACAACAACAGCAACACCAGCAACAACAACAACACCAGCAACAACACCAACACCAGCAACAACAACAACACCAACAACACCAGCAACAACAGCAACAACACCAGCAACAACACCAACACCAGCAACACCAACAACACCAGCAACAACAACACCAGCAACACCACCAACAACAACACCAACACCAGCAACAACAACACCAGCAACAACACCAGCACCAACAACACCAACACCAGCAACAACAACACCACCACCAACAACACCAACACCAGCAACAACACCAGCACCAACAACACCAACACCAGCAACAACACCACCACCAACAACACCAACAGCAGCAACAACACCAGCAACAACAACACCAGCAACACCAACAACACCAGCAACAACAGCAACAACAACACCAGCAACAACAACACCAGCAACAACACCAGCAACAACACCAACACCAGCAACACCAGCAACACCAACAACACCAGCAACAACAACAACACCAGCAACAACAACAACACCAGCAACACCAGCAACAACAACACCAACACCAGCAACAACACCAGCAACAACAACACCAACAACACCAGCAACACCAACAACAACACCAGCAGCAGCACCAACAACACCAGCAACAACACCAGCAACAACAACAACACCAACAACGCCAACACCAACAACACCAGCAACACCAACGACAACACCAGCACCAACACCAGCAACAACAGCAACAACACCAGCAACAACAACACCAACACCAGCAACACCAACAACACCAGCAACACCAGCAACAACAACAACACCAGCAACACCAACAACAACACCAACACCAGCAACAACAACACCAGCAACAACAACACCAACAACAGCAACAACAACACCAGCAACAACACCAGCAACAACACCAACACCAGCAACAGCAACAACAACAACACCAACAACACCAACACCAGCAACAACAACACCAACAACACCAGCAACACCAACAACAACACCAGCAACAACACCAGCAACAACAACAACACCAACAACGCCAACACCAACAACACCAGCAACAACACCAACACCAGCAACAGCAACAACAACAACACCAACAACAACACCAGCAACACCAGCAACAACAGCAACAACAACACCAGCAACAACAACACCAGCAACAACACCAGCAACAACAACACCAGCAACAACACCAACACCAGCAACAGCAACAACAACACCAACAACACCAACACCAGCAACAACACCAGCAACAACAACACCAACAACACCAGCAACACCAACAACAGCAACAACAACACCAACAACACCAACACCAGCAACAACACCAGCAACAACAACACCAACAACACCAGCAACACCAACAACACCAGCAACAACACCAGCAACACCAACAACAACACCAGCAACAACACCAGCAACAACACCAACACCAGCAACAGCAACAACAACAACACCAACAACGCCAACACCAACAACAACACCAGCAACACCAACGACAACACCAGCACCAACAACACCAGCAACAACAGCAACAACACCAGCAACAACAACACCAACACCAGCAACACCAACAACACCAGCAACAACAACAACACCAGCAACACCACCAACAACAACACCAACACCAGCAACAACAACACCAGCAACAACACCAGCACCAACAACACCAACACCAGCAACAACAACACCAACAGCAGCAACAACACCAGCAACAACACCAGCAACACCAGCAACACCAGCAACAACACCAGCAACAACACCAGCAACAACAACACCAGCAACAACACCAACACCAGCAACAGCAACAACAACAACACCAACAACACCAGCAACAACACCAGCAACACCAACACCAGCAACAACAACAACACCAGCAACACCAGCAACAACAACACCAGCAACACCAACACCAGCAACACCAACACCAGCAACAACAACACCAACACCAGCAACAACACCAGCAACAACAACACCAACAACACCAGCAACACCAGCAACAACACCAGCAACACCAACAACACCAGCAACAACACCAGCAACAACAACACCAACAACGCCAACACCAACACCAACAACACCAACAACAACACCAGCAACACCAACGACAACACCAGCACCAGCAACACCAGCAACAACACCAGCAACACCACCAACAACAACACCAACACCAGCAACAACAACACCAGCAACAACACCAACAACAACAACACCAGCAACACCAACAACACCAGCAACAACAACAACACCAACAACGCCAACACCAACAACACCAACAACACCAGCAACACCAACGACAACACCAGCACCAGCAACACCAGCAACAACACCAGCAACACCACCAACAACAACACCAACACCAGCAACAACAACACCAGCAACAACACCAACAACAACAACACCAGCAACACCAACAACACCAGCAACAACAACAACACCACCAACAACACCAACAACAACAACACCAGCAACACCAACAACACCAGCAACAACACCAGCAACAACAGCACCAGCAACAACACCAGGAACAACAGCAACAACAACACCAGCAACAACACCAGCAACACCAACAACACCAGCAACAACACCAGCAACAACAGCAACAACAACACCAGCAACAACACCAGCAACAACAACACCAGCAACAACAACACCAACACCAGCAACAACACCAACAACACCAACACCAGCAACAACACCAGCAACAACAACAGCACCAACAACAACACCAACACCAGCAACAACACCAGCAACACCAACACCAACAACACCAGCAACAACAACACCAGCAACACCAGCAACAACAACACCAGCAACACCAACACCAGCAACACCAACACCAGCAACAACACCAGCAACACCAACAACAACAACAGCAACACCAGCAACACCAGCAACAACAACACCATCAACACCAACACCAACAACACCAACAACACCAGCAACAACACCAACGACAACACCAGCACCAGCAACACCAGCAACAACAACACCAGCAACACCAGCAACAACAACAACACCAGCAACAACACCAGCAACACCAACACCAGCAACAACAACACCAGCAACAACAACACCAGCAACACCAACAACAACAACACCAACACCAGCAACAACACCAGCAACAACACCATCAACACCAACACCAACAACACCAACAACACCAGCAACAACACCAACGACAACACCAGCACCAGCAACACCAGCAACAACACCAGCAACACCAACAACAACAACACCAACACCAGCAACAACAACACCAGCAACAACAACACCAGCAACAACAACACCAACAACAACACCAGCAACACCAACAACACCAGCAACAACAACAACACCAGCAACACCGACACCAGCAACAACACCAGCCACACCACCAACAACAACACCAACACCAGCAACAACACCAGCAACAACAACACCACCAGCAACACCAACACCAGCAACAACACCAGCAACACCGACAACACCAGCACCAGCAACAACACCAACACCAGCAACACCAACAGCAACAACGCCAACAACAACAACAACACCAACACCAGCAACAACAACACCAACAACACCAGCAACAACACCAACACCAACAACACCAGCAACACCACCAACACCAGCAACACCAACAACAACACCAACAACAACACCAACAACAACAACAACACCAGCAACAACACCAGCAACACCAGCAACAACAACAACACCAGCAACACCAACACCAGCAACACCAACACCAGCAACAACAACACCAACACCAGCAACAACACCAGCAACAACAACACCAACAACACCAGCAACACCAACAACAACACCAGCAACAACACCAGCAACACCAACAACAACACCAGCAACAACACCAGCAACAACAACAACACCAACAACGCCAACACCAACACCAACAACACCAGCAACACCAACGACAACACCAGCACCAGCAACACCAGCAACAACACCAGCAACACCAACAACAACAACACCAACACCAGCAACAACAATAACACCAGCAACAACAACACCAGCAACAACAACACCAAAAAAACAACACCAGCAACACCAACAACAACACCAGCAACAACAACAACACCACCAACAACACCAACAGCAGCAACAACAACACCAGCAACACCAACAACACCAGCAACAACACCAGCAACAACACCAGGAACAACAGCAACAACAACACCAGCAACAACACCAGCAACAACACCAACAACACCAGCAACAACACCAGCAACAACAACACCAGCAACAACAGCAACAACAACACCAGCAACAACACCAGCAATAACAGCAACAACACCAGCAACTACAACACCAGCAACAACAACACCAACACCAGCAACAACAACACCAACAACACCAACACCAGCAACAACACCAGCAACAACAACAGCACCAACAACAACACCAACACCAGCAACAACACCAGCAACACCAACACCAACAACACCAGCAACAACACCAGCAACACCAGCAACAACAACACCAGCAACACCAACACCAGCAACACCAACACCAGCAACAACAACACCAGCAACAACAACACCAGCAACACCAACAACAACAACAGCAACACCAGCAACAACACCAGCAACAACACCATCAACACCAACACCAACAACACCAACAACACCAGCAACAACACCAACGACAACACCAGCAACAACACCAGCAACACCAACACCAGCAACAACACCAGCAACACCAACAACAACACCAACACCAGCAACAACACCAGCAACAACAACAACACCATCAACACCAACACCAACAACACCAACAACAACACCAGCAACAACACCAACGACAACACCAGCACCAGCAACACCAGCAACAACACCAGCAACACCAACAACACCAACACCAGCAACAACAACACCAGCAACAACAACACCAACAACACCAGCAACACCAACAACACCAGCAACAACAACAACACCAGCAACACCGACACCAGCAACACCAGCCACACCACCAACAACACCAACACCAGCAACAACACCAGCAACACCAACAACACCAGCAACAACACCAGCAACAGCAACAACAACACCAGCAACAACACCAGCAACAACAACACCAGCAACAACAACACCAACACCAGCAACAACAACACCAACAACACCAACACCAGCAACAACACCAGCAACAACAACAGCACCAACAACAACACCAACACCAGCAACAACACCAGCAACACCAACACCAACAACACCAGCAACAACAACACCAGCAACACCAGCAACAACAACACCAGCAACACCAACACCAGCAACACCAACACCAGCAACAACACCAGCAACACCAACAACAACAACAGCAACACCAGCAACAACAACACCATCAACACCAACACCAACAACACCAACAACAACACCAGCAACAACACCAACGACAACACCAGCACCAGCAACACCAGCAACAACACCAGCAACACCAGCAACAACAACACCAGCAACAACACCAGCAACACCAACACCAGCAACAACAACACCAGCAACAACAACACCAGCAACACCAACAACAACAACACCAACACCAGCAACAACACCAGCAACAACACCATCAACACCAACACCAACAACACCAACAACACCAGCAACAACACCAACGACAACACCAGCACCAGCAACACCAGCAACAACACCAGCAACACCAACAACAACAACACCAACACCAGCAACAACAACACCAGCAACAACAACACCAGCAACAACAACACCAACAACAACACCAGCAACACCAACAACACCAGCAACAACAACAACACCAGCAACACCGACACCAGCAACAACACCAGCCACACCACCAACAACAACACCAACACCAGCAACAACACCAGCAACAACAACACCACCAGCAACACCAACACCAGCAACAACACCAGCAACACCGACAACACCAGCACCAGCAACAACACCAACACCAGCAACACCAACAGCAACAACGCCAACAACAACAACAACACCAACACCAGCAACAACAACACCAACAACACCAGCAACAACACCAACACCAACAACACCAGCAACACCACCAACACCAGCAACACCAACAACAACACCAACAACAACACCAACAACAACAACAACACCAGCAACAACACCAGCAACACCAGCAACAACAACAACACCAGCAACACCAACACCAGCAACACCAACACCAGCAACAACAACACCAACACCAGCAACAACACCAGCAACAACAACACCAACAACACCAGCAACACCAACAACAACACCAGCAACAACACCAGCAACACCAACAACAACACCAGCAACAACACCAGCAACAACACCAACAACGCCAACACCAACACCAACAACAACACCAGCAACACCAACGACAACACCAGCACCAGCAACACCAGCAACAACACCAGCAACACCACCAACAACAACACCAACACCAGCAACAACAATAACACCAGCAACAACAACACCAGCAACAACAACACCAACAAAACAACACCAGCAACACCAACAACAACACCAGCAACAACAACAACACCACCAACAACACCAACAGCAGCAACAACAACACCAGCAACACCAACAACACCAGCAACAACACCAGCAACAACACCAGGAACAACAGCAACAACAACACCAGCAACAACACCAGCAACAACACCAACAACACCAGCAACAACACCAGCAACAACAACACCAGCAACAACAGCAACAACAACACCAGCAACAACACCAGCAATAACAGCAACAACACCAGCAACTACAACACCAGCAACAACAACACCAACACCAGCAACAACAACACCAACAACACCAACACCAGCAACAACACCAGCAACAACAACAGCACCAACAACAACACCAACAACAACACCAGCAACACCAACACCAACAACACCAGCAACAACACCAGCAACACCAGCAACAACAACACCAGCAACACCAACACCAGCAACACCAACACCAGCAACAACAACACCAGCAACAACAACACCAGCAACACCAACAACAACAACAGCAACACCAGCAACAACACCAGCAACAACACCATCAACACCAACACCAACAACACCAACAACACCAGCAACAACACCAACGACAACACCAGCACCAGCAACACCAGCAACAACAACACCAGCAACAACAACAACACCAGCAACAACACCAGCAACACCAACACCAGCAACAACACCAGCAACACCAACAACAACACCAACACCAGCAACAACACCAGCAACAACAACAACACCATCAACACCAACACCAACAACACCAACAACAACACCAGCAACAACACCAACGACAACACCAGCACCAGCAACACCAGCAACAACACCAGCAACACCAACAACAACACCAACACCAGCAACAACAACAACACCAGCAACAACAACACCAGCAACAACAACACCAACAACACCAGCAACACCAACAACACCAGCAACAACAACAACACCAGCAACACCGACACCAGCAACAACACCAGCCACACCACCAACAACACCAACACCAGCAACAACACCAGCAACAACACCACCAGCAACACCAACACCAGCAACAACACCAGCAACACCAACAACACCAGCACCAGCAACACCAACACCAGCAACACCAACAGCAACACCAACAACAACAACAACAACACCAGCAACAACAACACCAACAACACCAGCAACAACAACACCAACACCAGCAACACCACCAACAACACCAGCAACACCAACACCAGCAACAACAACAACACCAGCAACAACAACAGCAGCAACACCAACAACACCAACACCAGCAACACCAACAACACCAGCAACAACACCAACACCAGCAACAACAACAACCACACCACCAACAACAACAACAACAGCAGCAACACCAACACCAACAACACCAGCAACACCAACAACAACACCAACACCAGCAACAACACCAACATCAGCAACACCAGCAACAACAACACCAACATCAGCAACACCAACAACACCAACAGCAGCAACTGCAACACCAGCAACAACAACAACACCAGCAACAACAACAGCACCCAAACAACAGATAGAGAGGTGGAGAGGTTTAGGGAGGTAATTCCAGAGCTCAGGGTCCAGGCAGCTGAAGGCACGGCCACCAATGGTGGAGCGATTAAAATCAGGGATGCTCAAGAGGCCAGAATTAGAGGAGTGCAGAGATCTCAGGGGGGGGGGTTGTGGGGCTGGAGGAGATTACAGAGATAGGGAGGGGGAGGCGAGACCATGGAGAGATTTGAAAACAGGGATGAGAATTTTGACCTCGAGCCGTTGCTTAACCGGGAGCCAGTGTAGATCAGCGAGTACAAGGGTGATGGGTGAACGGGACTTGGTGCGAGTTAGGACACAGGCAGCTGAGTTTTGGATCACCTCAAGTTTACGGAGGGTGGAATGTGGGAGGCCAGCCAGGAGTGCGTTGGAATAGTCGAGTCTAGAGGTAACAAAGGCAGGGATGAGGGTACAGGACTAGAATGCTAGTCCCTCCAGCTCAGCCCAATTACTGTCAACAATTACCGACTTTTTTCATGTGCTTCGTTTGATGGTGCATTTCATGGTTAAGCAACGCCTCAATTTTAAAATTCTCATCCTTGTTTTCAAATCCCTCCATGGCCTCGCCCCCCCCCCCGCCATATCTGTAATCTCCTCCAGCCTCACAACCCTCCGAGGTCTCTGCGCTCCTCTAATTCTGCCCTCTTGAGCATCCCCGATTTGAATCGCTCCACCATTGGCGGTCGTGCCTTCAGTTGCCTGGGCCCTAAGCTCTGGAATTCCCTCCCTAAACCTCTCCGCCTCTCTCTCCTCCTTTAAGACGCTCCTTAAAACCAAACTCTTTGACCAAGCTTTTGGTCATTTGTGCTAATATCTCCTTATGTGGCTCGGTGTCAATTTCTTTTGTCTTATAATATGCCTGTGAAGCGCCCTGGGACGTTTTACTACGTTAAAGGTATTATATAAACACAAGTTGTTGTTGTTGCATTTTGTATCAGGATGAAAGCGACTGAACGTTGGTCAGTAAGCAGGGTAAATCGTTTTCCAGCCAGGTAGTGCCGCCAGTGGCGCACCGCCTCTACAATGGCCTGGGCCTCTTTTTCCACAGAGGAGTGTCTGAGTTCGGAGCCCTGGAGGGTTCGTGAAAAAAAGGCCACGGGTCTTCCCGCCTGGTTAAGGGTAGCGGCCAGGGCAAAGTCGGATGCATCGCTCTCCACCTGGAAGGGGATGGACTCGTCTACCGAGTGCATGGTGGCCTTGGCAATGTCATCTTTTATACGGTGAAAGGCTGAGCGGGCCTCCGCCGTCAGGGGGAAGGAAGTGGACTTGATAAGTGGACGGGCTTTGTCCGCATAATGAGGGACCCACTGGGCGTAATAGGAAAAGAGGCCCAGGCACCTTTTGAGGGCCTTGAGACAGTGGGGCAGGGGAAGTTCCATCAATGGGCGCATCCGGTCAGGGTCAGGACCGATGACTCCGTGTTCCACCACGCAACCAAGGATAGCGAGGCGGGCTGTGCGGAATATGCACTTTTCCTTGTTGTACGTGAGGTTTAGGAGTTGGGCCGTGCGAAGGAACTTATCAAGATTGGCGTCATGGTCCTGCAGGTCATGGCCGCAGATGGTCACGTTGTCCAGGTAGGGAAACGTGGCCTGTAATGCATTCTCGTCGACCATCCGGTCCATCTCCCTCTGGAAGACGGAGACACCGTTGGTGACGCCGAAAGGAACCCTGAGGAAGTGAAAAAGACGGCCGTTTGCCTCGAAAGCTGTGTACTGGCGGTCCTCAGGGCGGATAGGGATTTGGTGGTATGCTGCCTTGAGGTCAATGGTCGAGAAAACGCGATAGTGCGCTATCTTATTAACCATGTCGGCTATGCGGGGGAGAGGGTATGCGTCCAACTGGGTGTACTTGTTGATAGTCTGGCTGTAGTCGATGACCAGGCGCTGCTTGTTGCCAGTCTTAACGACTACCACCTGGGCTCGCCAGGGGCTGGTACTATCCTCAATAATCCCCTCTTTCAGGAGCCGCGTCACCTCAGATCTTATGAAGGATCTGTCCCCGGTGCTGTATCGCCTGCTCTTTGTGGCGATAGGCTTGCAGTCGCGGGTGAGGTAAGCGAACGGGGTGGGGGGGGGGTGATTTTGAGGGTGGAGAGACTACAGGTGGGGCGCGGCGGGCAATTTAAAAACTGCTGGTTGCAGACAGTGAGCGGGGGAAGAGGTCCACCGTATGTCAAGGTGACACTCTTAAAGTGACAATGAAAGTCCAACGGCAGCGCAGAGATGTGGCAGGACGAATAGCTTTACATTTTTATAAACGGAGCCCTTCACCGAGAGGGTCACTACGCAGTAGCCGCCGACGTCTGCTGAGTGAGATTTTGAGGCCCTGGAGATCCGGTGGCGCGTTGGCCGGACCGAGAGGGAATAATGCCGTACCGTATCAGGGTGTATGAAGCTCTCCGTGCTCCCGGAATCAAAAAGGCAAGTTGTGGCGCGGCCATTTACCTGGATGTCCATCGTGGACCTGGCTAGCTGATGGGGTCTGGATTGATCCAGCGTAATGGAGGCCGCTGTGGAGTCGGGAGCGTCGCTGTAGAACCCCGGTGAGGCGGTGGGTGAGTCGGGGGCCCGTTGGCAAAATGGCGGACAAAATGGCGGCGTCGGAGAAGAAGGACAAAATGGCGGCGCCCATGACGATCCCGATCCCCACGAGGTTGGAGAAAGGCAAGATGGCCGCTCCCACGAATCGCACGCGGCGCTGCTGGAGGTAGGGGTCTTCTGACTTCTGCAGACGCCAGCGTAGTGTCCCTTCTTACCGCAGGCAGAGCAGACCGCGTTTTTCGCCGGGCAGCGCGCCCTGGGGTGTTTGGTTTGGCCACAGAAATAACATTTCTGGCTCGGGCGGGACATCGCTGCAGCAGTTGGGGCCGGGGCCCAGGGCGGCGCCGCGTCCCAAGATGGCGGCGGCTGCGACATCCACGAGGCGGCCGCGCGGTCCGGGGAGTAGGCCTCCATGTTCCGATGGGCTACGTCCAACGAAAGGGTGAGTGAAATCGCCTTCTTCAGGTCGAGCTCGCTACTTTCCAGCAGTCGCTGCCGTGTGTGAGTGGACCTGAGGCCCGCAACGAGGGCGTCCTGGATGAGCTCCTCCGTATGTTCCGTGGCTGATACTTGCTTGCATTCGCAGGCTCGGCCGAGTTCCTTCAGCGCCCGTATGTATGCTTCTGTGGGTTCCCCGGGCCGTTGTTTGCGAGACCCCAGGAGATGTCTTGCGTAAACATAGTTGACCGGGCGTGCATATTGCTCCTTCAAAATGTCGATAGCCCCCTGGTAGCTCGTAGCGTCCCGGATAAGGGTAAAAGCTCGGTGGTTTACTTTAGAATTCAGCACCCTGAGCTTGGCGGCGTCGGTGGCAACGGTCTCGCCGGATGCAGCCAGAAAGGACTCAAAACAGTTCAGCCAGTGCGAGAACTTAGCAGTCGAGTCCGGTTCTTGCGGGTCGAGTTCCAGGCACTTGATCTTAAGTATCTGCAGCATCGTTATTATTATTTTTTTGTCAGTAGTTAATAAAATTGATGCGCTATCAATTCTAATAAAAGGCTGAGCAGAGTTCAGAACGACAGGCTTTTGTTAACTACTGAATTGCACTTCAAACAGATCAGGCCGTCCTTATACCAGGTAGCCAAGGGCGGAGTCAGCTGAGGCATAGTCAGACATAACAGTGAAACAAGAGTGAACGACAACAACAACAACAACAACAATAGTGAACACAGTGAACGACAGTGGTTTACCACAATCAGGCAGAATAAATGAAGGTTCCAACAATAAAGGAAGGACTGAATTCCCCATTGAGTTAGTTATATACAACTTGCACCTTCACCACTTCGCTGTGTGTCTTCAGCCTTCAATGCACACGGTTTATCAAGACAGAAGAGAGAGGGAGATAGGCCCAGTCTGCTCTCTCAGGTGGACATAACAGATCCCGCGGCCACTATTTCGAAGAAGAGCAGGGGAGTTCTCCCCAGTGTCCTGGGGCCAATATTTATCCCTCAATCAACATCACTAAAAATACAGATTATCTGGCCGTTATCACATTGCTGTTTGCGGGAGTTTGCTGTGCGCAAATTGGCCGCCACGTTTCCTACATTACAACAGTGATGACACTTCGTTGGCTGTAAAGCGCTTTGAGATGTCCAGTGGTTGTGAAAGGTGCTGTAGAAATGCAGAGGGCAGTTAAGAGTCAACCACATTGCTGTGGGTCTGGAGTCACATATCGGCCAGACCGGGTAAGGACAGCAGATTTCCTTCCCTAAAGGTGAACCAGATGGGTTTTTATGACTATCTGGTAGCTTCATAGTCACCATTACTGATACTAGCTTTTTATTCCAGATTTATTTACTTAACTGAATTTAAATTCCCCGGCTGCCGTGGTGGGATTATGAACTATGTGCTCTACTGGTCTCTGGATTACTAGCATAACAAGTAACATAACCACTATGCTACCGTACCCTTGTATATGTAGCCTGCACAATCAATGGAGTAAATAGGAGATGGATATGCACGTTTGACTCTCCTTGTAAGCCCCGGATTTTACTCAACACTGAGGAGATCTGGCCCATTCCTTCGTTAAAAACCCCTCTGGTTCACTAATGTCCTTTAGGGAAGGAAATCTGCTATCCTCACCCGGTCTGGCCTATCTGTGACTCCAGACCCACAGCAATGTGGTTGACTCTTAACTGCCCTCTGACATGGCCTAGCGAGCCACTCAGTTGTATAAGGCGACTCACCACCACCTTCTCAAGGGCAGTTAGGGAAGGGCAATAAATGCCGGCCTTGCCAGCGACACCCACATCCCGTGAATGAATTTTTAAAAAGCTGCGAGACTTGCATAAATTTAAATCGGGTCTTTTCGCGCACTTTACAAATGTGGAACAGTTGGCAGCACCCTAGCCTCTGAGTCAGAAGGTTGTGGATTCAAGTCCCACTCCAGGGACTTACGCACATAAAGCTAGGCCGACACTCCCAGTGCGGTGCTGAGGGAGTGCTGCACTGTCGGAGGTGCCGTCTTTTGGATGAGACGTTAAACCGAGGCCCCGTCTTCTCTTTCAGGTGGACATATTTCGAAGAAGAGCAGGGGAGTTCTCCCCGGTGTCCTGGGCCAATATTTATCCCTCAATCAACATCACTAAAAATACAGAATATCTAGCCATTATCACACTGCTGTTTGTGGGACCTTGCTGTGTGTAAATTGGCTGCCGCATTTCCTACATTACAACAGTGACTCCACTTCAAAAGTACTTCATTGGTTGTAAAGCGCTTTGGCACATCTCCTAGAGAGGAAATTACAGGAACCCCAACTCAATGCAGCCTCCCACAGGCCAACGGGCTGTGGATGATCACCCAGAGACAAACCAACTGATCTGCAGAGGGCCACAGGTAGAGAGGGGGCCTACGCATGACTGCCTCGAGACTGATTTAACGTAGCACTCTAAAGGAGATACTTGCATTGGAGGCAGTTCAGAGACGATTCACACGGTTGATTCCACAGATGAGGGGGTTGACTTATGAAGAAAGGTTGAGCAGGTTGGGCCTATACTCATTGGAATTTAGAAGAATGAGAGGTGATCTTATTGAAACATGTAAGATACTGAGGGGGGCTCGACAAGGTAGATGCAGGGAGGATGTTTCCCCTCGTGGGGAAATCTAGAACTCGGAGGCACAGTTTCAGAATAAAGGGTCGCCCTTTTAGAACCGAGATGAGGAGAAATTTCTTCTCTCAAGAGGGTCGTAAATCTGTGGAATTCTCTGCCTCAGAGAGCTGTGGAGGCTGGGTCATTAAATACATTTAAGGTGGAGATAGACAGATTTTTGCAAGATAAGGGAGTGAAGGGTTATGGGGTAAAAACAGAAAGTGCTGGAGAAACTCAGCAGGTCAGGTAGCATCTGTGAAGAGAGAAACAGAGTTAACGTTTCAGGTCAATGACCTTTCTGTTCTTATTTCAGATTTCCAGCATCTGCTGTATTTTCTTTTTGTCGAAGGGTTATGGGGAGCGGCTTTGAGCCAAGATCAGCCATGATCTTATTGAATGGCGGAGCAGGCTCGAGGGGCCGAGTGGCCGACTCCTGCTCCTATTTCTTATGTTCTTATGTAAAATCTGGTGCACTTACACCCTACAAGCAGGTGATGGCAGTCAAGGGTTGCGTTCACATCAAAAGTCCTGACTGGTGCCAACCCCACCTTCCCCACTGAGGAGGCAGCTGGGGCGAGTGGCACCTAGCGGCGGAAAACCAATCCCGCCAAGGCCATTGATTCTACAGCCGTCACTGTCCGTGAACCCGCGTTCAATCAGCAAGAGAAAAGCCACCAGTTTCAATCCCGCCCACCTCTTTCTCCACTTCAAACACTTGTCAGCGAGCTTGTCACCGATCGCTTCCAGCCAATGTCCGCGGTTGCCAGGTCAAGACTTTCTTCAGTGCGTCCTTCAGCAGCCTCGCCAAGTTCTAACTCATTTACAACTAGACACACACACATACACACACAACCTTGGCCTCAGCAAGAGCCGCTGGCTCCATGTCCCCGGCCTATTAACTTTAATCAGTCCCAAATTTCAGCCGTGCTCAGCGGGCAGCGCTCTTGCCTCAGAAGGTCGTGGGTTCAAGTCCCGCTCCAGAGACCCGAGCACGTAAGCTAGGCTGACACTCCCGGTGCCAGTACTGAGGGAGCGCTGCACTGTCGGAGGTGCCGTCTTTCGGAAGAGACGTTAAACCGAGGCCCCCGTCTGCTCTCTCAGGTGGACGTAAAGTCTCATTTAATCTCTCCTGCCTCCCACCCTATCACAGACTTTCCCTTTCCCCCTGCCTCTGTCCTTGCTTAAAGCCGGTTACATCTCATAACTTTTTTCCAGTTCTAACAAAAGTTGAGGGGATTTGAGGGGAGATTTTTTTCACTCAGAGGGTGGTGGGGGTCTGGATCTCACTGCCTGAAAGGGTGGTAGAGGCAGAAACCCTCATCACATTTAGAAAGTACTTGGATAAGCGCTTGAACTGCCAGAACCTACGGGACTACGCACCAAGAGCTGGAAAGTGGGATTAGGCTGGATAGCTCGTCGGCCGGCACGGACACGATGGGCTGAATGGCTTCCTTCTGTGCCATAAATTTCTGCTTCTATGAAAGATCGTCGATTCTCCACAGATGCTGCCTGACCTGACGAGTATTTCCAGCATTTTCCTCTATGTAAAAGATCCCATGGCTCTTTTTCCAAAGTGCAGGGGAGTTCTGAAGTATAACCTCGTGCCTTGCCACTTCTCACCTTCATAAGCCTCAAAACCGTTTCTTGTCCTCGCTGATCATCAGCGCGACCCTCACTGCTTGATGTAAAGCACCTTTGGACATCAGTACATACATTTACAGCACAGAAACAGGCCATTCGGCCCAACAGGTCTATGCGGATGTTTATGGTCCACACGAGCCTCCTCCCACCACTCTTCATCTCACCTCAACATATCCTAGTTTTCATTTCTCCCTCATTTGTTTATTTAGCTTCCCTTTAAACAGCAGGACTGAGGAGATTGGGCCTGTATCCACTAGAGTTTAGAAGAATGAGAGGGGAATCTCATTGAAACGTATAAAATTCTGACAGGGCTAGACAGACTAGATGCAGGAAGGATGTTTCCCCTGGCTGGGGGGTCTAGAACGAGGGGCCAGTCTCAGGATGGGGGTAGGACATTTAGGGCTGAGATGAGGAGAAATTTTACTCAAGAGGGTGGTGAACCTGTGGAATTCTCTACCACAGAAGGCTGTGGAGGACAAGTCACTGAATATATTTAAGGAGATACACAAAAGGCATCAAGGGGTATGGGGAGAGAGTGGGAATATGGTAAATCAGCCATGATCATATTGAACGGGGGAGAAGGCTCAAAGGGCCTTCTCCTGCTCCTATTTTTGTTTCTATCTAAGCTATTTGCCTCAGCTACTCCCTGGGGGAGCGAGTTCCACATTCTAACCACAGTGGGTAAAGAAGTTGCTCCTAAATTTATAAACTTGCATTTATGACCCTTCCTTCCCCATTGGAAACATCAACCATATCAAGTCCTTTCATAATGTTAAAAGATCATGTTAAAAGATCTCCATCAGGTCACCCCCTCACCTTTCTCTTAAAATAGTCCCAGCCTGTTCAATCTTTCCAGATAGTTATAACCTCAGTTCTGGCATCATTCTTGAGGGGCGCAATTTAAATGGCAGTAGATCTTATTAGTCAAGAGAAGCAGCCTGGCAACATGTGGTACCTCAGCTGCAGGTCTGGCTGACAATGTAATCCTGTAATGCCACAAACAGAAGGACAATACAAGGTGGGCCAGGGAACAGATCAGGCTCCAATGGGAACAGCTCTTCCTACTGGGGGAGGCAGCACTAAAACTAGCAAATGAGGCAAGGTACCAGAAGGTAGCTGGAGCAGTCTCTGCCTTCAGGGCAGCTGAATAGTTAGACCAGTGACTTTCTGCTCTCCATCCACACGAGCGTTAGCCAGCGGCACACTGGGCAGCACTCTCTCGCCCAAGTCAAAGTGGTGGGTTTAAGTCCCACTCCAGAGACTCGAGCACAAAAATCTAGACCGACACTCCAGCGCCAGCACTGAGGGAGTGCTGCACTGTCGGAGGTGCCGTCTTTCAGATGAGACGTTAAAAATGAGGCCCCGTCTGCTCTCAGGTGGGCGTAAAAATCCTACTGCACGACTTTGAAGAGGAGCAGAGTTGTTATCCCTCAAGTCCTGGGGCCAATATTTATCCCTCACTCAACATCACAGACTATCTGGCCATTATCGCATTGCTATTTGTGGGAGCTTGCTGTGCGCAAAGTGGCTGCTGCATTGCCTACATTACAACAGTGACTGCACTTCAAAAAGTACTTCATTGGCTGTAAAGCGCTTTGGGACGTTCAGTGGTCGCGAAAGGCGCCATATAAAGGTAAATCTTTCTTTTAAGCCTTCAGATCATGTATTCCACTGTGCGGTTGCCTAAAACTGGCAGCTCCCCCCATCACAGACCCATGAGTGTAACAACTGATCACAATGTAATCAATACTATTTACCAATAAAGAGACAAACCACACCTTTTAAAGTAAAATATTCCTTTATTAAACAACAGATGACAATTACAGCAAAAAATATAAAGGCCAGACACCCAAGGGAAATGAGAGAGACTCACTCCCAGGGCACTTGGTAGTCAGACTCTTGGGAGCAGGTGACACGCAAGCCTGGGGTGGGGGCGGGGGGGGGGGGAAGATGGGCATATTCATCTACAAATTAGATAAGGTTGGGTATGAAACCAGGCCAAGTTAACGGGGACAGGAACCACCTCCGCAAGAGGCCCATGTTAAGAGGGCTTGTCGCAGTTTGTAGAAGACACAGGCAGACAGCCAATGCCAGACTACAAAGGTGGCAGGATTATAACGAAGACAATGGCAAAATATTGCGGATGCTGGAAATCTGAAACATAAAATGTCAGAAACCCCTCGGGTCAGGCAGCATCATGGAGCGAGAAACAGTTACCGTTTCAGGTCGATAATGTTAACTCTTTCTCGCTCCACGATGCTGCCAGACCTGCCGAGTGTTTCCAACATTTTCTGTTTATAATGAAGGCACTTAACATCTGGTACAGGTATAAAAATCAGTCCATTCCCATCCTCCACTCGGATGCCAAGCCAGTCTTCAGGGTCGAAGTCACGCCTGGTGGAAAAATTAAATTCTGTTAACAACCGCAGCAGAGTGCACACAAGGTTAAAATTAGCTACCGATTTCCTTCAGTAATGACAATCGGCCCCACAAGTCCCCCGCTCCCCAATCATGGAGTCTCCCGTGCTCTTCCTCAGTTCTGCCGATATGTCAACTCAGCAGGTGCACTTTAGAATCAGCGACACTCATAGCCCAGTGCTAATCATCATTGGCAAAAGCCAGGAGACCCTCCTCAAAATCCAGGGCAGCGACTCAACAGATTGTCAGGGTTATAAACACTGACTGGTCAGACTACTTAAACAGCTTTTATTTCATCAACCCCCCTCCCCCGATCGACTCACCCAAAGCCCAGCGCATTGACCAGTTTCCCCTCTGGCAAAGGTCACCTTGCCCGCCCAGCGTCTCCCATGAAAATTGCGGTCTAGACCGACTAGAATAAAAAAGTTAGCCACGGCACAGCAAGGTGTTAAATATACACCTGGTGAGCAATGTTCCCCCTCACCTTTTTTGGGAGGGGGGGGGGGGGGGGGCGCGCGCGGCCCATTCGCAGTTTTGCACATACGCAGAGATTTAACTCTGAAAAAGCCTGTTCCAGCAGACAGCTGCTCGACCACACAGCTTAGAGGGAACATTGCTGACCAGTCAGATCGCACAGAAGACAAGTGGCTTCAAAAAACCACCGGGTCCATGTAGATCTCCTGGACTGGTTCCGATCGCCCAAGGAGGTCGCAGAGGAATTTCCCCCAGAGTATTGGTACACAGAATTTACAGCACAGAAACAGGCCATTCGGCCCAACTGGTCTATGCCTGCCAGTTATGCTCTACACAAGCCTCCTAGAGTTCTCTTTTTTGCCTCTCCTAGGAGATCACATGGCTAGAGAGTAGGGTGAGAAGGAAGTATCTAGTCATGGTGCTCTGGCCATCAGCAGTGTGGGGCAGGCTTGATAGACCAGCTGGTCTTTCTTTGCCCCATCATATGTCCACATGAGCCAGACAGCAAGATCCCAAGCTCAATTGCCAATCTGTTGATTCAGCCAGTTACAGTGAAGAGACAATTGGGATATACCACCAGCACTTATATGGGCGGGGGTAAAAGAAAAGAAAAATCAGTTTGCCAGCACTGTAGACAAATTAGGCTCAATACCGATGCCCCCACGGCTGCACAGCCCATGAAGAATGTGAGGTGCCAGAAGGCTAGATACTCATGGGACCTCATCCATCAGCTTCCTGGGGAGGTAAATGGAACACTAGTAGAAAACTAACTGCATGCAACTAATCTCAATGACTGAGGGAGGCCATGCGGCCCATCGCACCTGTGCCAAGAATTAACAAACAGCGTGCCCAAACACTTACAGTAAAGAGGGACGGTTGCAAGTCCGACAGTCCAGGATGTTTTCCCGTATCAACCTAGGAAGCAGACAAAATAAGTCGTCAGTCAATGGTAATTGTATTGAACACCTTCAAAAAAACCTTAAAACATACTACACATGTGGCAAATCACCTGGAACCAAGTAAATACGTGACCAGAACACATTCAAAGCATTAATTTGAAACAACGCTTTCAAACTAGTGAAAGGCCCACCCATAGAATTTGAATATTTGCCCCCTTTTGTACATCTCACAATGCTTACTGTAGTAAATTAGCAGAATGATAGCAGGTATTAAGAGGGTTAAATTACAAGGACAGGTTGCATAAACTTGTCTTGTATTCCCTCGAGTATAGGAGATTGAGGGATGGTCCGGTCGAGGTGTTTAAAATAAAAAAAGGATCTGAGAGTTTAGGAATGGTTCCCCCTGCTGGGGAAACAAACAAGGCGACATCTTTAAATTAGAGCAAGTGCCATTCAGGAGTGACTCAGGAAGCACTTTTCCCACATAAAGGGTACTAGAAATCTGGAACACCTTCTCTTCCCCTAAAAGGCTGTGGAGACAGTTTCAAGAGGGAGAGGGATTTTTGTTGGGCAATAGGGACCAAAGGATGTTAAGCCAAGGCAGGTAAATGGAGCTCAGATACAGATCAGCAATGATCTAACTGAAAGGCAGGACAGGCTCGAGGGGCTGAATGGCCTCCTCCTGTTCCTATTAAGTGCAGATTTCACAGTCCAACTAGGGAAACACTCCAGCACCGCGGGCCACCCCCGAGCAACAGAGAGAGAACATAAGAAATAGGAGCAGGCCATTCGGCCCCTTGAACCTGCTCCACCATTCAATGAGATCATGGCTGATCATCAACCTCAACTCCACTTTCCTGCACTATCACCATATCCCTTAATATCCAAAAATCAATCGCTCTGTCTTGAATATACTCAACGACTGAGCCTCCACAGCCCTCTGGGGTAGAGAATTCCAAAGATTCACCACCCTCTGAGTGAAGAAATTTCTCATCTCAACTTGTATTTATACAGCGCCTGTAACAGAGTAAAACATCCCAAGGCGCCGCATGGAGTATTTTAACACAAAAAATGACACCGAGCCACATTAAGGATAAATTAGGGCAGGTGACCAAAAGCTTGGTCAATGAGGTAAGTTTTAAAAGGCACATCTTAAAAGGAGGAAAGAGGTAGCGAGGCGGCGAGGTTTAGGCAGGGAATTAGGGCCCAGACACAGAAGGCATCTCAGTCCTAAATGGCCGACCCCTTATTCTGAGGCTGTGACCCCTGGTTCTAGACTCGCCAGCCAGAGGGAAACATCCTCCCTGCATCTACCCTGTCAAGCTCCAAGAATCCTGTATGTTTCAGCGAGATCACCGCTCATTCTTCTAGAGATAGCGAGATACATCAGAACCCTGCAGCCTGTCCTCACTCGGGGACAGACTCCATGTGTCTCACTCAGTGTTGGGAGCCCAGCATGAACATCAGGGTGAAGACAAGAGCCCGGGGCTCAGACTATGGGATGGATCGCAATGCCATGCATTAATACAAAGTTACACCGGCGGTTGACGCACTCACTCACTCTGGGAGCAGTTTGTGTTCCGGGAGACGCCACACTCTGCCCCACCCACCCAGTGCTGGGAGCCCCACTCACCCCCAAACATGGCGCTGCTCCTGCCCACGTTGCTCTCCTCACAGACATCAGCGGCTCTCAGGGCACACAGGCTCTTCATTCACCGCCCCTCGCCGCTCCCATTAAAAGAGACACTCTCTCTCTCTGCCCCGGGTTACCAGCAAGCGCAGCGGCGCCTTTAACCCGCCGCCACATTGTATCCCTCGCTCCCCTCCTCGCATTGCTCCCTCTCCCCCCCTGCCATTGCTCCCTCTCTTCCCCCCCCCCGCCATTGCTCCCTCTCTTCTCCCCCCCCTTCCATTGCTCCCTCTCTTCCCCCCCCCCCGCCATTGCTCCCTCTCTTCTCCCCCCCCTTCCATTGCTCCCTCTTCTCCCCCCCCTTCCATTGCTCCCTCTAACCCCCCGCACTTGCATTGCTCCCTCTAAACCCCCGCACTTGCATTGCTCCCTCTAACCCCCCCCCACTTGCATTGCTCCCTCTAACCCCATTTGCATTGCTCCCTCTAACCCCCCACTTGCATTGCTCCCTCTAACCCCCCCCACTTGCATTGCTCCCTCTAACCCCCCCACTTGCATTGCTCCCTCTAACCCCCCCCACTTGCATTGCTCCCTCTAACCCCCCCCCCACTTGCATTGCTCCCTCTCTTCCCCCCCCCACTTGCATTGCTCCCTCCCCCCCCACTTGCATTACTCCCTCTTCCCCCCAACTTGCATTACTCCCCCTCCCCCCCACTTGCATTACTCCCTCTCCCCCCCCACTTGCATTACTCCCCTCCCCCCCACTTGCATTACTCCCTCTTCCCCCCCCCCACTTGCATTACTCCCTCTTCCCCCCCCCCACTTGCATTGCTCCCTCTCTTCCCCCCCCCCACTTGCATTGCTCCCTCTCTTCCCCCCCCCACTTGCATTGCTCCCTCTCCTCCCCCCCCACTTGCATTACTCCCTCTCTTCCCCCAACTTGCATTACTCCCCCCCCCACTTGCATTACTCCCTCTCCCCCCCACTTGCATTACTCCCTCTCCCCCCCACTTGCATTACTCCCTCTCCCCCCCACTTGCATTACTCCCTCTCCCCCCCCACTTGCATTACTCCCCCTCCCCCCCACTTGCATTACTCCCTCTAACCCCCCCCACTTGCATTGCTCCCTCTCTTCCCCCCCCACTTGCATTGCTCCCTCTTCCCCCCCCCACTTGCATTGCTCCCTCTCTTCCCCCCCCACTTGCATTGCTCCCTCTCTTCCCCCCCCACTTGCATTGCTCCCTCTCTTCCCCCATTTGCATTGCTCCCTCCCCCCACTTGCATTACTCCCTCTCCCCCCCACTTGCATTACTCCCCCTCCCCCCCACTTGCATTACTCCCTCTCCCCCCCACTTGCATTACTCCTCTCTTCCCCCCCCAACTTGCATTGCTCCCTCTCTTCCCCCATTTGCATTGCTCCCTCCCCCCACTTGCATTACTCCCTCTCCCCCCCACTTGCATTACTCCCCCTCCCCCCCACTTGCATTACTCCCTCCCCCCCACTTGCATTACTCCTCTCCCCCCACTTGCATTACTCCCCTCCCCCCCCACTTGCATTACTCCCTCTCCCCCCCCCACTTGCATTGCTCCCTCTAACCCCCCCCCAACTTGCATTGCTCCCTCTAACCCCCCCCCACTTGCATTGCTCCCTCTAACCCCCCCCCACTTGCATTGCTCCCTCTAACCCCCCCCACTTGCATTGCTCCCTCTAACCCCCCCCACTTGCATTGCTCCCTCTAACCCCCCCCACTTGCATTGCTCCCTCTAACCCCCCCCCACTTGCATTGCTCCCTCTAAACCCCCCCCACTTGCATTGCTCCCTCTAAACCCCCCCCACTTGCATTGCTCCCTCTAAACCCCCCCCACTTGCATTGCTCCCTCTAAACCCCCCCCCCACTTGCATTGCTCCCTCTAACCCCCCCCCACTTGCATTGCTCCCTCTAACCCCCCCCCACTTGCATTGCTCCCTCTAACCCCCCCCCCACTTGCATTGCTCCCTCTAACCCCCCCCACTTGCATTGCTCCCTCTAACCCCCCCCCCACTTGCATTGCTCCCTCTAACCCCCCCCCCACTTGCATTGCTCCCTCTAACCCCCCCCCCACTTGCATTGCTCCCTCTAACCCCCCCCCCCACTTGCATTGCTCCCTCTAACCCCCCCCACTTGCATTGCTCCCTCTAACCCCCCCCCACTTGCATTGCTCCCTCTAACCCCCCCCCACTTGCATTGCTCCCTCTAACCCCCCCACTTGCATTGCTCCCTCTAACCCCCCCCCCACTTGCATTGCTCCCTCTAACCCCCCCCCCCACTTGCATTGCTCCCTCTAACCCCCCCCCCACTTGCATTGCTCCCTCTAACCCCCCCCCACTTGCATTGCTCCCTCTAACCCCCCCCACTTGCATTGCTCCCTCTAACCCCCCCCCACTTGCATTGCTCCCTCTAACCCCCCCCCACTTGCATTGCTCCCTCTAACCCCCCCCCCACTTGCATTGCTCCCTCTAACCCCCCCCCACTTGCATTGCTCCCTCTAACCCCCCCCCCACTTGCATTGCTCCCTCTAACCCCCCCCCCCACTTGCATTGCTCCTCTAACCCCCCCCCCCCACTTGCATTGCTCCCTCTAACCCCCCCCCCCACTTGCATTGCTCCCTCTACCCCCCCCCCACTTGCATTGCTCCCTCTAACCCCCACCCCACTTGCATTGCTCCCTCTAACCCCCCCCCCCTTGCATTGCCTCTATCTCTTCACTTGCCTCTCTCCCCATGCCCGGCCCTTGCACACCGCCACCCCCAATACTCCACGCCCAGGCCCGGACACAAAGAGGCAGGAAGTGGTTCCTGCAGCTCTTTTATACCCCAGCCCCAGGACCCGATTCTAGGTGTTAAGAAACACGCCTGCGCTCATATTGAACAGCAATTAATGCTTTAAAAATGATTAGACTCATGGTGATTTATTGCACTAAGATGTTTTAAATTATTAACGTATGATTTTGCTAAAAATAAGATCAGGTTAGTGCTACCGCATTTTGTTAGCCACGCCTCTCAGAGCTTGGGAATGCCACTCAAACTCGGTCTTAAAGGGACAGTCTCCAAATATCAAAGAAAAAAAGTCTTGCATTTCTATAGCGCCTTTCACGACCACCGGACGTCCCAAAACGCCTTACTGCCAATGAAGTACTTTTTGAAGTGTAATCACTGTTGTAATGTAGGAAACGCGGCAGCCAATTTGCGCACAGCAAGCTCCCGCAAACAGCAATGTAATGACGACCGGATCATCTGTTCCTGTGATGTTGGTTGAAGGATAAATATTAGCCCAGGACACTGGGGAGAACTCCCCTGCTCTTCTTTGAAATAGTGGCCACGGGATCTTTTACGTCCACCCAAGACAGCAGACGGGGCCTCGGTTTAACGTCTCATCCGAAAGACGGCACCTCTGACAGTGTAGCACTCCCTCAGTACTGGCACTGGGAGTGTCAGCCTATATTTTTGTGCTCGAATCTCTGGAGTGGGCCCTGAATCCACATCCTTCATGACTCAGAGGTGAGTGTGCTACCCACTGAACTACTGGCCAACACAAATGACACATTATCCTGCCCAGCTTAGATATTTTCCACACTGTTTTCTTCCCTGCTCTCCTGAAGCTGTCCATTCTTCAAGGGTGGTTTTACACGTGGCAGCAAATGTCCATTCACATATAACCCTGGACAGAAAAACGATTTTACGCAAAGAGTGGATAGGATTTGAAATGCACTGCCTGATAGGGTGGTGGAAACAGATTCAACAATAGCCTTCAAAAGGGAATTGGATAAATACTTGGGAGGAGAAAATATTGCAGGGATATGGGGAAAGAGCGGGGTGGGGGGAGTTGGACTGACTGGATTGCTCTTCGAAAGAGCCGGCGCAGACTCGATGGGCCGAATGGCCTCCTTCTGCGCTGTACTATTCGATGATTTCTATGGCAGGACATAGCGAGGGGCAAAAGGGGCCCTAATCCTAAAATTAGACCTAGACCCATTCAGCAGCCAAATCAGGAAGCAGCTGCAGGTAGCCCTACCTCTTCATGGTGCCACTGCCATGCAACCACATGAGGGGCATCGCTACAGAAAATTCCTGCTCCAAGGGGCCCACACCAACCCAACTCCCCCAATTGTCGAGCGAGCTTCTCCGATAATGAACCGAGCCATATAGACCAGGAGACTCCGCAGTCTGCACTGAGTTAGACAGCTATTTGGAGGGCACTTGCAATTGGCCTCAGCCTCTCCCAGTTAGGGAGGGGGAAATTAGCCAGGATTCTCACTTCTGATCACTCTCCGATGCCCCCCCCCCCTGCTAGAAGGGCTCTTGTGTAAAAGAAAAAGAAAGACTTGCATTTATATAGCGCCTTTCACGACCTCAGGACGTCCCAAGGCGCTTTACAGCCAATGAAGTACTTTTTGAAGTGTAGTTACTGTTGTAATGTAGGAAATGCGGCAGCCAAAATTGCACACAGCAAGCACCCACAAACAGCAACGTGATAATGGCCAGATAATCTGTTTTAGTGATGTTAATTGAGGGATAAATATTGGCCCCAGGACACTGGGGAGAACTCCCCCGCTCTTCTTTGAAATAGTGCTGACGTAAGAAAACTACTAGGCACTTGGTCTAAGCGTTAAACAAAGCTTTAATCAACTGTATTACAACATGGCGGTCTAGTTGTGTCCTTCACTAGTTCCTGTTAAGAATGTCCTGCGCAAGCTGGGCCCGTGCCCGAGTATTTATACTCTCCCTGGACAGCGCCACCCGTAGGCCGCTCACTATTATTTCATAAGTCTTTCTTTCATGAATGACTGATTCATGACAAGTGCCCGTGGGATCTTCTTACGTCCACCTGAGAGGGCAGAAGGGGCCTCGGTTTATTTTTTTTTTTTTTTAATTCATTGATGGGATGTGGGCGTCGCTGGCTAGGCCTGCATTTAGTGCCCATCCCTAATTGCCCTTGAGAAGATGGTGGTGAGCAGCCTTCTTGAACTGCTGCAGTCCATATGGTGTAGGTACACCCACAATGCTGTTAGGAAGGGAGTTCCAGGATTTTGGCCCAGCGACAGTGAAGGAACGGCGATACAGGTCCAAGTCAGGATGGTGTGTGGCTTGGAGGGGAACTTGTAGGTGGTGATGTTCCCATGCGTCTGCTGCCCTTGTCCTTCTAAGTGGTAGAGGTCGCAGGTTTGGAAGGTGCTGTTGAAGGAGCTTTGGCGAGTTGCTGCAGTGCATCTTGTAGATGGTACACACTGCAGCCACAGTGTGCTGGTGGTGGAGGGAGTGAATGTTGAAGGTGGTGGATGGGGTGCCAATCAAGCGGGCTGCTTTATCCTGAATGGTGTCGAGCTCCTTGAGTGTTGTTGGAGCTGCACTCATCCAGGTAAGTGGAGAGTATTCCATCACACTCCTGACTTGTGCCTTGTAGATGGTGGAAAGGCTTTGGGGAGTCAGGAGGTGAGACACTCGCCGCAGAACACCCAGCCTCTGACCTGCTCTTGTAGCCACAGTATTTATATGGCTGGTCCAGTTCAGTTTCTGATCAATGGTAACCCCCAGGATGTTGATAGTGGGGGATTCAGCGATGGTAATGCCATTGAATGTCAAGGGGAGATGGTTAGAGTCTCGCTTGTTGTCTCATCTGACAGTGCAGCGCTCATTCAGTACTGCACTGGGATTGTCAGCCTAGATTTTTGTGCTCAAGTCTCTGGAGTGGGAGTTGAACCCACGACCTTCTGACTCAGAGGCAATGTAGACATTGAACAAAATAAGAATGGGCTTTGGCTGTGTCACTGCCTGCAATCAAATAACCTGCCAACACTCACTGTCAAGGCTCAGATAATGAAGCAGCACATGCGGCAAGACCTGGATGACATTCAGGCTTGGGCTGATAAGTGGCAAGTAACATTCGTGCCACACAAGTGCCAGGTAATGACCATCTCCAACAAGAGAGAGTCTAACCACCGCCCCTTGACATTCAATGGCATTACCATCGCCGAATCCCCCACCATCAACATCCTGGGGGTCACCATTGACCAGAAAGTTAACTGGACAAGTAACATAAATACTGTGGCTACAAGAGCAGGTCAGAGGCTGGGTATTCTGCGGTGAGTGTCTCACCTCCTGACTCCCCAAAGCCTTTCCACCATCTACAAGGCACAAGTCAGGAGTGTGATGGAATACTCTCCACTTGCCTGGATGAGTGCAGCTCCAACAACACTCAAGAAGCTCGACACCATCCAGGACAAAGCAGCCCGCTTGATTGGCACCCCATCCACCACCTTAAACAGTCACTCCCTCCACCACCGGCGCACCGTGGCTGCAGTGTGTACCATCTACAAGATGCACTGCAGCAACTCGCCAAGGCTTCTTCGGCAGCACCTCCCAAACCCGCGACCTCTTCCACCTAGAAAGACAAGGGCAGCAGGCGCATGGGAACACCACCACCTCCAAGTTTCCCTCCAAGTCACACACCATCCTGACTTGGAAATATATCAGCCATTCCTTTATCGTCGCTGGGTCAAAATCCTGGAACTCCCTCCCTAACTGTGGGAGTACCCTCATCACACGGTTCAAGAAGGCAGCTCACCACCACCTTCTCAAGGGGCAATTAGGGATGGGCAATAAATGCTGGTCTTGCCAGCGATGCCCACATCACAGGAACGAAAAAAAAAAACCACATGGCAGTACAGTAAAGTACACTTTCCCTTTAATTAGTGAATGGACTCCATCTGTATGTACCGGTGGAGCTAATCATCAAAAAAATCTTTTCTTAAAGGGGAAGGTCGTACTATGATCAGCCCTATCAATGAGAAATGCTTAAACATGTAGCACTTCTGTGCCTTTATTTTAGTTTTGCCGCTGTAATGATCTATTTACAGAGCTTTTCCCAGCTTATAATTACATCTACCCCACCCAGTCCCTTCACGACTATTAAAAAAAACTTGGATTACGTTTTCCTTCTTCCCCGGAGTTTGAAGGGATCCCTTTTAAGACTATTTCATTGCCTTTCTTTCTCCTCCAAGTGTCCCACCCATTTTCTCCCATTACCCCATGTCCCCTGGTGATACACTGGGGTACAGCTCCATGGGCACTGGCAATGCTCCTCCTGCCTTGCTCAAGTCTAACCCAACCTTTTCCTGTCCAGGTGAATCCACACGTACACATCTACAAGATGCACTGCAGCAACTCGCCAAGGTTTCTTCGACAACACCTCCCAAACCCACGACCTCCGCCGCCTAGAAGGACAAGAACAACAGAGGTACGGGAACACCACCACCTCCAAGTTCCCCTCCAAGACACACACCATCCCGACTTGGAAATATATCGTCCGTTCCTTCATCGTCGCTGGGTCAAAATCCTGGAACTCCCTCCCTAACGGCACTGTGGGAGCACCTTCACTGCACGGACTGCAGCGGTTCAAGAAGGCGGCTCACCACCACCTTCTCAAGGGGCAACTAGGGATGGGCAATAAATGCTGGTCTTGCCAGGGACGCCCACACCCCTTGAATGAATGAAAAAAACATAGGTAGGAATAGTTTCTGACATAAATCGTGCTATTTATGTAGAAAGGACTTATGAAATATACTGGGCGGCCTGCTGGTGGCGCTGTCCAGGGAGAGTATAAATACTGGGACACAGGCCCAGCTTGCTCAGGAACATTTTGTGAACAGGAACTAGTGAAGGATAACTAGACTTCCATGTTGTGAAACAGTCGATTAAAGCCTTGTTTAATACTCCGACCAAGTGCCTAGTAGTTTTCTTACGTCAGTTTCTTTGATCCAGCCAAGATCAGCCAACTAACTGCCGAGCATGGATCAAGCACCTTCTAGTTTGCACGAGAAGTAGCCAAGTGAACGAGGTACCAGACTGATTGATGACCATTCTTCCCATCCAGCTTGGGTGAACTATCGTTCAATTCACACCTCAGTAGTGAACGGGCAAAGTTTCAACAACCAAGACATGCAGCGCATAAGAGCATAAGAAATAGGAGCAGGAGTCGGCCATTCGGCCCTTCGAACCTGCTCCGCCATTCAATAAGATCATGGCTGATCTTTTACCTCAACTCCACTTTCCCACCTGATCCCCATATCCCTTGATTCCCTTAATATCCAAAAATCTATTGATCTCAGCCTTGGATATACTCAACGACTGAGCCTCCACAGCCCTCTGGGGTAGAGAATTCCAAAGATTCACCACCCTCTGTGTGAAGAAATTTCTCCTCACCAGCCCTAAATGGCCGACCCCTTATTCTGAGACTGTGACCCCTGGTTCTAGACTCCCCAGCCAGGGGAAACATCCTCCCTGAAGCTACCCTGTCAAGCCTTGTAAGAATTTTGTCTGTTTCAATGAGATCACCTCTCATTCTTCTAAACTCTAGAGAATATAGGCCTAGTCTACTCAATCTCTCCTCATAGGACAATCCCCCCCATCCCAGGAACCAGTCTGGTGAACCTTCCTTGCACTCCCACTATGGCAAGTATATCCTTCCATAGGTAAGGAGACTAAAACTGTACACAATACTCCGGGTGTGGTCTCACCAGGACCCTATATAATTGCAGTAAGACTTCTTTACTCTTATACTCAAACCCTTTTGTAATAAAGGCCAACATACCATTTGCTTTCCTAATTGCTTGCTGTACCTGCATGTTAACTTTCAGTGATTCATGTACAAGGACACCCAGATCCCTCTGAACACCAACATTTCCCAATCTCTCACGTTTAAAAAATACTCTGCTTTTCTATTTTCCCTACCAAAGTGGATAACTTCACATTTCTCCACATTATATTCCATTTGCCATGTTCTTGCCCACTCACTTAGCCTGTCTATATCCCCTTGAAGCCTCCTTGTATCCTCCTCACAACTTACATTCCCACCTAGCTTTGTATCATCAGCAAACTTGGATATATTACATTTGGTCCCCTCATCCAAATCATTGATGTAGATTGTGAATAGCTGAGGCCCAAGCACTGATCCTTGCGGTACCCCACTAGTTACAGCCTGCCAACCCGAAAATGACCCGTTTATTCCTACTCTCTGCTTTCTGTCCGTTAACCAATCCTCAATCCATGCTAGTATATTACCCCCAATCCCATGAGCCCTAATTTTGTTTAATAACCTTATCGAATGCCTTCTGAAAATCCAAATACACCACATCCACTGGTTCCCCTTATCTATCCTGCTAGTTACAACCTCAAAAATCTCTAACAGATTTGTCAAACACAATTTCCCATTCATAAACCTGTGTTGACTCTGCCTAATCCTATTATTATTTTCTAAGTGCCCTGTTACCACGTCCTTAATAATAGATTCTAGCATTTTCCCTACTACTGATGTCAGGCTAACTGGTCTATAGTTCCCCATTTTCTCTCTCCCTCCTTTCTTAAATAGTGGGGTTACATTTGCTACCTTCCAATCCGCGGGAACCGTTCGAGAATCTATGGAATTTTGGAAGATGACAACCAATGCATCCACTATCTCTATAGCCACCTCTTTTAAAACCCGAGGATATAGGGCATCAAGTTCAGGGGATTTATCGGCTTTCATTCCCATTCATTTCTCCAGTACTATTTCTTTACTAATGCTAATTTCTTTCAGTTCCTCATTCTCACTAGGCCCTTGGAGCTCCACTATTTCTGGAATGATTTTTGCATCTTCTTCCATGAAGACAGACATAAGTATTTGTTTAATTTCTCTGCCATGTCCTTATTCCTCATTATAATTTCTCCTGTCTCAGCCTGTAAGGGACCCACGTTTACTTTTGCTAATCTTTTCCTTTTTACATACCTATAGAAGCTTTTACAGTCTGTTTTAATGTCTCTCGCTAGTTTACTCTCATATTCTATTTTCCATTGGTTTGTCAATTTCTTGGTCCTCCTTTGCTGAATTCTAAAATCCTCCCAATCCTCAGGCTTACTATTTTATTGGCAACATTATAAGCCTCGTCCTTTGATCTGATACTATCTTTAATTTCTCTTGTTAGCCACAGGTGGACCATTTATCCCCGTGGTGTTTTTATTTCTTAAGGGAATGTATATTCGTTTCGAATTATGAATTATTTGTTTAAATGTTTGCCATTGCTTTTCTACTGTCATATCTTTTAATCTAGTTTCCCAACCTACCTCAGCCAACTCGCCTCTCGTACCTGTGTAGTTTGCTTTGTTCAGATTTAGGACAGAGCTTAAACACTGACAGCACTCAATCCTTGGGGTCCCAGAACTAGACAGAAAGAAGAAAGAAAAAAGTAGGATCTCTATAGTGCCTTTCACGACCTCAGGACGTCCCAAAGCACCTTACAGCCACTGAAGTACTTTTCGAAGTGCAGTCACTGTTGTAATGTAGGAAACGCGGTAGCCAATTTGCGCACAGCAAGCTCCCACAAACAGCAGCGAGATAAATGGCCAGATAATCTGTACACTAAGCCTCAAATATGTTTTATATGCTCTTCTTCCTGCTCACCTCCCCATTGCATTGAAATGAAGATTCTCTAACTCTAACTCATTCTTTGTTAGAACGAGGCGTTATTCAGCGTATTGGCACCAGTAGGAAAGAAAGACTTGCATTTATATAGCATCTTATGACCATTCTCTCAGAAACCATCTGAAGGTAAGCATGCATGTGCAGCAGGCGGTTAAGAAGGCAAATGGTATGTTGGCCTTCGTAGCGAGAGGATTCGAGTACAGGAGCAAGGATGTCTTGCTGCAGTTGTACAGGGCCTTGGTGAGGCCACACCTTGAGTATTGTGTGCAGTTTTGGTCGCCTTACCTGAGGAAGGACGTTCTTGCCATGGAAGGAGTGCAGCGAAGATTCACCAGGCTGATACCTGGGATGGCAGGAATGACGTATGAGGAGAGATTGGGTCGATTGGGCTTATACTCACTGGAGTTTAGAAGAACGAGAGGGGATCTCATTGAAACTTATAAAATTCTAACAGGCCTAGACAGACTAGATGCAGGAAGGATGTTCCCGATGGCGGGGGAGTCCAGAACCAGGGGTCATAGTCTAAGGATAAGGGGTAAGCCATTTAGGACTGAAATGAGGAGGAATTTCTTCACCCAGAGAGTGGTGAACCTGTGGAATTCTCTGCCACAGAGGGCGGTGGAGGCCAGTTCATTAAATATATTCAAGAAAGAGTTGGATATATTTCTTGAGGCTAAAGGGATCAAGGGATATGGGGAGAAGGCAGGGACAGGGTACTGAATTTGGATGATCAGCCATGATCGCATTGAATGGCGGAGCAGGCTCGAGGGGCCGAATGGCCTACTCCTGCTCCTATCTTCTGTGTTTCTATGTTAATTACTTTGAAGTACAGGGACTGTTGTTGTGTAGCCAGATTAGGCAACCTATTCGCACCCAATAAACAACAATCAACGAACGAGTAGTTAATACATCTTTAGAAAGAAAAACTAAAGGCTGACATTTATACGGCACCTTTCACGACATCAGGATGTCCCAAAAGCGCAATGAAGTAGTTTTGAAGTGTAGTCACTACTGTTATGTAGGAAATACGGCAGGCAATCTGCGCACAGCAAGCTCCCACAAACATCAATGTGATAATGACCAGATAATCTGTTTTTAGTGATGTGGGTTGAGGGATAAATATTGGCTCCAGGACACCGGGGAGAACTCCCCTGCTCTTCTTCAAAATAGTGCTGACGTAATAAAACTCACTACGCACTTGGTTTGAGTATAAAGCAAGGCTTTAATCAACCTGTTTCAGAACATGGAGGTCTAGTTGTACTTCACTAGTTCCTTGTCTTACAAAATGTCCCTGACAAGCTGGGCCCACACCCGAGTATTAAAACTCCTTGGACGGCGCCACCAGCTGGCCGTCCAGCGTTATTTCATGAGTAGTTTCTTGATAAATGATGAGATTTATAACAAGTGCCATGTCTACCTGAGAGAGCTGACTGGGGTCTTGGTTTAACGTCAGATAGCCCCTCAGATAGGGCTTTGAAGAACGAAGCACCTATGCAATTAGAACCACACATTTTTAATAGCTAATGTGATCCCTCCTATCTAAGTCCACTATTGGAGTTGAAAAACATTATTGAAAAGAGGCAGCAACTGCTGTCTTCCTGTACGTTCAGTAATTGTTCCTTTTGGTTCTTTGCCAAATCTATCTCTCGTATCTTCCCTGAATTTTCCTTTCCACCCCTCTTCCATCCTTACAGTTCAGTTACTAGCTCTCAAAAAAAGGAAGTTAACCGTTAAGGCTCACTTCCGCCCTGCACTGAGGGAGTACAGCACTGTTGGAGGTCGTGTGGTTGAGACGTTAAACCGAGGTTCCATTTGCCTGTTTAGGTGAATGTAAAAGATCTCATGGCACTATTCAAAGAGGAACAGGAGAGTTCTCCTGGTGTCCTGGCCAAAATTTATCCCTCAAACCAGATTAACTGGGAATTTATATTATTGTCATTCAACAATGGTGACGGCAGTTCAAAAGTAATTCATTGGCTGTGAAGTGCACTCCCTCAGCACTGCACCTCCGACAGTGCAGCACTCCCTCAGCACTGCACCTCCGACAGTGCGGCGCTCCCTCAGTACTGCACCTCCGACAGTGCTGCACTCCCTCAGCACTGCACCTCCGACAGTGCGGCACTCCCTCAGCACTGCACCTCCGACAGTGCAGCACTCCCTCAGTACTGCACCTCCGACAGTGCGGCACTCCCTCAGCACTGCACCTCCGACAGTGCAGCACTCCCTCAGCACTGCACCTCCGACAGTGCGGCACTCCCTCAGCACTGCACCTCCGACAGTGCAGCACTCCCTCAGTACTGCACCTCCGACAGTGCAGCACTCCCTCAGCACTGCACCTCCGACAGTGCAGCACTCCCTCAGCACTGCACCTCCGACAGTGCTGCACTCCCTCAGCACTGCACCTCCGACAGTGCAGCACTCCCTCAGTACTGCACCTCCGACAGTGCAGCACTCCCTCAGCACTGCACCTCCGACAGTGCAGCACTCCCTCAGCACTGCCCCTCCGACAGTGCAGCACTCCCTCAGCACTGCACCTCCGACAGTGCAGCACTCCCTCAGTACTGCCCCTCCGACAGTGCAGCACTCCCTCAGCACTGCACCTCCGACAGTGCAGCACTCCCTCAGCACTGCACCTCCGACAGTGCAGCACTCCCTCAGTACTGCCCCTCAGACAGTGCAGCACTCCCTCAGCACTGCACCTCCGACAGTGCAGCACTCCCTCAGTACTGCCCCTCAGACAGTGCAGCACTCCCTCAGCACTGCACCTCAGCACTGCACCTCCGACAGTGCAGCACTCCCTCAGCACTGCACCTCCGACAGTGCAGCACTCCCTCAGCACTGCACCTCCGACAGTGCAGCACTCCCTCAGTACTGCCCCTCAGACAGTGCAGCACTCCCTCAGCACTGCACCTCCGACAGTGCAGCACTCCCTCAGTACTGCCCCTCAGACAGTGCAGCACTCCCTCAGCACTGCCCCTCCGACAGTGCAGCACTCCCTCAGTACTGCCCCTCAGACAGTGCAGCACTCCCTCAGCGCTGCCCCTCAGACAGTGCAGCACTCCCTCAGCACTGCACCTCCAACAGTGCAGCACTCCCTCAGCACTGCCCCTCCGACAGTGCAGCACTCCCTCAGTACTGCCCCTCAGACAGTGCAGCACTCCCTCAGCACTGCCCCTCAGACAGTGCAGCACTCCCTCAGTACTGCCCCTCAGACAGTGCAGCACTCCCTCAGCACTGCCCCTCAGACAGTGCAGCACTCCCTCAGTACTGCCCCTCAGACAGTGCAGCACTCCCTCAGCACTGCCCCTCAGACAGTGCAGCACTCCCTCAGCACTGCACCTCCGACAGTGCAGCACTCCCTCAGCACTGCACCGATGTTAAGCTAGGTGTTAATCCAATACTGCTGTACCAATGATTCGCAAGGCATGATGGACTACTTGACATGCAGTGAATAGTTTAAGTGTAAAAACTGATGCAGGACTGTGGGAATGCAGTACACATAGATAAGAAAGGACAGGAACAGAATGTTTAGATAACTGTTGGAGACAGTCTCATGGTCGAATTTTGTTGAAAGCAAAAGTGAATTTTAAACAGAACTCTGTAAAAAGAAACAAATTATTTGTGTAGCGTGTGATCGCCTAGTTTTCTGTATTCTCATGATGACTTGCAATTTATGAAAACGTATAAATATTGTAGCCCCGTGAGTCTAAGGGCGCACTCTAGAGGAGACTTTCTTGTGTGCAAACACAAGGGCTTCTCAGAGTGAAGTCCAGTACCTTTACTTATTTTACAGTTTCTGACTTTGTGTATTACTGAGAAAGTGACAATAGACTGACCGGTGTGTTGAGTCTCCTAAAGCAGCGAACCCTGATACCCCGAGTTAGGGGTAGATCCTCCTCACAGAAGCGAGGGGTTAACACCGGGAGTGTCCGCCTAGATTTTTGTGCTCAAGTCTCTGGAGCGGGACTTGAACCCACTGACATAAATCGTGCCATTCATGTAGAAATGACTTATGAAATATACTGGGCGGCCTGCTGGTGGCGCTGTCCAGGGAGAGTATAAATACTCGGGCACGGGCCCAGCTTGTGCAGGGACATTTTGTAAACAGGAACTAGTGAAGGATAACTAGACCTCCATGTTGTGAAACAGTCGATTAAAGCCTTGTTTAATACTCCGACCAAGTGCCTAGTAGTTTTCTTACGTCACCCACGACCTTCCAACTCAGCAGGCGAGAGGGCGACCCACTGAGCCACTGGCTGACACTGATTAAGGAAAGAATGTTGGCTAAGACACCAGGAGGACTCCTTGCTCTTCTTCAAAGACGTGTGGGCTCTTTAACTGGAACAGACTGGCGGGTCCTTGGTTTAATGTCTCATCTGAAGATCGGCACCTCCAGCGATGCAGCATTTCGTATTGCTACACTGAAGCGCCGGCCTTACGTGCTCATGGCTTGATCCCATCGCCTGCTGCCTCAGAAACAATAACAGCTGAGCTAATATGACACTCATACATTTTTAATATTGTGCAATAGGCTTTCTGTGTGAAATTCTTAACGCGTGACCTCAAACTGTTCCCATCGCTATCACTTGTGCTAAAGCAGTAATCACCAAGGACTTCACCCTGTTGTTATCTAGCACAGTAAGTTCTCTCCTGGGACAGTTTGGAAGAATAGAGTGTATAATTGTATTGCTGTGTCTTTCTCATGGGTTAGGCAGATGTAAAATTTCACATGTCTACCATTATAGTTTACTGAAATATTAGCGACAGAACTATCGTACTTTCCTGGACCCTCCGGACTGTGGAGAACTTTTATGTTCACTTCAGCAGGCAGATGGGCTTCCATATAAAAAAAAGACTTGCATTTCTATAGCGCCTTTCACGACCACCGGACGTCTCAAAGCGCTTTACAGCCAGTGAAGTACTTTTTGAAGTGTAGTCACTGTTGTAATATGAGAAACACGGCAACCAATTTGCGCACAGCAAGCTCCCACCAACAGCAATGTGTTAATGACCTGATAATCTGTTTTTTTTTGTTATGTTGGTTGAGGGATAAATATTGGCCCAGGACACTGGGGATAACTCCCCCTGCTCTTCTTCGAAATAGTGGCCATGGGATCTTTTACATCCACCTGAGAGAGCAGACGGGGCCTCGGTTTAACGTCTCATCATTAAGACGGCACCTCTGACAGTGCAGCACTCCCCCAGTACTGCACTGGGAGTGTCAGCCTAGCTTTATGTACTCAAGTCTCTGGAGTGGGACTTGAACCCACAACCTTCTGACTCAGAGGCGAGTGTGCTGCCCACTGAGCCACGGCTGACACATCGTTTGACATCTTAAAGAAAGAAATGAAAGACTTGCATTTCTATAGTGCCTTTCACGACCACCAGACGCCTCAGAGCACTTTACAGCCAATTAAGTACTTTCGGAGTGTAGCCTTGCGCCTGCTTTTTAAAAGTGTAACTCCTGGAGACTTACCCTCCCGGAGAAACCTGCAAAAAAACGGAAGTTCCAGGCGTACGCGCTGCCTCTCCGGCGCACGCGTTCGAGCTGTGAACCCCTTCCTTTAAGGGAACGGAAGTTCCGGTTTCCCGCGCATGCGCAATGCATGCACGAAACTGGCACTTTCGTTGGGCCTACGCGTGAGTACCCAGCGCGTACTCACCACCCGTGGGGACCCGAATTTCTGGGCCATTTAAAAAAAAAATTTAAACCAGTTTTCAGTTAAATAGGCGCACCCGCAAACAGGTCCGAATGGAGCATGAACGAGTGGAGGCCGAATGGCCTGTTTCTTTGAGTATTGGGTGCAGTTTTGGTCGCATTATCTGAGGAAGGATGTTCTTGCCATGGAAGGAGTGCAGCGAAGATTCACCAGGCTGATACCTGGGATGGCAGGAATGACGTATGAGGAGGGATTGGGTCGATTGGGCTTATACTCGCTGGAGTTTAGAAGAATGAGAGGGGATCTCATTGAAACTTATAAAATTCTAACAGGACTAGACAGACTAGATGCAGGAAGGATGTTCCCGATGGCGGGGGAGTCCAGAACCAGGGGTCACAGTCTAAAGATAAGGGGTAAGCCATTTAGGACAGAAATGAGGAGGAATTTCTTCACCCAGAGAGCGGTGAACCTGTGGAATTCTCTACCACAGAAGGCAGTGGAGGCCAATTCATTAGATATATTCAAGAAGGAGTTAGATATATTTCTTAAGGCTAAAGGGATCAATGGATATGGGGAGAAAGCAGGGACAGGGTACTGAATTTGGATGATCAGCCATGATCTCATTGAATGGCGGAGCAGGCTCGAGGGGCCGAATGGCCTACTCCTGCTCCTATCTTCTATGTTTCTATGTTTCCGTGCTGTAACTTCTATGTAACTCTCTACGATCCTTTTAAGGTGAATATTATAGAGCCCTGCCCCAGCCCTTATGTGAAACATACAATTGCAGATAATTGCTTATTTTTTCCAAGCATACATTTGTAGAATTGTGCCAGTTTTATTCATGATGTTTAGGAGGTTTGGCGAATTACAGGCTATGGATAAAAATAGTTCTCATTTTCGGCTTTCCTGACATGCGATATATTCCTGGCAAGTACAAATTTTGATTCTTTTTTCAGTACTTTTTCCTCCTTCCTTGCCCGTCTTCATTTTATAAAAAGTTTGTTATTTGCTCCCCCGGTGGCTCACATGGTAACTGCATGGCCTAAAGAAGAAAAGACTTGCATTTATATAGCGCCTTTCACGACCACTGGACGTCCCAAAGCATTTTACAGCCAATGAAGTACTTTTTTTGAAGTGCAGTCACTGTTATAATGTAGGAAACGCAGCAGCCAAATTGCGCACAGCAAGCTCCCACAAACAGCAATGTGAGCATGACCAGATCATCTGTTTTTTAGTGATGTTGATTGAGGGATAAATACTGGCCAGGACACCGGGGATAGCTCCTCTGCTCTTCTTCGAAATAGTGGCCGCGGGATCTTTTACATCCACCCGACAGAGCAGACGGGGCCTCGGTTTAACGTCTCATCCGAAAGACGGCACCCCCGACAGTGCAGCGCTCCCTCAGCACCGCCCTGGGAGTGTCTGCCTGGAATTCTGTACTCAAGTCTCTGGAGTGGGACCTAGTGGAGAAAAGGGCCAAATGGGTCAGAAATGTCCTCAGTTTTATTACTGGTCTGTGCCATTGTACCTGAGCTCAGTTAGGAGATGTCATAAGATGTCATAAAATAGTTCTTTCGACAAAGATGTGCGGTCAGATAATATGGCTGAACCAATGTTCTCCCTCCTCCAATTCAAGGCATACAGTCTTGCTGAGGTACAGGTCTACTGATGCCAGATACCCTCTGGTACCTCATGCAAGTGGCCATTTTCATGCACGAGTCTAGCCACTGAATATCAGCAGGCTATTCGCCAATAGTGGCATCACAGCTCAGCCCGATCTCGTCCTCACCAGCGCGCACTTTCCAGCAGAGGTCACTGGGGAACAATCAGCAGCCTGGCTGATTTTACCCTCTCTAGCTCAGGAGTTAGTTTAACACAACCTGGCGATTGAATATGGTCTGTGTGACACTGCCCTTATCAACCCAAAAGCACCACTGAAAGCACAGCAGCAACTCGCCAAGGCTTCTTCGGCAGCACATCCCAAACCCGCAACCTCTACCTCCTATAAGGACAAGGGCAGCAGGCAGCGTGGGAACACCGTCATCTCCGAGTTCCCCTCCAAATCGCACACGCCACCCCGACTTGAAAATATATCAGCCGATCCTTCATCGTCGCTGGGTCAAAATCCTGGAACTCCCTCCCTGACATCAACTGTGGGAGCACCTTCACCACACGGACTGCAGCGGTTCAAGAAGTCGGCTCACCACCACCTTCTCGAGGGCAACTAGGGATGGGCAATAAATGCTGGCCTTGCCAGCGACGCCCACATCCCCGAGAATGAATTTTGAGAAGTGTTTTTGAGTTTGACTGGCCCACTTGTACTTGTCCCGATGGTGTGTTAGGCTCCTGCCATTCCATCAGCCCAGATTTGAAATCGAACCTTTAGCAAACCGAGCCATCTAGCTGCACCAATCTATAAACACATTAATCCGTGCCTTCATGCATTCTTCGTGCTTTTTGAAGGAATTTTTTTTAATCTGTCAGATAAAATCTGAAATTTCACCCCTCTGGCAGCTGTTTCGATCTGTTTTCAATGCACCATATTGCTCATGACAGGCTGCACCCTAAACAGAGACAGCGTTCCAACCCTACTGCATGTGAAAGAATCCAAGAGCACAAACTCAGCAACAGCGAGACATTCCTTCTCACAGACTGACGAGCAATGAGAGCACATGGTAACCACGAGAGTGGGACAAATAAAACAGACACACTTAAAGTGACAAGGACGAGCAGGGAGAGAGAGAGAGAGAGAGAGAGAGAGAGAGAGACAGACCGAGACTGATGGTGATTCGAGAGAACGGACCGTGGGAGAGGCAGGTAGACGGGGAAAGAGAAAGAGGAGACAGAAAGACACACGCACACAGACAAAGGAAGATTGAACACATGCACAGATTGGCAAATAGACAGATGGAAAGAGACTGAGGGAGCCAGAGACAAAGTAGGCAGACAGACTAAGAGAGTTCGGCGTAGATCTTGACTTTGAATGATAGTGTTGAACGGGCGATAGCGAGTCAGGCAGCCCCGTTTTGCATCTCGCCCGATTGACTGCAGCGGAAATTTAAAAAATCATGAGAGATGTAAAACGGGGCTGTCCGACTCGCTATTGCCCATTTTACACTCTCGCCCATAGTCAAGACCGACCCCATACAGACAGACGAAGGGACATCTACAAGGCACAAGTCAGGAGTGTGATGGAATACTCTCCACTTGCCTGGATGAGTGCAGCTCCAACAACACTCAAGAAGCTCGACACCATCCAGGACAAAGCAGCCCGCTTGATTGGCACCCCATCCACCACCTTAAACATTCACTCCCTCCACCACCGGCGCACCGTGGCTGCAGTGTGTACCATCTACAAGATGCACTGCAGCAACTCGCCAAGGCTTCTTCGGCAGCACCTCCCAAACCTGCGACCTCTTCCACCTTGGAAGGACAAGGGCAGCAGGCGCATGGGAACACCACCACCTCCAAGTTCCCCTCCAAGTCACACACCATCCTGACTTAGAAGTATATCGGCCGATCCTTCATCGTCGCTGGGTCAAAATCCTGGAACTCCCTCCCTAACAGCACTGTGGGAGTACCTTCACCACACGGACTGCAGCGGTTCAAGAAGGCGGCTCACCACCACCTTCTCAAGGGCAACTAGGGATGGGCAATAAATGTTGGCATTGCCAGAGACGCCCACATCCCATAAACAAATGTAAAAAAAAGACATGTGAGCATAAAAAAAGGGTGAGAACAGAGCATCAGGCCACCAATGCCCGCCTCATCCATTAGACAGCGCAACCTCATCCACCTTCAGCCCGACTTGTAATATTGCAGGACCTCAAACCCGGCACTAAGCTCATGGTCTACAAAGCAGCAGTGATACCTGCCCTGCTGTATGCCTCAGAGACATGGACCATGTACAGCAGGCACCTCAAAGCACTGGAGAGGTACCACCAACGCTGCCTCCGCAAGATCCTGCAAATCCATTGGCAGGATAGGCGCACCAACGTCAGTGTTCTCGCTCAGGCCAACATCCTCAGCATCGAAGCTCTGACCACGCTCAATCAGCTCCGATGGATGGGCCATATTGTCCGCATGCCCGATACGAGACTCCCAAAACAAGCGCTCTACTCGGAGCTCCAACACGGCAAGAGAGCCCCAGGTGGGCAGAGGAAACGCTTCAAGGACACCCTCAAAACCTCCTTGAAAAAGTGCAACATCCCCACCGACACCTGGGAATCCCTGGCCCAAGACCGCACAAAGTGGAGGAGAAGCATCCGGGGAAGGCGCCGAACACCTCGAGTCTCTTCGCCGGGAGCAAGCGGGAAGCCAAGCGCAAACAGCGCAAGGAGCGCACGTCAACCCAAGCACCCCACCCGCCCGCCCCTTCAACCACTGTCTGCCCCACCTGTGACAGAGACTGTCGGTCCCGCATTGGACTCATCGGTCACCTGAGAACTCATTTTTAGTGTGGAAGCAAGTCATCCTCGGTTCCGAGGGACTGCCTAAGAAGAAGAATATTGCTAACTCCTGGGTGAAGCAAAGAAGCATAGGAAAAAAAATCCTGTGACTAGCTTCGGGATAATTGGAAATTCCTGCCCGATTCCATCAGCAATCAAGCAAGCTTCAGGAGATGATGTTGGTCCATGGAATACGGATAGATAAAGAAGACAGAACGTTGCTTCCAGTGTTGAAATCAAGGGTTTAATTCAGTGATCCTGCGCTACCAATGGAGAGCTTTTCTCAACGGGAGTGCCGGTCAGAGTATCGGTACTAAAGTGTCCCTTAAAACCTACCTCTTTGACCAAGCTTTTGGTCGCCTGGCCCCCCCAATGTCTCCTTCTTTGGCTCGGCGTCAAGATGTGTCTGATTACACTCCTGCAAAGCGCCTTGGGGCGTTTCTTGCTCCTCCTGCCTGCAGGGGAAGCTAAGCAAAATGAAAAAAAGAAAAACCTCCCTTTTTGTCGGTGGCCTTCAGCGGCCCTTTAACTGCTGAGGAAACGCTTCAAGGACACCCTCGAAACCTCCTTGAAAAAGTGCAACATCCCCACCGACACCTGGAAATCCCTGGCCCAAGACCGCACAAAGTGGAGGAGAAGCATCCGGGAAGGCGCCGAACACCTCGAGTCTCTTCGCCGGGAGCAAGCGGGAAGCCAAGCGCAGACAGCGCAAGGAGCGCACGTCAACCCAAGCACCCCACCCACAAGCCCCTTCAACCACCGTCTGCCGTAGACCTGGAAAAACTCAGCGGCGCATGCACAGCCCAGTTGATGCCGAATTTGGGAGTGGAGCCCTAAAAGAGGCATATATATATATATTAGATATAATAAAGGACCCTGATTCGTGTGTTCGAGAGGAGTAATGCCTGTTTCAGGCATTAGCTGGCTTCTAATTTGGCAGCTGATGCAGTTCCGGGGAAGATCGGGCCCGAGAGATCATGCCCGAAAATCGGGCCTCCCAGCGCTGATTTTTTTTTTTACACCAGTAACAGGCGTGACGGAGACCAATTTCTCCCTTTGTTATTTCTGTGAGCAATCTAGAGGAGAAGGCGAAAGGCCTCTTGCCATGCTTGACAGAGAAATTAATGGCCCACCGCCCGCTCCTCCCACCTTCCCTCTTTGAAAAGTGACCCACGGCTGGGGTCCCGAGGAGGGGGCTATTCGGTTACTGGAAAGATGCCTGTTTATTTTTACACTGACAGCTGTTGGTTGGAGTATGATTGGAAAGCCTGGCCGCACACTAGCTGGAGCTGGGAGGAATGGCCGAACCTCTTGCGTCTCCAACTTAAATATTGTCCCAAAAAGGCTACTGTCAGGCTGGACAGACACTGCGGTGAAATCCCTGAGGAACTCTCTCGGTTTTATTTTGAATCTAGCTTATTTGGGGGAGTTTCCTCACTTGTAGACCCCTCCCGTCTTTCACTCCAATCTGCCTGCCTCACCTTCTTCAATGGTATCCCAGCTTTACTTGCCCTGTATTGGTGTCATGAGGTTTTCGAGCTTCATGTCTCACAAGTCTATCCGCTTACCTTTGTTGACTTCACCTTTAGCCTTTCCTCTTCTACAGACGTTCTTAGCCTCACTATTTCCTCTGAGCTCAAATGGAAATGCCATATATCCTCCATTGCTAAAACTATCTCCAGAGCTGTTGGAGGATGGATTCCATCAATAATCGAGTGTCTCCTTCCCCAGTCCTCTCGCCTCTCCTGAGGGTGGCGACTCGCGATGGGTTACAATTCCACCCGTACCTCATCCCGTTCTTCATCTGTCAGCCTGGACGGTGTGGACTGGTATGCTACTCCAGCATGGGAGCTGCCCAATCACGCCCTGTCCTCACCCACATACGCACATTTTCCTAGCGGGAAACATTAGCGAGCGGACGGAAAGCAAGAACTCCGGCTGATTTTCCCCGCTCTCTAGCCCAGGGATGTATCTGAGGAACGATGTTCTTGCCATGGCGGGAGTGCAGCAAAGATGGCAGGAATGACGTATGAGGAGAGATTGGGTCGATTGGGCTTATACTCGCTGGAGTTTAGAAGAATGAGAGGGGGATCTCATTGAAACTTATAAAATTCTAACAGGACTAGACAGACTAGATGCAGGAAGGATGTTCCCGATGGTCAGGGAGTCCAGAACCAGGGGTCACAGTCTAAAGATAAGGGGTAAACCTTTTAGGACAGAAATGAGGAGGAATTTCTTCACCCAGAGAGTGGTGAACCTGTGGAATTCTCTACCACAGAAGGCAGTAGAGGCCAATTCATTAAATATATTCAAGAAGGAGTTAGATATATTTCTTAAGGCTAAGGGGATCAAGGGATATGAGGAGAAGGCAGGGACAGGGTACTGAGTTTGGATGATCAGCCATGATCTCATTGAATGGCGGAGCAGGCTCGAGGGGCCGAATGGCCTACTCCTGCTCCTATCTTCTATGTTTCTATATAACGTCCCTATCGCCAACGCGGCTTTGATCAGCTAACTCCGCATAAACCAGGGACTGAAGCTGGAACCTTGCTGATCTGAAGACTCCGGCTTCACACTGGACGACGCAATTACTGCCTGAGCCTCAACCAACCTCACTAAAGCAGATGATCCGATCATTATTGATGTAAGAAAACTACAGTACTAGGCACTTAGTCTGAGTATTAAACAAGGCTTTAATCAACTATTTTTCAACATGGAGATCTAGTTGTGTCCTTCACTAGTTCCTGTTAAAGAATGCCCTGAGCAAGCTGGGCCCATGCCCGAGTATTTATACTCTCCCTGGACAGTGCCACCAGCAGGCCGCCCAGTATTATTTCATAAGTCACCACATGAATGACAAGGTTCATGTCAATTATCACATTGCTGTTTGTGGGAGCTTGCTGTGCGCAAATTGGCTGCCCCGTTTCCTACATTACAACTTCAAAAAGTGCTTCAGTGGCCGTAAAGCGCTTTGGGACGTCCTGAGGGCATGAAAGACGCTGTATAAATGCAAGTCTTTCTTTCTTTGGAGACTGCATAGCTCTTTCATCTCTAGGAGGCATGAAGTTTGCCTTTTCGTTCCCACACACTCAAATCAGTTCTTCCGCTGGCCAGTCACAGGATGATAACACAAGCCAGAGAAAGCTACAGCCTGCAGTGTGCTGGCCTGTTTTATACAGAGCTTGTTATGTAAGAAATACAGTACATCGAGAATGGCTTGGGAACAGCTGGACGGAGCAGCGTGTAATGTTCCATACTGGATCTAAACAAAGTTTTCTTTTAAAGGATTTGCTGTGAGGCTGTGGACTGTTGTGTTGATGGAAACAGTTCAGCTGCACTGCCCAACCCTGACAGCAAGACATTTTTTTATTAATTGAGAAGCTATGGGGAGGTGCCAAGGCCTGCAGCACCAAAGGCAAAGAGAATACAATAGAAGACAAGGAAAATCAGGCAAAGTGAATAGAGAAACTTGGGCTTCAAATGTTCTGGGATTACCCATTCTTTCTTGAGCCTGGGCCTAGGTCGTCTCCACCAGCCTAGAATCATGACTAAGTGAGGAAGGATAAACATTGGCCAGGACACCGGGAAGAACAACCCTGCTCTTCTTCAAAATAGTGCCATAGGTTCACCTAACAGGACCTCGGTTTAACGTCTCATCTGAAAGACGGCACCTCCGACAGTGCAGCGCTCCCTCAGTATTGCGCTGGGAGTGTCAGCCTGGATTTATTGTATTCAAGTCTCTGGGTGGGACTATGAACCCACAACCTTCATGACTCAGAGGTGAGGGTGCTACCCACTGAGCCACGGCTGACACCCAATTGATTTAAGTCTACTCGCGATGAACAATTTGTCCAGTCTCCTGATTGGCTCAGTCAGTAAATGCATTGTTCCCTACACTGAGCCAAGGTCATTCACAGAAGGGCCAGAGCTGATAAAATATCGGGCGGGGCATATTACAGGCGGCTAATATGATACCGTCCATTTTGTGCTACAGCCCCAAGATTAATTCTGACCCCAAGGCCTCCAAAGTCAGCCATGAGCTGCTCAGCTGCCATTAGCAAGCGGATCCAGTTGAATGAAGATAGGCGGCGGATGCCAATTATAGGGGCTCGGAAGCAGCAACCTCCGGTACCAGTTGAACATCACTGGGCTTGGCTTCCCCACCCCACTCCCCCGATTCATACACAGCACCGGACTGGGGCAGGACTTCTACTTTTTGTTTGAGAAACCTCGTTGAGGGGCCGAGGCCAACACCGCAGGATACCCCCTCCCCCCAATCCCCCGCGAGTCGTTCAGAGGTGAGATGTCACCTGGATGTCACCTTAATATCAAAACGATGACAGCGGGGGTCGGCTTTGGTTATTAACCCAAATCCTTTGGAGGACAGGTGACCACAAGGTGTAAGTTTGTCTGGTTTCCTTTGTTCTACCTGGTCATGTTCTACCCTCCCCGCCCTTATGGCAGCTCTTTAAATACCTCTAACCTCGTGAGGCATTCACATGATCTATCCTCAGCCAATCAGTGGGTGATGTAACCTCCATACCCATGCTTCCATTTAGCTCCTCCCCGATTCTTTTCAGCAGTTTGCAGCAGGCACAATTTCAGGCAAGCTGCAGTGCATCAGTTTAAGATTACAGGTTGCAAACTGGTGCCACCACCAAGTCCCCATTCTTCCTTTCTGAGCCTAAACAGAGCTCACAGGCAAGAAGGCACGGGGGAGGGAATTAACAGCGGACCCCAACCGTGTTTCACAAAAAAAAAGTATAAAGAAAGACTTGCATTTCTATAGCGCCTTTCACGGCCACCGGACGTCCCAAAGCACTTTACAGCCAATGAAGTACTTTTTGAAGTGTGGTCACTGTTGTAATGTAGGAAACGCAGCTGCCAATTTTGCGCACAGCAAGCTCCCACAATCAGCAATGTGATAATGACCGGATAAATCTGTTTTAGTGATGTTGATTGAGGGATAAATATTGGCCCCAGGACACCGGGGAGAACTCCCCCTGCACTTCTTCAAAATAGTGGCCGCGGGATCTCTTACGTCCACCTGAGAGAGCAGACGGGGACTCGGTTTAGCGTCTCATCCAAAAGACGGCACCTCCGACAGTGCAGCACTCCCTCAGTACTGCACCAGACATCCATATATGTGCATTTCCCACCTGCGGTCACTGGGTAGCGATCAGGAGCAGGACCCCAGGCTGAATCCCCCCCCACCCCACCTCCCCAGCCCAAGGACACTGCAACCGATTGTTGGCCTGGCTGAAATCAACTAACCCGGCACAAACCGGGTATCGGACTTGGGACCTTCCCCGTCCATATGGTTCAGTATTTTATTTAGGCTACCTGTTTCCAGGAACACAGGAACGGGAGGAGGCCATTCAGCCTCTCGAGCCTGCTCCGCCAGTCAATGAGATCATGGCCGATCTGCACCTCAACACCATTTGCCCGCCTTTGCTCCATATCAATCTCAGTCTTGAAAGCTCCAAGTGTCCCCCAGCATCCACAGCCTTCTGGGGGCGGAGAGAGCTCCAGATTTCCACCACCCTTTGTGCGAAAAAGTGCTTCCCAATTTCCCTCCTAAATGACCTAGCTCTAATTTTAAGATTATTACATTACATCGGATTACATCGGATATACGGCACAGAAACAGGCCATTCGGCCCAACCAGTCCATGCCGGCGTTTATGCTCCACTCGAGCCTCCTCCCGTCTTTCCTCATCTAACTCGATCAGCATAACCCGGGCAGCACGGTGGCATAGTGGTTAGCACTGTTGCCTCACAGCGCCAGGGACCCGGGTTTGAATCTGGCCTCAGGTGACTGTCTGTGTGGAGTTTGCACATTCTCCCCGTGTTTGCGTGGGTTTCCTCCGGGTGCTCCGGTTTCCTCCCACAGTCCAAAGATGTGTGGGTTAGGTTGATTGGCTATGATAAATTGACCCTTAGTGTTAGGGGGATTAAATACGTGGGGATAGAGTGGGATATGTGTTGGTGTAGGGGTTACGGGGATCGGGTGGGATATGTGTCGGTGCAGGCTCGATGGGCCGAATGGCCTCTATCTGCACTGTGGGGTTTCTGTGATTCTGTGAACCCTCTATTCCCTTCTCCCTCATGTTCTTGTCCAGCCTCCCCTTAAATGCATCGATACTATTTGCTCCAACCACTCCCTGTGGTAGCGAGTTCCACATTCTCACCACTCGCTGGGTAAAGAAGTTTCTTTTGGATTTCTTGGTGACTATCTTATATTGATGGCCTCTAGTTATGCTCTTCCCCACAAGTGGAAACACTCCCTCTGTATCCACTCTATCAAAACCTTTCATAATTTTAAAGACCTCTATTAGGTCACCCCTCAGCCTTCTCGTTTCAAGAGAAAAGAGACCCAGCCTGTTTTTTAAAAGTGTAACTGCTGGAGACTTACCCACCCGGAGAGCCCTGCAAAAAAAAATGTAAGTTCGACGCGCACACGCTGCCTCTCCGGCGCACGCGTTCCACCTGTCAACCCCTTCTTTCAGGGGAACGGAAGTGCCGGTTTCCCGCGCATGCGCAGTGCATGCACGAAACCGGCACTTTCGTTGGGCCTACGCGCGAGTACCCCGTGCGTGGTCACGCGTTGGGACCCGAATTTCTGGGCCGTTGACTCTGTTTCTCTCTCCACGGATGTTGCCTGGCCTGCTGAGTTTTTCCCGTGTTTTCTGTCGTTGATTATTGATATGGCCACCAGGTGGCGCATCAAGTTTTTTTGGGTGCATGAACTTCAGGCAAAAACTCTCTCGCTTAGAGAAGTCTGCTAACCTTCCTGCCCGCTCACTTACGGGCGAAAGAAGCTCGAAGGGAGACTAATGGATGAATAAAATGCGTGAAGGGGGGCGGTAATGGAAGCTACAAAACAAACAAAATCGAAATTACAGGGTAAGTGTCCAACGGCATTAATGCACGTTAGTTATAAAGAAAGACTTGCATTTCTATAGCGCCTTTCACGACCTCAGGACGTCCCAAAGCGCTTTACAGCCAATGAGGTACTTTTGAAACACAGTCACTGTTGTAATGTGGGAAACACAGGATCCAATCTGCGCACAGCAAGCTCCCACAAACAGCAATGTGATAACGACCAGATAATCTGTCGTTTTGTGATGTTGATTGAGGGAGAACTCCCCCCTGCTCTTCTTCGAAATAGTGGCCGCGGGATCTTTTACGTCCACCCGAGAGAGCAGACGGGGGGCGGGGGGGGGGGGGCCTCGGTTTAACGTCTCATCCGAAAGACAGCACCTCTGATATGCATGCATACTGGGTGAGGGCAGGTTCGCGTCTGGGCTGTGAGGCCTCCCACAGTCAGATAGCAGGCCGCCGCATTCATTATCCAGGCTCTCGCACAACAACAACAACTTGCATTTGTATAGCGCCTTTTAACGTAGCAAAACGTCCCACGGCGCGCGCAGGAGCAGAATTTGACACCCAGCCACATAAGGAGATATTAGGACAGGTGACCAAAAGCTTGGTCGAAGAGGGAGGTGTTAGGGAGCGCCTGAAAGAGAGACTTTGAGGAGGGGAATGCCAGAACATTGCACGCATGAAAAGTGGTCACTTGGGAGAGGCCTTGAATGTCGAATTGCACCCCAGTTTGAGCCGGTGCCTTCAGAGGAGGAAAATCTGAAGGTTGTGCTTTTCTTAACATGAAAGCACACAACCACAGCCTTGCCAATGTAACCTCCCTCTCAGCTCTGGAATCTTTCACAGGCCAGTGACGTTTTTTTTTCCAGGGCTGTTACTATTCTGCACATGCTCAATGCAAGAGTGGGGGGGACACTCCTCAAGTTTCTCTCTGAGGGATCAGAGACTGAGAGAGAGAGAGACAACTAAGCTGTGCTGGCGTTCTGCTCTTCCAAGACATCTCCACGGATTTAGAAGACAGTATTTTTTTCCCCACCCTTCCCTCAAAAGAAACTACTTGGTTCTATTTATCAGTTTCTAAAAAAAAATCACAACTGAAATTCCCAACACTATTTTGGAAGGAGTTGGCGAGAGATTTAGGTGAGTCTTGTTTAAACATTTGTGTGTCTGCTCGCACTCCCTTCTCTGTTAGTGTCAAATCTTGAATTTTTAACTTTTTTTTTTAGAAAAAGTTTTAAGCTGGTCTTCCAAGAGGAAAAAAAGACTTGGCCCCCATTTAATTCTCGCATCCCCCCCCCCCCGGTGTGTGTCTGTGTGCACATAGCCGGCGAGCTCGCTGCACAGTTAAAAATAAATACATTTTTTTATCTGTGGCTGCATTGAGCACAAGGGGGACTGGCAGGAATTCCTTCGCTGCTTTTTTGGCTCGCATATGGCACAGCGATCAGTTTACCGTCTTTGTCAAGAGCTTGGATGCTGGCCAGGTCTGGAGGGAATACTTTCCCCCTCCCCAGGAATTGTGCAGTATATTCTAACTCTTGAAGCAGCGAGTGCGTTGGGGGGGAAAAAAAGAACCGACCCTTTTGCTACAGTGCAGGGCTGTGCAGTTTCTTAAAGGGACATGCATCCAGTCTCACCGCCCTTCATAACCTAAGCACTGCTGGATATCGACTGAACCATCGGAAGGTGGCCGTTCAGCCCATCCTGTCTCCTTGCTAGATCAATCCAATACCAATCAACAACAACATGTATTTATATAGTGCCTTTAACGTGCAGAACCAGGGGTCACAGTCTAAGGATACAGGGTAAGCCATTTAGGACAGAGATGAGGAGGAATTTCTTCCCCCAGAGAGTGGTGAACCTCTGGAATTCTCTACCACAGAAGGCAGTTGAGGACAATTCATTAAATATATTCAAGAAGGAGTTAGATATATTTCTTAAGGCTAAAGGGATCAAGGGATATGGGGAGAAGGCAGGGACAGGGTACTGAATTTGGATGATCAGCCATGATCTCATTGAATGGCGGAGCAGGTTTGAGGGGGCCGAATGGCCTACTCCTGCTCCTAGAAACATAGAAGATAGGAGCAGGAGTAGGCCATTTGGCCCCTCGAGCCTGCTCCGCCATTCAGATTCAGATTCGATTTATTTGCCATATGTAACAAGTACAATGGAATGCTTGTTCCCCGTCGGGACGCGTCAGCTATACATACAGCGCCGCGTTCAGAGTCAATACAATGGCTTCCCGTGGCAGTGGGAGCACGATGTCCCTCAGCCGCTCCGTCCTCCTCTTCACCGCGGCCTCCTCCTCACTGTTGCCGGCTCCACGTGTGGTGGCCTGCTTCTCCCGCTCTTCTCCCCATATCCCTTGATCCCTTTAGCCGTAAGAAATGTATCCAACTCCTTCTTGGATATATATATCCTATCTTCTATGTTTCTATGTAGCAAAACGTCCCAAGGAATCGGACGTTATAGTTCCCCGCGCACTCAGTTGAGTAAGTGGCCTATGAATGGAGAAAACTACAGGTTGTATACAGCGAATCATGTCGAATATGCCGCACCCGTTAATCTGAAATGTTGACCAGAAGCAACACATTGGCTGAAAAAAAATCTTGAGAGATGAGAATTTGCTCCTTGTTTTCTTGTCATGCCTCGTGCTGGATTACGGCTCAATATGTGTCAACAGGCCCTCGAAAGGCCGTTCTTCACACGCGAGCTGAAACAGTCAGTTTCAGCAAGCTATTCCCTAGGGGGGGGCATCACAACTGAGCCCCAATCCTGTCCTCAAACTGAGTCCATATGTGTGCTCTTTCCAACAAAGGTCACTGGACAGTAAGCAAGAGCAGGACCTAGGGGCAGGGTAACATAGTGATTATGTTGCTGGACTAGTAATCCACAGGCCTGGACTAATGAGCTGCAGTTTAAATAAAGAAAGAAAGAATGACTTGCATTTCTATAGCGCCTTTCATGACCACTGGACGTCTCAAAACGCTTTACAGCCAATGAAGTACTCTTGAAGCGTGGTCACTGTTCTAATGTGGCAACCAATTTGTGCACAGCAAGGTCCCACAAACAGCAACGTGATAATGACCAGATCATCTGTTTTTAGTGATGTTGATTGAAGGGTAAATATTGTCCCAGGACACCGGGGAGAACTCCCCTGCTCTTCTTCGAAATAGTGGCCGTGGGATCTTTTATGTCCACCTGAGAGAGCAGACGGGGCCTCGGTTTAACGTCTCATCTGACAGACGGCACCTCCGACAATGCAGCACTCCCTCAGTACCGCACTGGGTGTGTCGGCCTAGATTTTTGTGCTCGAGTCTCTGGAGTGGGACTTGAACCCACAACCTTCTGACTCAGAGGCGAGCGTGCTACCCACTGAGCCACAGCTGAGACTAATTAAATTCAGTTAATTAAATAAATCTGGAATTTTAAAAAAGCTAGTGTCAGTAATGGGAACCATGAAACTACCGGATTGTTGTAAAAACTCATCTGGTTCACTGATGTCCTTTAGGGAAGGAAATCTGCCGTCCTTACCCGGTCTGGCCGATATGTGACTCCAGACCCACAGCAATGACTTAACTGCCCTCTGAAATGGATAGCAAGCCCATGGGCAATTTGGGATGGGCAATAAATGCTGGCCTTGCCAGTGATGCCACATCCCAGGAATGTATAAAGAAAAAACCATGGTCAGTATTTCCCCATTTTAGCCCAAGGACACCAGGGCTAATTTTAGCACCTAGACACTGCCCTAGCTTAGACTAAACTAACTCAGCACAGACTGGGAATCAAACAGCACCATCCAGGACAAAGCAGCCCGCTAGATCGGCACCCCATCCACCACCTTAAACATTCACTCCCTCCACCACTGGCGCACCGTGGCTGCAGTGTGTACCATCTACAAGATGCACTGCAGCAACTCGCCAAGGCTTCTTCGGCAGCACCTCCCAAACCCACAACCTCTTCCACCTAGAAGGTCAAGGGCAGCAGGTGCATGGGAACACCACCACCTCCAAGTTCCCCTCCAAGTCACACATCATCCTGACTTGGAAAAATATCGGCCGATCCTTCATCGTCGCTTGGTCAAAATCCTGGAACTCCTTCCCTAACAGCGCTGTGGGAGTACCTTCACCACACGGATTGCAGTGGTTCAAGAAGGCGGTTCACCACCACCTTCTCGAGGGCAATTAGGGACGGGCAATAAATGCTGGCCTTGCCAGCGACGCCCACATCCCGAGAATGAATTTAAAAAAAACATGTGACCTGATGTGTGTGACTCAGGACCATAGCGAATGGTGCAAGTACCCAGCAAGGGAGCCTGAAGCACAATCCTTGAGCAAGCGCAGTGACGTCATGCAAGCTGTCCGTCCCCTTCCCCCGTCGCTCATTCCTTGCCCCCCTCCCCGCCTGGACGAGAAAGCGATGTGGGGGGGGGCGAGGAGCTCTGACACTTTTCTCTCGGTTACAATTTTGAGGGGTGATTCCGCAACCTGGCATTCTCAGCAGGCAGCTACCTGCGCACAGTGGGAGCACCTCCTGAAATGGATGGCATTTTAAAATCCATTTATTTTAATAGACAAAATATCACAGGGTGGGGGCCCCTACAATTTCCTGAGGCACGTTCTGCTACAAAGTGACACCACCCAGTGAGAGCACCAAATCATGGAGTTGCCCAACTTACAGGAAACTCTTTATCCGGGACCGGCGTGGTGCCGGTTTATCAAAAAGTCCAGATTACAGAGAGGTATAGTTAAAAGGTACGAGAGCCCCGTACACAGCAACAAATCCAGGCTTCCCTGTTGCTTAGCAACATGTGCAGGAACTCCGGCCACAGACCAAGCGTCCCTGTTGCTTAGCAACAAGTGCAGGAACCCCAGTTACACAGCCACAGATCCAGGAACTGCCACTAATATGAAGTAAAACTTACCTGAACCTACTCCTGAATTTTGCCGATTAACAGAGATTTCCGGTTATTTAGGTGCCGGTAAATCGAGAGTTTCCTGTATTATGGACACTTTATGACCAGCAGAACTTAATTCTCAAAGCCCATTGATGAAGCAACCTCCTTCAAGATGGATTAACTCTTTGACAAACAAAACAATTTCTTGAGTAGGACCTCCAACAAACACTTGCATTTATACAGCGCCCTTAACATAGTAAAATGTCCCAAGGCGCTTCTCCACAGGAGCGATTATCGGACAAAATTAGTTGCCGAGCCACATGAGATATTAGGACAGGTGACCAAAAGCTTGGTCAAAGAGGTAGGTTTTAAGGAGCAACAAAAGGAGGAGAGAGAGGTGGAGAGGATTAGGGAGGGAATTCCAGAGCTTAGGGCCCAGGCAGCTGAAGGCACGGCCGCCAATGGTGGAGCGAAAGAAATTGGGGACGGGCAAGAGGCCAGAATTGGAGAAGCGCAGAGATCTCGGAGGGTTGTAGGGCTGGATTTTTACAAGATCAGGGAGTGACGGGTTATGGGGAGCGGGCAGGGAAGTGGCTTTGAGCCCCAAGATCAGCCACGATCTTATTGAATGGTGGAGCAGGCTCGAGGGGCCGAGTGGCCTGTTCCTGCTCCTATTTCTTATGTTCTTATGGAGGAGGTTACAGCGATAAGGAGGGGAGGGGGGTTGGTGCAGGGCCATGGAGGGATGTGAACGAGCGAAATGTAACGCACAGAAGGTGATGAAGAAACCTCCTTCGAGAGGGATTAACCCTACGACGTACAAAGTAATTTCTCGCATGGGACCTCCAGTAAATATCCGTAATTAGTGAGGCAAATGACACGTTGCCTGTCTGGGTTTGTGGGCTTGTGCCTGTGCTATGCACATGTGCTCTCGCACCTGTGTCTGCCTGGTATTTGTGTTGCAAGTGTGTCTGAAACTGTTCATTGCCATTATAGTTCATCACAGGAATGAAATTCCGTCAAAATAATCCAGATAATTCAGGTCAAGTTCCAATTTTCAGTGACAATGGTAGCAACAGGTTAAATTTGCCTTCTTAGTTTGTTTATTCCCATGACCGTATTTATAGCACCTGCTCTAGGGCATCCTTATGTCACCGTCAGAACTGTGTTGTCTGAACCTCTCCCATTCCCTGGCCTGCCCTAAACATACCTCGCGTTAACGTGTTCACACACGCCACTCACGCTGCCATCAGAATGCTTACAAATATTGACAAAGTGCAGCAACGTCTGGCCAAAGATGCAGCGAGGCCGTTTCTGGGCCTGTTGCGGGACGGGGCCTTGATGGCCAACCGGCCTTTGCTCCTCTCTTTATGGGTCTTGATGCGCTGACAGACTGGTAATTCGACAGGGTTGCCAATGGCAGTCAATCGGTTATAAGATGGTGGAAGTTTCCCTAATGACTCAGTAGGCACACGCATCACATGCTGTGGAACGGAGCCAGCACGGCCAGAAAGTCCCAGATTTGAGCTCTGGTCTGTGCCAATTTATCTGATCTCATAGCTGGTGTAAAAGAAAGACTTGCATTTATACAGCGCCTTTCACGACCTCGGGCGTCCCAAAGTGCCTGTACTCAAAATAGTACGTTTTTTGAAGTGCAGTCACTGTTGTAATGTAGGAAACGCGGCAGCCAATTTGTGCACAGCAAGCTCCCACAAACGTCAATGTGATAATGACCAGATCAAGTGTTTTAGTGATGTTGGTTGAGGGATATATTTTGGCCAGGAAACTGGGGGAGAACTTCTTCGAACAGTAGCACGGGATCTTTCACTTCCACCTGAGAAAGCAGACGGGACCTCGGCTTAACGGCACCTCCGACAGTGCAGCACTCCCTCAGTACCACACTGGGAGTGTCGGCCTAGCTTATGGGCTCAAGTCTCTGGAGGGGGCCTCGAACCCACAACCTCCTGACTCAGAGGCGAGAGTGCTACCCACTGAGCCACGGCTGGCACGTGGGGGCCGGGGGTGGGGGGGTTGGCAAGAGGGGAGGAGGGTTCTGTGTCCCCAGGCTACGGCGGATAAAAATGGCCCCCTGATCACTTGAGCAGCCCCTGCTGCCAAGTGTGCGTGCGGACACGACACGACAGGACAGGATTGAGCTTAGCTCCGATGCCGCTCTTGGTCATATTGCCTGTCGCCGCTCACTGCCTAGATTCACACTTGAAGAACAGTCAGTGGGTGAAGTACCAAAGAGTTGTGGAACTATGCCACAGCAAGAGACGGTACCTTCAGCCTCCAGCTTTGGTGCACTGCTGGCTTCTATCTAAGGTGGCAAACGAGGACCTAAAGTAACAGCACATTAATTTTTTTCCTTCCCGCACCCCCCTACAATTTCCTCCCCCTCCGCTTCTGACCCACTGACCTCGGTCCAATGTGGTTCCACAGACACTGGCAGCCATCTGGCATCTCACCCAAGTGTAGTTAAAAGTTTTCATAAACCACCCCGTCTGAAGGTGTACCATGTTAGGGGTATGGGGAGAAAGCAGGGACCGGGTACTGAATTTGGATGATCAGCCATGATCACATTGAATGGCGGAGCAGGCTCGAGGGGCCGAATGGCCTACTCCTGCTCCTATCTTCTATGTTTCTATGTTGGAGCTCAGCGCACACCTCTGCGGAGTGCAGGTTCACACCCGCCTACCCTTGGCTTCCGATCTCTCGATGCCGCTGCAAGAGTCAGTACCTTTGACCTCCGACCTTGGCACACTACTTAGCCAGGCGGGAAAGATTGGATTGGCTGGGGTTGTTTTCTTTGGCACAGAGGAGGCTGAGGGGAGATTTAATTGAGGTACAGGTATATACAATTATGAGGGGCCTAGATAGAGTGGCTAGGAAGGACCTATTTCCCTTAGCGAAGAGGTCAATAACCAGGGGACATAGATTTAAAGTAACTGGTCGGAGGATTAGAGGGGAGTTGAGGAGAATTTTTTTCACCCAGAGGGTGGTGGGGGTCTGGAACTCACTGCCTGAAAGGGTGGTAGAGGCAGAAACCCTCATCGCATTTAAAAAGTATTTGGATATGCACTTGATGTGCCGTAACCTACAGGGCTACGGACCAAGAGCTGGAAAGTGGGATTAGGCTGGATCGCTCTTTGTCGGCCGGCACAGACACGATGGGCCGTATGGCCTCCTTCTGTGCCGTCAATTTCTACGACTCTTATGATCTACTGGCAACTCTCGGGTGATAAATGAAGGGCCTCGGGTTCGATTCTCCATCTGCGCCAGGTTCCCAGTCCTGATTGTTACCCAGTGAAAGTACGTGGACATTGGGCGGTAAGGAAAGGGTCAAGCTTGGCTGGGATACATGGTCAAAGAGTGGGTGCGTATATTCACTGGTTTAGGCTCACGCTGTGACCACTTGAGCAAGGCACTACAGGATCGCTGGTACAGAGATGCCAACAGAGGAGACCAGGCACTTCCTTAGTCGGAACGAGGGAACAACTGGAAGGAGCGTCTACCGGGACCCAGTGTCGGAGTATTGTTAGCAGAAGCATGGGAGCTGGTCACCCCCCTCCTCCATCGCCTCTGCTGTCTAGGGTTGGAATGGCACCAGTGTGGGGAGTTCCCAGAGGAAGACCATAAAAAAAGGGAGTCAAAAATCTTCCCTCAATACAGCACTCAGCCATATAGGTCAGAAGATCTCAGGTTCTATTCTCCATCTGTGCTGAGCTGTCAACCCTGACCACTATCCGGATCTCATTGAAACTTATAAACTTCTAACAGGACTAGACAGACTAGATGCAGGAAGGGTGTTCCCGATGGCCGGGGGAGTCCAGAACCAGGGGTCACAGTCTAAAGATAAGGGGTAAGCCATTTAGGACAGAGATGAGGAGGAATTTCTTCACCCAGAGAGTGGTGAACCTGTGGAATTCTCTACCACAGAAGGCAGTTGAGGCCAATTCATTAAATATATTCAAGAAGGAGTTAGATATATTTCTTAAGGCTAAAGGGATCAAGGGATATGGGGAGAAGGCAGGGACAGGGTACTGAGTTTGGATGATCAGCCATGATCTCATTGAATGGCGGAGCAGGCTCGAGGGGCCGAATGGCCTACTCCTGCTCCTATCTTCTATGTTTCTATGTTTAAGACCATAAAAAGAGGGAGTCAAAAAGCTTCCCTCAAAGCAGCACTCGGCCATATAGGTCAGAAGATCTCAGGTTCTATTCTCCATCCGTGCCGAGCTGTCAATCCTGACCACTATCCGGTGAAAATGGGTGGCCACTGGGCAAGGAAAGGGTCGGGTCCGGCCGCGATGGCCCTCGGCGGTGGAATAGCCAGCTGCTGCCCGCTGCTCAATGCTAACGCCGGGGCCAGCAGCAGGAGGGCCGTCAACAGCCCTTGGAGATGGACGCCAGCGCGGAGCCAGTGCCTTTTCCATCCGCAAGTGAGAAAAATAGTCAGTCTCGAAACCTTCCGCAACCCCCCAGATCTACGTTGTCAGTTTTGTTGCCAAGCCTATGTTACTCCACTTCTGCTCAAATTAGCTCTTGCATTAGATGACGCGATGGATTTGGACAGAGCGTGACTGAGACTCGCCATGTGATATCAAGCCTCTGGGTTGGGGGGGGGGGAACTGGGGATGCAACACAAAGTTAAAGTCGGCAGCACTTATTCGGCACTGGAAACTTTTGAAGATAATTATTCATTACAATCTTAAGAGTGAGTTGGCGTTTCAGAACTTGGGCCAAGAATTAACCCAGTAATCTCCTCAAAGGTCTAATTTCTACCACAGCCCTGCACTGATTAGTAGCATTGCAGAGGGGGGGAAGAAAAAAAAAGGGGGAAAATCTTCATCAAAGCAGACTTGGCTGCAAAGCACGTTTTTATTGGCATCAGAGAGATGCAGCATTTTGGGAGGAAAAAAAAAACCAGTTAACCCATCCAGGACTGTGGTAAAAGCACCCAAAATATGCAGCCACTCATTACAGGGCTGGATTTGAGGGCTGGGGGGAGAACAGGAAATTAAAACAGAAAATCCACAGCAAGTCAGTGTCTGAAAGAGAAATAAAATAGGTCAACGTTTTGGGTGGAGATCCCTCATCGGTTTATGAGTGTTGGCAGGCAAATGGGACTGTAAAAAAAGTATCTGCACTGAGGCAGGGTTAGAATTGAAATCTTCATTTATTTTTTTTGCTCTCAAATGCTGTGTATCTCTGGCGCTTTCTGTTTCAAGTTCAGATTTCCAGCATATGGTGTTTAGATATATGCAAGGCCAACCAGCAAGGCCAACCAACATGAGAGTGGGCTAAACACGAGACCGTCCCCTCCGCCTCCCCCCCATCTCCTTTCCCCCCCATCTCCTCTCCTCCCCCTCCTCCATAGAAACATAGAAGATAGGAGCAGGAGTAGGCCATTCGGCCCCTCAAGCCTGCGCCGCCATTCAATGCGATCATGGCTGATCATCCAAATTCAGTACCCTGTCCCTGCTTTCTCCCCATATCCCTTGATCCCTTTAGCCTTAAGAAATACAGGAAACTTTCGATTTACCGACACCTAAATAACTGGAAATCTCGGTTAACCGGCAAAATTCAGGAGTAGGTTCAGGTAACTTTTATTACTTGCCTTCCTCCATTTGTTGCTGTGCAAGGGTGTGGCTGCAGCTGTTGCTAAGCTACAGAGACGCTTGGAACTTGTGGCCATTGTTCTGAAGCTGTTGCTAAGTAACAGGGTTTGTTGCTTTATACGGAGCTCTCGGCTCCGTATCTTTTACTATAGCATTCGGTGATCCGGAATTTTTGATGAACCGGCACCACGTCGGTGCCGTCCGTGCCGGATAAAAAAAAGTTTCCTGTATATCTAACTCCTTCTTGAATATATTTAATGAATTGGCCTCAACTGTCTTCTGTGGTAGAGAATTCCACAGGTTCACCACTCTCTGGGTGAAGAAATTCCTCCTCATCTCTGTCCTAAATGGCTTACCCCTTATCCTTAGACTGTGACCCCTGGTTCTGGACTCCCCGACCATCGGGAACATCCTTCCTGCATCTAGTCTGTCTAGTCCTGTTAGAATTTTATACGTTTCCACTCCTCCTCCACCCACCTCAGTGAGATTCCAGTCTGTGTCAATGTAGAGTCTAGTTATCCCACAGTAAAAGTGACATTAATATAACGTCAGAACATCAAGCCAAAATCAATCAGAACAGGACTTAGCAGAGAGGTCAATAACCAGGGGACACAGATTTAAAGTAATTGGTAGAAGGATTAGAGGAGAACTTTTTTCACCCAGAGGGTGGCGGGGGTCTGGAACTCACTGCCTGAAAGGGTGGTAGAGGCAGAAACCCCTCGTCGCATTTTAAAAAGTACTTGGATATGCACTTGATAACCTACAGGGCTACGGACCAAGAGCTGGAAAGTGGGACTAGGCCAGAAGGCTCTTTTCCGGCCTGTGGGCCGAGCGGCCTCCTCCTGTGCCGTGAATTTCGATGTTTCCAGGACAGACCGCTGGGATCAGAACAAGGTGGTGTCACATCGGTGGGAAAATCAAGGAGAGTAGAGCCAAAAAAAATCAGTGCGATCAGCGAAAAACCACTGGCAACCCAAGCAAAGTCAGTGTGAGATCAGAGCAAATGCAACGTCAGATCAGCGCACAATCAGCGCGAACAGGGCCAAGTCATTGAGAGATAAGGGGCAAAAATCAGCAAGATCAGAGGGAAAATCCACCGTGGGATCAGCTCAGATTGAATGTGGGATTGGTGCAAAGTTGCTGCGTCTAACGGTCTCAATCAACGGAAGAAGTCAGCTCCGATATGCCACTGCAAATGTGATGACTGAGGGTACAGGAAACTCTCTTTTTACTGGCACCTAACTAACCGGAAATCTCTCTTAACCGGCAAAATTCAGAAGTAGGTTCAGGTAAGTTTTACTTCATATTAGTCGTGTAACCGGGGTTCCTGGATCTGTGGCCGTGTAACCGGGGTTCCTGCACCTGTTGCCATGCAACAGGGACGCCTGGATCTGTGGCCGTGTACGGGGCACTCGTACCTTTCACTACACCTCTAGGTAATCCGGAATTTTTGATCAACCGGCACCACGCCGGTCCCGTCGGTGCCGGATAAAAAAGAGTTTCCTGTACTGTGTTCCCAATTATACTGCTCGTGTCCAAAATAAAGCCAGGTTATAAGGGATCGACGGTCGGCGGGGCTTACTTGCAACCTCTAAACAGCATTAGATCAGATTTTCCGCTGATTTGGTAATTCTGACACTGGTTTGTTTGAGCTGCCAAGTATTGTGCACAGAGGACTGATGTCAGGAAGCTGGTCCCAGGACTTGGAATAGACGTTGGGTCGATTAATGGGAGCGGAAACCCTGGAATCATTGAATTGAGGGGGGGGAGGTGGGGGAGTGTAGGGCCTGTCTGGGTGGATGAGCTCATGGCCTTCCTTATCCAATCTGTCTTGTGTCATGTGATTTCACTGTGATATTCCAAAACAGGAAATAAGTAGAGTTAACCCCATCCCTGTGATCAGACTAGCCCCGATAAAAGGGTCTTTATTTTTCTGTCGGAGGTGCCGTCTTTCGGAGGAGGCGGTAAACCGAGGCCCCGTCTGCCCCCTCTCGGGTGGATGTAAAAGATCCCACCGACCAGTATTTTGAAGAAGAGCAGGGCAGTTCTCCCCAGTGTCCTGGGCCAATATTGACCCTTCAGTCAACATCACTAAAAACAGATGATCTGGTCTTTTATTTAATTGCTGTTTGTGGGATCTTGCTGTGCACAAATTGGCTGCCACGTTCCCTACATTACAACAGTGGCTGCACTTCAAAAAGTACTTCATTGGCTGTAAAGCGCTTTGAGACATCCTGAGATCTTAAAAGGCGCTATATAAATGCAAGTCCTTCTTTTTTAATCCAGAACTTGTCCAAGTTCTTCTTCTTAGGCAGTCCCTCGGAACCGAGGATGACTTGCTTCCACATTAGTTGCAGGTAACTGATGAGTCCAATGCGGGACCTACAGTCTCTGTCACAGGTGGGGCAGATGGTGGTTGAAGGGGCGGGTGGGTGGGGTGCTTGGGTTGACGTGCGCTCCTTCCGCTGTTTGCGCTTGGCTTTCTCTTGCTCCCGGCGAAGAGACTTGAGCTGTTCGGCGCCTTCGCGGATTCTTCTCCTTCACTTTGTGCGGTCTTGGGCCAAGGATTCCCAGGTGTCGGTGGGGATGTTACACTTTTTCAAGGAGGCTTTGAGGGTGTCCTTGAAGCGTTTCCTCTGCCCACCTGGGGCTCTCTTGCCGTGCCGGAGCTCCGAGTAGAGCGCTTGCTTTGGGAGTTTTGTATCGGGCATGCGGACGATGCGACCCGTCCATCGGAGCTGATCGAGCGTGGTCAAAGCTTCGATGCTGGGGATGTTGGCCTGAACGAGAACACTGACGTTGGTGCGCCTATCCTGCCAATGAATTACTTGTCCAGATGATCTGGTCATTTATTTAATTGCTGTTTGTGGGAGCTTGCTGTGCACAAATTGGCTGCAGCGTTTCCTACATTACAACAGTGACCAACTTCAGTCGTACTTTATTGGCGCGTTCAAAACAGTCTAACTTTGGGCTAGGCCCCCTTGAGGAACCAATTGAAGGCAGTTCAATACTGGCATTGGGGAGACCAATGTCCATGAGATGGCCCACTGAGTTCACACTACATGTGTTCGCCCTATGAAAAACTGGTTGGAGAAGCTGGATTTGTATTCATTCGAGCAAAGGAGGTTGAGGGGTGATTTGATAGAGGTGTACAAGATTATGACGGGTTTGGATAGGCTAGACGGGGAAAGGCTGTTCCCACTAGTTGATGGTACAAGGACTAGGGGACACAGATTTAAGGTTTTGGGCAAGAGATACAGGGGGGACGTGAGGCAAAACCTTTTTACGCAGCGGGCGGTGAGGACCTGGAACTCGCTGCCGACGGAAGTGGTGGAAGCGGAGACACTCAATGTTTTCAAGGGGAGACTGGATAGGCACTTGAGGGAAATAAACTCTCAGGGCTACGGGGATAGAGCGGGGGAATGGGACTGACTGGATCGCACTACAGAGAGCCGGCACGGACTCGATGGGCCAAATGGCCTCCTTCTGTGCCATAGTGTCTATGACTCTAGTAATGTAAACACAGAGGGCTGGATTTTCATTGAACCGTGGAGACTGGATTGGAGGTGTGTGGGGGGGGTTGTGGTAAACCACTGTTTGTATTCCACTGTGTACATGCCTGGACATGCCTCGGCTGACTCCTCCCACAAGTCCTAGTATAAAGGTGACTGCTCCCCAGCCCTTTGTATTTCTGGACCGGTCGACCACTCGAGGCAGACCTTCATTCTTTTGTTAATAAAAGCCTTTAGTTACTCTCTTAACTCTCAGTCTTTTATGAGTAATTGATAGCGCATCAGGGGTTAAAATCTCAAAATCGGGGGGCACGAACCCATCCCGCCCTCAACCTGCCTCCATGCCAGTTTCAAAGGAGGCGGGTACCCGACCCGCACTGGGACCTGCCTCCCTGAGGCGGGAAGGGAATTAGTGCCAATTAACTGCCTGTTAACAGGTAGTTAACAGGCAGTTTTTAGCCTAATCCCTATTTTCATTCTTGAAGTGTGGGATTCCCGACGGCTCCAAACCGCGCCAAGTTAGCGAGGCGGGCTCAACAAGGTCAATCAAGTGAAAATCGCGTGGGTTGGCCACAACTCGATGGAGGCGGGACTACAACCCCGAAAGTTGTAGTCCCGCCTCCTACCCGCCTCCTCAATGAAAATCCAGCCCCAGAGGGTCAGTTCCTAGAAGCTGATCTCTGGGAATCTGAAAGAAGCACTGAGACAAATCGCAACGTGTCCCAGTTCACTTGCTTTCGGGAATCTAGGTGCCGGCAGGCTTGCCGACAACTTCACACATGTGTAAAGACCTTTGTGACAGGTGCAAAAACTAAAGGAGCCCTTCTGTGAGCACCACAACGCGGCGAAGTTCTTCAGATCCACGCTAGTCGGTAATTGGCACCATTCCAGGATTTTTGTTCCTAGGATGTGGGCGCCACTGGCCAGGCTGCTTGTTTTGTCTATCCCTGGTCACCTTGAGAAGATGTTGATGGGTCTTAGCACTGTTTGTTTTAAACAATTGAATTGCTTACTTCAGAGAGCGTTGAGAGTCAATTACTCAGTGTGGACCAGAGTCATTTGTGGACCAGACTCTGGTGGTGATGGAAGGTTTCCTCCTCCAGTCAACCAGTTGTATGTTTTGCAACAATCTGGTGGCTTTCATAGTCAATTTTTCTGTTGCTGGTTACAAATGATCAGATTTATCAAATTCAATTACGCAAGATCCCGTGGCACTACTTCGAAGAAGAGCCAGGGGGAGCTCTCCCCGGTGTCCTGGGGCCAATATTTATCCCTCAATCAACATCACTAAAAACAGATTATCTGGCCATTGCTGTTTGTGGGAGCTTGCTGCGCGCAAATTGGCTGCCGCGTTTCCTACATTACAACAGTGACTATAATTCAAAAGTACTTCATTGGCTGTAAAGCGCTTTGGGACGTCCAGAGGCCGTGAAAGGCGCTATATAAATGCAAGTCTATCTTTTTTTCTTTTCTGACATCCCACGGTGTCATTTGAACTCAAAGAAAGGACTTGCATTTCTATAGCGCCTTTCACGACCTCAGGACGTCCCAAAGCGCTTTACAGCCAATGAAGCACTTTTTGCAATACAGTCACTGTTGTAATGTGGGAAACGCGGCAGCCAATTTTCGCACAGCAAGCTCCCACAAACAGCAATGTGATAATGATCAGGTAATCTGTTTTAGTGATGTTGGTTGAGGGATAAATATTGTCCAGGACACCGGGGAGAACTCCCCTGCTCTTCTTCGAAATAGTGCCACAGGATCTTTTACATCCAGCCGAGAGGGCAGACGGGGCCTCGGTTTAATGTCTCATCTGAAAGACGGCACCTCCGACAGTGCAGCGCTCCCTCAGTACTGGATTTTGTGCTCAAGTCTCTGGAGTGGGACTTGAACCCACGACCTTCTGACTCAGATGGCTTCTGGGTTCTCTCTTCTCTCTCTCTTAGGCAGTCCCTCAGAACCGAGGATGATTTGCTTCCACATTAAAAATGAGTTCTCAGGTGACTGATGAGTCCAATGCGGGACCTACAGTCTCTGTCACAGGTGGGGCAGACGGTGGTTGAAGGGGCGGGTGGGTGGGGTGCTTGGGTTGACGTGCGCTGCTTGCGCTCGGCTTCCGCTTGCTCCCGGCGAAGAGACTCGAGGTGTTCGGCGCCTTCCCGGATGCTTCTCCTCCACTTTGTGCGGTCTTGGGCCAGGGATTCCCAGGTGACGGTGGGGATGTTGCACTTTTTCAAGGAGGCTTTGAGGGTGTCCTTGAAGCGTTTCCTCTGCCCACCTGGGGCTCTCTTGCCGTGCCGGAGCTCCGAGTAGAGCAGAGCTTCTGGGTTGCTAGGCAAGTGGCATAGTCATTACACTACCATCGCCAACTAACACGACTCTAGCTGAATGCATTCATTCAAACCCAATCCCAATGTCCTGTTGCCTTAGTGAATAAATGCATCATCTGGTGTAGCATTGAACCGCTCAGATCCTAGCTGTGCTGAGTTAGCTGATCAAGCTAGTGCAGCAGTTGGGGGGGTTGGTGCACACACAACTTTAGCTCCCCCCAGGGCTCGGGAGGGTATAAAATTCAGCCGGGATCCCCAGTCCTGACTACTACCTAGCGACTCCTGCTGCAGCGTGCAGGAGATGGGCACAGGTAGTTTCCAGCTCCGCCGTGATACCCTCCAGTCAAACAACCCGAAGACACTCGCTGTCCCAAGGCCACAAGGGAGCAATGGTCATTTGGGTGAGACAATGAGGGCTCCTGATCGCGCCGTAAAACCTACCTCTTCGACCAAGCTTTTAGTCACCTGCCCTAATATCGCCTTTGACTCGGTCTCAGTTTTTGTCTGATAACGCTCCTGTGAAGCGCCCTGCGATGTTTTACTACGTTAAAGGCGCTATATAAATGCAAGCCGCTGTTGTTGCGTATTAAGGGAGGAGATTTGTGAGGCATCGACTGTCCTTGTGAGGACTGAAAAGTCCAATGGACACTGGGGAAGAACCAACAGATTGGAAACAGGGCAACGTAGTGCCCATATTTTTTGTTTTTATTCGTTCACAGGATGTGGGCATCGCTGGCAAGGCCAGCATTTATTGCCCATCCCCTAGTCACCCTTGAGAAGGTGGTGGTGAGCCGCCTTCTTGAACCGCTGCAGTCCGTGCGGTGAAGGTGCTCCCACAGTGCTGTTAGGGAGGGAGTTGCAGGATTTTGACCCAGCGATGATGAAGGAACGGCCGATGTTTTTCCAAGTTGGGATGGCGTGAGACTCGGAGGGGAACTTGGAGGTGGCGGTGTTCCCATGCGCCTGCGAGCATAAGCAACTACAGATCCATTAGTGCCCTTGGCCATGTTGGATGTTGAAGCCTGTGTCTTGTTCTGGTCACTGGGACACAAACGAGGCAGTCGAGCATTGGAGGCAGTTCAGAGAAGAGCCGTAAGGTTGATCCCTGGCGTCAAAAGGTCTGAGTAAGGAGGAGAAACTGGAGAGACTTAGACTTGTCAGCTTGCAAGGAGACATCTGAGGGGGTGATTTTATCGAGGTACGCAAGGCAGTACGGTTAAGAAGGCAAATGGTATGTTGGCCTTCATAGCGAGAGGATTCGAGTACAGGAGCAAGGATGTCTTGCTGCAGTTGTACAGGGCCTTGGTGAGACCACACCTTGAGTATTGTGTGCAGTTTTGGTCGCCTTATCTGAGGATGTTCTTGCCATGGAGGGAGTGCAGCGAAGATTCACCAGACTGATACCTGGGATGGCAGGAATGACGTATGAAGAGAGATTGGGTCGATTGGGCTTATATTTGCTGGAGTTTAGAAGAATGAGAGGGGATCTCATTGAAACTTATAAAATTCTAACAGGACTAGACAGACTAGATGCAGGAAGGATGTTCCCGATGGCGGGGGAGTCCAGAACCAGGGGTCATAGTCTAAGGATAAGGGGTAAGCCACTTAGGACTGAGATGAGGAGGAATTTCTTCACCCAGAGAGTGGTGAACCTGTGGAATTCTCTACCACAGAAGGCAGTTGAGGCCAATTCATTAAATATATTCAAGAAGGAGTTAGATATATTTCTTAAGACTAAAGGGATATGGGGAGAAAGCAGGGACAGGGTACTGAATTTGGATGATCAGCCATGATCTCATTAAATGGCAGAACAGGCTCGAGGGGCCGAATGGCCTACTCGTGCTCCTATCTTCTATGTTTCTATGTAAGTGGTATGGGATAATGGTAAATCCCTAAAATGACGCAAGACTAAATTGCAAGAGGAGGACTTGGGGGACGCGGGTTCAAACTAGTGGAAGCTCTTCACACAAAGGGTGGTCAGGGCATGGAAAGGACATTCAGGTGGAGGCAAGACCCCCCCAGGGATTATCAAAGAAACAGTTGGATGCCATGAAGATTAGCCGAATGGCCTAACACGTCTGTACTTATCTTGTTGTCTTGGTGACCCATTCCCTACTCTAGGAGCGAAGAGGTTGGTTTTGTTTTTTGGGCAGGATCACACACACGTGCTCGATGGTAATTTGAAACCTCGGCTTTGTCTGCCTTGGCTCGGGAGATGTTCTTGTGGCTTCAAGCATCTGCTTTTAATCAATATCACTTTCTAAATGCTGTTAACTGGGTCCTGCAGGATACAATAGAGTCTAATTGAAAGCACATGGAGCGGGACAGCCCAGTAGCTCAGTGGTTCTGGCACAGAGCGATTCCAAGTTCGGAAAGCGGCGGGGGGGGGGCGGGAAGGCGGGAAGGGCGCTAGTCAGTCATTTTTGTCCACGTCACAATCGATTTCATTCAGTATCCAGTGGGCAGCTTGCTGGTACACCTCGTGGCAGCCACCCACCATCATCCAGTGCCCGCCTGAGGTCTTGGGGTGGAGGGCGTTGCATGGCATTCAAAGGATTACTGAGCTGCTTTGTGAATACTCCAACCGCCTGTCTGTCCTGCGTAGCGGAGCAGGTCACCGCTCACGGTTTTTTTTCTCTCTACAGCGCCAGAGGTTGCAGTCCCCGCACCCCCCCCCCCCCCCCGCTTGACCGCCTGAAGGGGCTGCTTCGAAGGTTCTGGCTGCACCACGCCATCTTTGGTCACCCGGTGTGCAGGGGGGGAGGGGGTGGGGGAATCATAGGAAGGAACATAGGAACAGGAGGAGGCCATTCAGCCCCTCGAGCCTGTTCCGCCATTCAGTAAGTAGAACTTAAAAACAAAAAGGGGGCAAGCACTTTGCTGGGAGTGTACTATAGGCCCCCAAACAGTCAGGGGGAGATAGAGGAACAGATATGTAGGCAAATCTCAGAAAAGTGCAAAAATAATAGGGTAATAATAGTGGGGGATTTCAACTTCCCCAATATAAATTGGGACAGTCAGAGTGTGAAAGGCTTAGAGGGTGCAGAATTCTTAAAGTGCATCCAGGAGAGCTTTTTGAGCCAACATGTAGAAAGTCCTATAAGAGAGGGGGCGGTACTGGACCTAATTCTGGGGAATGTAGCCGGGCAAGTGGTGGAAGTGTCAGTAGGGGAGCATTTTGGCGACAGTGACCATAATTCGGTGAGATTTAAGGTGGTCATGGAAAAAGACAAAGACAGCCCGGAAATAAGGGTTCTAAATTGGGGGAAGGCCGATTTTAATATGATAAGGCAGGATCTGGCCAAAGTGGACTGGGAGCAGCTGCTTATAGGAAAATCCACATCAAAACAATGGGAGACTTTCAGAAGGGAAATTGAGAGAGTACAACGCCAACATGTTCCTGTAAAGGTCAAGGGTGGGACCAACAAGCAAAGGGAACCTTGGATGACAAGGGATATACAAAAATGCATTAGAAATAAAAGGGGGGCTTTTGGCAGTTACAAAAGACTAAAGACGGAGGAAGCCCTAGAGGAGTATAAAAAGTGCAGGGGCATACTTAAAAAAGAAATTAGGAGGGTGAGGAGGGGCCATGAAATAACACTGGCAAGCAAAATAAAGGAAAATCCTAAGATGTTTTATAAGTATATTAAGGGCAAGAGGATAACCAGGGAAAGGGTAGGGCCCATTAGGGACCAAAGTGGCAATCTGTGTGTAGAGCCAGAGGATGTAGGCGGGGTTTTAAATGAATTTTTTGCATCTGTGTTCACTATGGAGAAAGACGATGCAGACATAGAAATCGGGCAAGGGGACTGTGACATACTTGAACATATTAGCATCGAGAGGGAGGAGGTGCTAGCGGTTTTAGCAGGCCAAAAAGTGGATAAATCCCCAGGCCCGGACGAGATGTATCCCAGGCTGCTGTGGGAGGCAAAGGAGGAGATTGCAGGGGCTCTGACACTAATTTTCAGAACCTCTCTGGCCACAGGGGATGTACCAGAGGACTGGAGAACAGCTAACGTAGTACCATTATTCAAGAAGGGTAGCAGGGATAAACCAGGGAATTACAGGCCAGTGAGTCTAACATCTGTGGTGGGGAAATTATTGGAAATCATGTCTGACAAATCTGATCGAATTTTTCGAGGGGGTGACTAGTGGGGTGGATGAGGGAAATGCTGTGGATGTGGTTTACATGGACTTCAGTAAAGCTTTTGACAAAGTCCCGCATAGGAGACTGGTTAAGAAGGTAAGAGCCCATGGGATCCAGGGTGCCTTGGCGCGTTGGATCCTAAACTGGCTGAGTGGCAGGAGGCAGAGGGTGATGGTTGAAGGTTGCTTTTGTGACTGGAAGCCTGTGTCCAGTGGGGTACCTCAGGGATCGGTGCTGGGTCCCTTGTTGTTCGTGATCTACATAAATGATTTGGATGAGAATGTAAAAGGTATGATCAGTAAGTTCGCAGATGACACGAAAATTGGTGGGGTGGTAAATTGCGAGGAGGAAAGCCTCTGGCTACAGGACGATATAAACGGGTTGGTCAGATGGGCGGAAAAGTGGCAAATGGAATTTAACCCTGAAAAGTGCGAGGTGATGCATTTTGGACAGACAAATAAGGCAAGGGAATACACAATGAGTGGTAGGACCCTAGGAAGTACAGAGGGTCAGAGGGACCTTGGTGTACATGTACATAGATCCCTGAAGGCAGCGGAGCAGGTAGATAAGGTGGTTAAAAAGGCATATGGGATACTTGCCTTCATTAGCCGAGGCATAGAAGATAAGAGCAGGGAGGTTATGATGGAGCTGTACAAAACACTGGTGAGGCCACAGCTGGAGTACTGTGTGCAGTTCTGGTCGCCTCACTATAGGAAGGATGTGATTGCTTTGGAGAGGGTGCAGAGAAGATTCACCAGGATGTTACCTGGGATGGAGCGCCTCAGCTATGAAGAGAGGCTGGACAGGCTGGGGTTATTTTCCTTGGAGCAGAGAAGGCTGAGGGGGGACCTGATTGGGGTGTACAAAATGATGAGGGGCATAGATAGGGTAGATAAAGAGGAACTTTTCCCCTTAGTGGGGGGGTCAATAACAAGGGGGCATAGATTCAGGGTAAGGGGCAGGAGATTTAGAGGGGATTTGAGGAGGAACTTTTTCACCCAGAGGGTGGTTGGAATGTGGAACTCAATGCCTGAAAGGGTGGTAGAGGCAGGAACCCTCACAACATTCAAGAAGCATTTGGATGAGCACTTGAAATGCCATTGCATACAAGGCTATGGACCAAATGCTGGAAAATGGGATTAGACTGGACAGGGATGGATGGGCGGCGCAGACACGATGGGCCGAAGGGCCTCTTTCTGTGCTGTAAAAACTCTATGACTCTATGACATGGCTGATCTGCCACCCAACTCCACCTACCTGCCTTTGGCCCACATCCCTCAATACCTTTGGTTATCAAAAATCTGTCAATCTCCGATTTAAAATTAACAATTGATCCAGCATCAATTGCTGTTTGCGGAAGAGAGTTCCAAACTTCTACCACCCTTTGTGTGTAGAGGTGATTCCTAACTTCACTCCTGAAAGGCCTGGCTCTAGCGGGAGGTCTGGGGGAGGTAGGCCGAGTTGGTTGGCGGACCTCCTGCTCGGAGCTGCACTCGGGAGTGGCTCTCGCCTTGCGGGGGTCCCCAAGGCTGGGTTCGGGGCCCCTTCCTATTACTCGACTACGATGCTGAATAAGACCGACTTAATCTGGCGCCAAATCCGCGCACGTACAATCGTGTAAAGGGGCGTTTGCAACCAGTGGTGTAAAAGTCATTGAAAGAATGATCAGGGATTGGCTATTACCATTGCGTGGGTGGCCTGTCACTGGATGCACTTGGAGGGGGCCCCCCCCCCCCCCCACCTGTCCAACTCCACGGGTTGCACAGTCCAAACACCGCTCCCCGGCTGTGCTCAAAGGGAGCGTGGGTCAAAGATAGCGCTGCAAAGAGACAAGAAAGATGTGTATTTATAATGGCCCTTTCCGTGACCCAAAGCTCTTTCCAGCCAATCGAGCACTTTTTGCAGTGTTGCAATGTAGAAAAACGCGGCAGCCAATTTGCGCACAGCAAGATCCCACAAACAGCAATGTGATCATGAACCGCATAACTTTTGGTGAAGGTGTTTGAGAGATAAATATTGGCCCCAGGACACCGGGGAGAACTCCCCCTACTCCTCTTCGAAATAGTGGCCGCAGGATCTTTTACGTCCACCTGAGAGGGCAGACGGGGGCCTCGGTTTAACGTCTCGTCCGAAAAACGGCACCTCTGGCAGTGCGGCACTCCCTCAGCGCTGCACTGGGAGCGTCAGCCTGGATTTTTGTGCTCAAGTCTCTGGAGTGGGACTCGAACCCACAACCTCCTGACTCAGAGGCACGAGTGCTACTAACTGAGCTGACACCTACAACACTGTAGCGTCGATTCTCTGACTCATGCAGTCTGATTGGCGAAGTTCCCCTTCACCATTCAGCCTCGCACAGGAGCCACGGCCACTTGGGCGAGGTTACCAGATGCCGGTAACAAGCGGCCGGAAAATTGCGAGCAGCTGGCTGCCCCGACTTTGTGGCCGGGGGGCTTCTGCCCCGCCAAGCTCCAAAGTGCTGGCGTTGCAGCCCGTCACTGTCCCGAAGAGCTCATGAGAAATGGTTGTTTTGGTGAGGTGCCAGAGACCTGGGCAGCATGCACGAAACTGTAGCCTGGCAACTGTCGAGTGTCTTCAGAAAATATAGCTACCGATGCCAGTATTTACAGTGAGGTCAGTGACACATCGCCCTCGCCGCCTGGCAGGATAAATTTAGGAGGCTGTGTTAGCATTACCAGGAATATTTCCCTGATAACAGGGGTTCAGGGCCGATGTGGTCGGGCATTCCTGATATAAGCCAGCAGATGCCATCACGCTGGTTCCAGCCAGAAAATCCCCCTTGCGCTGTCACTGGGTGGGGTGCACTGGAACAGCTGCCACGTCGCATTAACATCTCCTTGGCTCAGGAAGCTGGCCGGGTATTTGAGATCTGTGTGCTCGAGTCTATTCAGGAGGCGAAGCCCTGCTCTAAGCTGGCTGCTCACAACGTTTTATAGTCTCGACAGCTTAATCCTCCGGGCGAGGCGCTGGTCCATAAATTCGGCCGCGCAGCGCGCCCCCCCCCCTTTTTTTCGGCTGCGAACTGGCCTAAGTGTCAGCCGTGGGGGTCAGAAGGCCGTGGGGTCGCGTCTCCACTCCAGAGGCTTTGAGCACAATAATCCAGGCCGACAGTCCTGAGGGAGTGCTGCACTGTCTGAGGTGCCGTCTTTCGGATGGGACGTTAAACCGAGGGCCCTATTTACTCTCTCGGGTGGACGTAAAAGATCCCGCGGCCACTATTTTGAAGAGGAGCAAGGGGGGAGTTATTCCCCCCGGTGTCCTGGGGCCAATATTTATCCCTCAACCAACATCACTAAAAACAGATTATCTGGTCATTTATCTCATTGCTGTTTGTGGGTTCTTGCTGTGCACAAATTGGCTGCCGCATCTCCTATACTGCGACCATGTCTACACTTCAAAAAGGTACTTCATTGACTGTAAAGCGCTTTGGGACGTCCTGTGGTCATGAAAGGCGCTATATAAATGCAAGTCTTCCTTTCTTTTGTTAAGATTCCAATATGGCATGCACATTTCCAAACGAAAGTGCGGCAACCACTATGTCGGGAAAGGAACTATACTATACCCACTATAACAACAGAAAACGCTGGAAAAACTCAGCAGGCCAGGGCAACATCCGTGGAGAGAGAAACAGAGTCAAAGTTTCAGGTCGAAACCCTTCGTCAGAACTGAGAAAAAAGCAGGAAATGAAACCGATTAAAAAGCAAGTTTGGGGGCTGGGAAATGGGGGAGGGGATGAAAGAACAAAAGGGAAGGTCTGTGGGGGGTGAAGAGACGTTAAGAGATATTCAAGGCGAGACGAGATGGTAATCGGACAGGTAAAGAAACAAAGGACGGCTCTAGATGAAGTGTGAAATGTGCAGGCAGAGTGAGAGACAGCTGCCATGTGGGAGAGAGAAAAAGGAAAAGGCACAAACCAAAAGTGTGGATAAAAAATATATAAAAATAATAATAGGGACCGAGGTTATGATCTGAAGTTGTTGAACTCGATATCGAGTCCGGAAGGCTGTAAAGTGCCTAATCGGAAGATGAGGTGCTGTTCCTCGAGTTTACGCTGAGCTTCCGTGGAACAATGCAAGAGGCCAAGGATGGTGAGGTCTGAGTGGGAATGGAGCGGTGAATTAAAATGACAGGCGACCGGAAGCTTGGGGTCACCCTGATGGACTGAATGGAGGTGTTCCGCAAAGCGGTCACCCAATCTGCGTTTGGTCTCCCCAATGTAGAGGAGACCACATCGTGAGCAGCGAATACAGTATACTAGATTGCGAGAAGTACAAGTAAATCGTTGTTTCACCTGGAAGGGGTGTTTGGGGCCCTGGACAGTGGGAAGGAGGGGGGTATAAAGGCAGGTGTTGCATCTCCTGCACTTGCACGGGAAGGTGCCGGGCGAAGGGGAAGGGGTGCTGGGGGTAATAGAGGAGTGGACTAGGGTGTCTCAGAGGGAGCAGTCCCTATGGAATGCTGAAAGGGGAGGGGAAGATGCATTTGGTGGTGGGATCACGTTGGAGGTGGCGGAAATGGCGGAGGATGATCCATTGAATGTGGAGGCTGGTGGGGTGAAAGGTGAGGACAAGGGGAACTCTCGTGGTTCCGGGAGGGAGGGGCAGGGCTATCGTATACTATACCCATGCCTGAAGCATATCAGGCTCTTTGCATATTCAAATAAGGGGCCTAACGCTGTTTGAGGCCCCACTGCAAGATTGGTTTGCCTCGAGGCAGCCATTGCCAACACACTCTGGGGAACCAGACCTTGGGGAGTTCCTGTGATCTACAAGGTTAGTTTTTTTTAAAATTACATTTAATTACCTGAATGTGGAGGTGGGATGAGCAGGAAATGCCCTTCCTGACCCCCACATTTAAACCTACCCTCCTTCCAATCCCCACCCCCACCCAACCCGCGGCCTCCTCTCCTGATCCCCTGACCCCCCGACCCACCTTTTATTCCCGTTGTGGAAATAAAAATCGGGAGAGATGTGAACATAAGAAATAGGAGCAGGAGTAGGCCATTTGGCCCTTCGAGCCTGCTCCGCCATTCAATGAGATCATGGCTGATCTTCTGCCTCAACTCCATTCACTGGCCCTATCGCCATATCCCTTGATGCCTTTACTAGTCAGAAATCTATCGACTTCTGTATTGAATATACCCAATGACTGAGTCTCCACAGCCCTCTGGGGAAGAGAATTCCAAAGATTCACCACCCTCTGTGTGAAGAAATTTCTTCTCATCTCAGTCCTGAATGGCCGACCCTTTATCCTGAGGCTGTGGCCCCTGGTTCTAGATTCCCCAGCCAGGGGAAACATTCTCCCAACATCAACCCTATCAAGCCCTGTAATAATTTTGTATGCTTCAATGAGATCCCCTCTCATTCTTCTGAATTCAAGAGAATACAGGCCTAGTTTACTCAATCTCTTCTCATACGACAGTCCCGCCATCCCAGGAATCAATCTCGTGAACCTTCGTTGCACTCCCTCTATGGCAAGTAACGAGACCAAAATTGTACACAGTACTCCAGGTGCGGTCTCACCAAGGCCCTATATAATTGGAGTAAGACTTCTTTTCTCCTGTACTCAAATCCTCTTGTAATGAAGGCCAGCATACCATTTGCCTTCCTAATGGCTTGCTGCACCTGCACATTCACTTTCAGTGACTCATGTACAAGGACACCCAGGTCCCTTTTGAGCATTTGCATTCCCCAATCTTTCACCATCTAGGAAATACTCTGCCTTTCTGTTTTTTCTACCAAAGTGGATAACTTCACATTTATCCACATTATAATCCATCTGCCATGCTCTCGCCCTCTCACTGAGCCTGTCGAGATCCCCTTGAAGCCTCTTCACATCCTTTTCGCAACTGACACTGCCACCTAACTTTGAGTCATCAGCAAATTTGGAAATGTTACATTTAGTCCCCTCATCCAAATCATTGATATAGATTGTGAATAGCTGGGGCCCAAGCACCGATCCTTGCGGTACCCCACTAGTCACAGCCTGCCATCCTGAAAGCGGGCTGCCGATTTGCCGTTTTACACTAGCGCACAAAGTCAAGAACTAACCCAGTATGTTGTTGGGCGATCTCCGGTGGCTTTGTGTGAGGAGAGTGAAGATCAAGTGCACTTTTTCGGTGAAACAGTAAAGTGAATAATTGGACCAAAGTGCCGGACGTAAGCCAGTAGAATCCGTCCTTATTTTTATATCAAAATCAAATCAAATCAAATCAACTTTTATTGTCATTGTTAGTGCACATGTGCAGTACATTTAAACATTCAACATACATTTGGCTTGTAGTATATTAACATAAACATAACCATAATAAAGTGCATTGGCAGATGTGCAGGCGTTAGAGTTTATTTGTGGAGTTCAGTAGGATGACAGTCCTTGGGGAAGAAGCTGTTCCTAAATCTGGTCGTTCGGGTGCGAATGCATCTGTAGCGTCTCCCAGATGGCAGGAGGGTGAACAGACTGTGGCTGGGGTGGGTAGGGTCTTTGATGATGGACCGTGACCTCCGTAGACAGCGTTTCTGGTAGATGTGCTCTATGGTCGGTAGATATATTTCCATTATAAGTTCCAAGCTTTTGGTCACCTGTCCTAATACCTCGTTATGTGGCTCGGTGTCAAATTTTTGTTTCGTGATGCTACTGTGAAGTGACTGGGGACGTTTTGCTACGTTAAAGGCGCTATATAAATGCATGCTGTTGATTATAATGGAGGCTGCCTCCAGGGTGTAATTACACGGACCCACCAGTGGTGGCGCGATTCCAACGTGACCAGTTTACATATAACACGGCAATTTAAAATGGAAAAAGTCGACGGGCACTGCTGGCAGATGTGAGCTTCTTAATATATTGAAGATAATAATCAATTGAGGAACAAGTTGCAGGGCTGTGGGGGGAAAGAGCAGGGGGACGGCTCTTTTCAAAGAGCCGGTACAGGCAGGGTGGGCCGAACGACCTCCTTCTGTGCAGCGTGATTCTATGTCCGCCCTGGTCCAATTCTCCCCTGCCCTACTTCAGCTGAGGACTACCCTTGATCTTGATTGTCTACAGGAGACCAATTCGTATCGTAGATCAGTGCATTCTACCCCCCAGCAGCATTTTAAATAATCGTGTGGTAAATTTTGTGCTTCGTAAGGTAGAGAGTGGGTATTATCTTCACTCTGCACATGCAGTGTCAGTGTCGAGCTCTCCCCAGTGAGCAAGTTTTGCCCTTCATAGAACTCACTCACTGAAGACACTGATTCTTGTCGGGGCATGAGGTACAGGGTGAGAGAAAGAACTTGCATTTCTATAGCACCTTCCACGACCTCAGGCCGCACAGCCAATGAAGTACTTTTTGAAGTGCAGTCGCTGTTGTAATGTGGGAAACACGGCAGCCCATTTGCGCACAGCAAGCTCCCACAAACAGCAATGTGATAATGACCAGATAATCTGTTTTTGTGATGTTGATTGAGGGATAAATATTGGACAGGACACCGGGGAGAACTCCCCCCTGCTCTTCTTTGAAATAGCGCCACGGGATTTTTTACATCCACCTGAGAGAGCAGACGGGGCCTCGGTTTAACGTCTCATCTGAAAGACGGCACCTCCGACAGTGCAGCGCTCCCTCAGTACTGCACTGGGAGTGTCAGCCTAGATTTTTGTGCTCAAGTCTCTGGAGTGGGACTCGAGCCCACAACCTTCTGACTCAGAGGTGAGAGGGTTACCCCACTGAGCCCGGGCACGGGGTACATGGTACAGGTATGGGTTATGGGTTACAGGTACAGGATACGGTTTCATGGGTATCGGTAGCACACCAGTACCTCATTCAAGTGGCCATTCTTCACATTGCGGGGAGTGTTGGCAGGCTGCTTGCAGATAGGGGGCGGGCATCACACCTGAGGTTGATCCCGCCTCACTAAACATCCACACACATGCGCTTTCCTGCAGGAGTCACTGGATAGGGATGATGAGGAGAAACCCTGGCTTATTTCCTCTGATCCAACCCAGATGTGCTGGCGTCAGCCGTATCCTCCCCACCGACGCCCGGAGGCAATCAGCTAACACAGCACGCGGAGCATAGGCCTCCTAGACCATCAGTGGGACGTAGGAACAAGAGGAGGCCATTCGGCCCCTCGAGCCTGTTCTGCCATTTAATGAGATCATGGCTGATCATCCAAATTCAGTACCCTGTCCCTGCTTTCTCCCCATATCCCTTGATCCCTTTAGCCTTAAGAAATATATCCAACTCCTTCTTGAATATATTTAATGAATTGGCCTCAACTGCCTTCTGTGGTAGAGAATTCCACAGGTTTACCACTCTCTGGGTGAAGAAATTCCTCCTCTTCTCAGTCCTAAATGGCTTACCCCTTATCTTTAGACTGTGACCCCTGGTTCTGGACTCCCCGACCATCGGGAACATCCTTCCTGCATCTAGTCTGTCTAGCCTTGTTTCTGTAACCTCTTGTCGGGGCATGTGGTACAGGGTAAAAGAAAGTCGTGCATTTCTATAGCAGCTTCCATGACCTCAGGGCATCCCAAAGCGCTGCACAGCCAACGAAGTACTTTTTGAAGTGTAGTCACTGTTGTAATGTGGGATACGTGGCAGCTAATTTGCGTACAGCAAGCTCCCACAAACAGCAATGTGATAATGACCAGATCATCTGTTTTTAGTGATGTTGATTGAAGGATAAATATTGGCCCCAGGACACCGGGGAGAACTTGCCCAACAAAAATCGGTGGAGCTTCAGACGGTGTTTTATACAGTTTCTCGATTACAGGACGGTGACACCGAGACTACATAAGAGCATAAGAAATAGTAGCAGGAATAGGCCACTCGGCCCCTCGAGCCTGCTCCGCCATTCAATAAGATCATGGCTGATCTTGGGCTCAAAGCCACTTCCCTGCCCGCTCCCCATAACCCTTCACTCCCTTATCTTGCAAAAATCTGTCTATCTCCACCTTAAATGTATTTAATGACCCAGCCTCCACGGCTCTCTGGGGCAGAGAATTCCACAGATTTACGACCCTCTGAGAGAAGAAATTCCTCCTCATCTCAGTTCTAAAAGGGCGACCCTTTATTCTAAAACTGTGCCCCCGCATTCTAGATTTCTCCACGAGGGAATACGTCCTCTCTGCATCTACCTTGTCGAGCCCCCTCAGTATCTTATATGTTTCAATAAGATCACCTCTCATTCTTCTAAATTCCAATGAGTGTAGACTCTAACAACGAGCTGGGGAAAGGTTTGCGCTCACGGCCCTGAACACATTGGGGGCCCAGTCGCAGCCACGTAGCCCACTGGGACGCATCAGGCGAAGGCCACAGGGAGGGGATAATCGGAAACCGAGTTATCCCGCCAGCCATTCAGTCACTCCGCTTTGGCAGTGTGGGAAGAGGGTGCAGGAACCACGTTGTTGGGACGAGGGTGCTGCTCTGTAATAAACAGTTCGTACCCTCAATATGGGCAGTGAAAGGAAAGAGGTCCCAGCTCTTTGTAGATACCTGCTAAACATGCAAAGCCAACATTGGCCTAAAGCAGAGCTAGGGGTAGTATGTCCATGTGACATTCCAAAACACAGTAAATACTTCTCTGCATTCCTACATAGTGCATTGATAGCTTGAAAAGGGAGTGTCACCCAAAGGACGCCTTAATAAAAGTTACAGGGTGTGACACTGGTTAGGGAGGGACAAGTCAACCAGGGTTCCCACTCCGCATTAACTATTCAGTGACTCCCTTGTTGGAAAAGTGTGAACAAATGAGTAAGGTTAAGATGAGGCTATCTACAAGATGCACTGCAGCAACTCGCCAAGGCTTCTTCGGCAGCACCTCCCCAACCCGCGACCTCCACCGCCTAGAAGGACAAGGGGCAGCACTGTGGGAGTACCTTCACCACACGGACTGCAGCGGGTTCAAGGCGGCGGCGGCTCACCACCACCTTCTCCAGGGCAACTAGGAGATGGGCAATAAAATGCTGGGCCTTGCCAGCGACTCCCACGTCCCGTGAACGAATTTTTAAAAAAAGTGTCCGGTTTGTGGTTTAAGTCCCACTTCTGTTCATTCTCCCACCCTCAATTTTCTCCCCTTTATCCGCGCCCCCCCCACATCTGCTGACGATGATGATACATTCTTTCCGTGATCAGCAGCAGCCCTCCGCCATCTCTGCGAACATACGATAAATAACGGGCAGGAAAAGACCAGCTGGTCCATCAAGCCTGCCCCACTTACCTCCCATATGGTGCGACCTCTGCCCCAGTCAGGAACGGGTCCAGCTCCCTCTCGAAGATGATAGAGGGTCAGCGCCCATCGCACCAGCCGGCAACACATTCCAGGGGCTCGCTGCCCTCTGAGAAATGAAGACCCGACCCACGTCCAGTCTATTCCTACTCTTGTGTAGTTTAAACCCATGTCCTCAGGTCCTTCCCAATCTGTCATCTGTAATAATCCATCAATAGTCACGCTATCCAACCCTTCAATTATCTTCACAAGTCACCTCTAAGTCTACGCTGCTTTAGAGTAAATAGACGTGTCAGCCCACTTAGTGAGTGCCAGCGGCCTATTTAACAGTGGCGTTCCACCTCGGCCTTTTCTTTTATTCATTCACGGAATGTGGGCGTCGTTGGTGAGGCCAGCATTTATTGCCCATCCCCCAGTTGCCCCTTGAGAAGGTGGCGGTGAGCCGCCGCCTTGAACCGCTGCAGTCCGTGTGGTGAAGGTGCTCCCACAGTTTCTGTTAGGGAGGGAGTTCCAGGATTTTGACGCAGCGACGATGAAGGAACGGCCGATATATTTCCAAGTCGGGATGGTGTGTGTGACTTGGAGGGGAACTTGGAGGTGACGGTGTTCCCATGCGCCTGCTGCCCTTGTCCTTCTAGGCGGAAGAGGTCGCGGGTTTGGGAGGTGCTGCCGAAGAAGCCTTGGCGAGTTGCTGCAGTGCATCTTGTAGATAGCCTCATCTTAACCTTACTCATTTGTTCACACTTTTCCAACAAGGGAGTCACTGAATAGTTAATGAGGAGTGGGAACCCTGGTTGACTTGTCCCTCCCTAACCAGTGAGTGCTGGGGCCAATTGTATTGGCCAATCTACTGTTCCGATTGAGATCATCTAACTCTGGCATGTTCAGCCTTCGACAGCAGTGAGGCTACAACCAGTGAGTGGGACGTGTATGGATAAAGGAGTCAGGCAGAAACATGACTAAACACCATGGGCAACTCCCAAACCATTTTGCATTTCTCTAGAGTCCTTGGAACACACACAAAAAGAAGAGAGCAGGGGTATGAGATTTCAGGGCATTAGCAATGCAGAAGTGCATTTCTCTTTGTAAAGCTGAGTGACTTACAGAAACCTGCCTACCCAAAAGCCACGAAGTAGAAGGGGAGACCGAGCTGATGACGCTGCTAGTTTGAGTTCCTCAGCCCCCTTCAGTGTCAGTGTCGGTCGTGGCTCAGTGGGCCGCACCCTCGCCTCTGAGTCAGAAGGTCGTGGGTTTGAGTCCCACTCCAGACACTTGAGCGCACAAATCTAGGCTGACGCTCCCAGTGCAGTGCTGAGGGAGCGCTGCACTATCGGAGATGCCGCCTTTCGGATGAGACGTTAAACTGAGGCCCCGTCTGCTCTCTCAGGTGGACGTAAAAGATCTCATGGCACTATTTCGAAGAAGACCAGGGGAGTTATCCTTGGGGCCAATATTTATCCCTCAAACAACATCATTAAAAACAGATTATCCGGTCATTATCACACTGCTGTTTGTGGGAGCTTGCTGTGCGCAAATTGGCTGCCGCGTTTCCTACATTACAACAGTGACTACACTTCAAAAAGTGCTTCATTGGCTGTAAAGCGCTTTGGGAAGTTCGGTGGTCGTGAAAGGCGCTATAGAAATGCAAGTCTGTCTTTCTTTCAATGAACCGTCAGGGATCGCTCTGAGGGTCAAGTCAAAGAAAAGAAAGAACTTGCACCTTTCACATCCTCAGGACGTCCCGAAGCGTTTCACAGCCAACGAATTACTTTTGAAGTGTAGCCACTGTTGTTACATAGACAAATGCGGCCGCCAATTTGTGCACAGCAAGATCCCACAAACAGCAAATGAGAGAGACCGGATAATCTGTGTTTTGATGGTGTTAGTCGAGGGGTGAATGGCCAGGACACTGGGAGAATTCCCTACTCTTTCAATGGTGCCGTGGGATCTTTAACATACCACCTGAACAAGCAGACGGGGCCTCGGTTTAGTGTCTCATCCTAGATTCTGGGATCAGATCCAGGAGCGGGGAGCTCAAACCCACAGCCTTCTAACTCCGAGGCGAGAATTCGACACTTAGCCAAGCTGACTATAACTCGAGTTACAACACTTTCCTATTGGCCTTGTCACAACCTAGCTTCTGTTACAGTCAAACCTAATCACTCCTTGTGCGGATACCGATCCCAGATTCTTTAAAAAAAAAACTAACCCGCGATAATAAAAGCACATGTAAGAAAATATGGATTACAGGAAACTTTTTTTATCTGGGACCGGCGTGGTGCCGGTTTATCAAAAAGTCCGGATTACAGAGAGGTATAATAAAAGGTACGAGAGCTCCGTACACAGCAACAAATCCAGGCTTCCCTGTTGCATAGCAACAGGTGCAGGAACCCCGGCCACAAGATCCAGGCGTCCCTGTTGCATAGCAACAGGTGCAGGAACCCCGGTTACACAGCCACAGATCCAGGAACGGCCACTAATATGAAGTAAAACTTATCTGAACCTACTCCTGAATTTTGCCGGTTAACAGAGATTTCCGGTTATTTAGGTGCCGGTAAATCGAGAGTTTCCTGTACCAGGTAATCCTCGCCAAATTAGCCCATTTCTAAACCAGCTGCAGTCGCTGCTGAATCTGCTGCTTGCCACCGACGTGGATCGAGCGGTTTGAGTCGGGCTCTCTTTGCTCCCTCATCGTGGCATCGTGTCCCTCTTCCCAAATCCCCCACTTCCCCCTGCCCTTCCCCCCCCCCCCCCACCCCCGAGCCCTGCAAATTTTTCCTTTTCAAGTATTTATCCAATTCCCTTTTAAGAGTTGCTGTTGAATGGCGGGGGAATGGGACTGACTGGATTGTTCTACAGAGAGCCGGCACGGACTCGATGGGCCGAATGGCCTCCTCCTGTGCCGTCATGACTCTACGAATCTGCTCCCACCGCCCTTTCAGGCGGCGCATTCCCGATCACAACAACTCATAGAATCATAGAAAGTTACAGCACGGAAGGAGGCCATTTCGGCCCATCGTGTCCGCGCCGGCCGACAAAGAGCTCTCCAGCCTAATCCCACTTCCCAGCTCTTGGTCCGTAGCCCTGCAGGTTAGAGCATCCCAAGTGCACATCCAAGTTCTTTTTAAATGTGGTTAGGGTTCCTGCCTCTACCACCCTTTCAGGCAGTGAGTTCCAGACCCCCACAACCCTCTGAGTGAAGACATTTCCCCTCCAATCCCCTCTAAACCTTCCACCAATTACTTTAAATCTGTGCCCCCTGGTTTTTGACCCCTCTGCTAAGGGAAATAGGTCCTTTCTATCCACTTTATCTAGGTCCCTCATAATTTTATACACCTCAATAAGGTCTCCCCTCAGCCTCCTCTGTTCCAAGGAAAACAGACCCAGCCTATCCAGCCTTTCCTCAGAGCTAAGATTCTCCCGGCAACATCCTTGTAAATCTCCTCTGTACCCTCTCTACTGCAATCACATCTTTCCTGTAATGTGGTGACCAGAACTGCACGCAGTACTCTAGCTGAGGCCTAACTAGTACTCTAGCTGAGGCCTAACTCGCTGCGTAAAAAACAAATTCTCCTCCTCTTCCCCCTCTGGTTCTTTTGCCAATTATGATAAATCTATTTCCTTTGGTTCCTCCTGCCAGTGGGAGCGGTTTCTCCTGATGGGACATCCTGAGGATGTGATAAGGTGCTTTATAAAGTTTTTTTTTCCCCCTGATCTGTCAGGGAGCCAACTTGTTGGATCTATTGCAGTCCCAGGATTGTATTTATTTCAAGAAAATCCAGGGGGAAGAACTGTTCTAAAGTGTGAACCCTCTCCGAGGTGAACCCACACCCAGCTAAGGAACGGTTACTGGCTGCATTTATTCACACTTTGGGAATAGGATAATAAATTGAGCGCCCTGTCTGAAACACACCCATATTAAATTGCAAAGTCCTATTTAGCTCAGGTTGGCAGTGCCAAGAGAATGTAATCTAATTTCCACACTTCGCACACACACACTCACAGGCCTGTGGATGGAATGTGTTTTTCATTCTTGGGATGTGGGTGTCGCTGGCAAGGCCTGAATTTTATGCCCATCCCTAACTGCTCCTTGAGAAAGTGGAGATCTTGAAACGCTGCAGTCCGTGTGGTGAAGGTGCTCCCGCAAGGCCCTCCCATCTCTGATCAAGATCCAGCCTCTCCCATTGGGGACTGCGGGTACGTGGGTGTCGGGTGAGGAAAGGAATGGTTGTGATGCCCTCTGTGGTCGCATGGCCTGCCAGCACTCATGTATGTTGTAGCAGATGGCTGCTGGCGCCCATGGAACCCTTTCCAACATCTCCACAGCTTCAGCCTGCTCCAAGTAATAACCACACCAACCTCCCAACCACTCTGACCAGAAACCACCCCCCCACCCTCCAGCCAGTTCCACGACCGAACCTTATCCCCCTTAACCTACAAAGCACCCACCTCCGCCTATTTCAGCCACCGACGCTTCCATCTCCATCTCATCATCTTCCAGTCTCCACTTACTCTAACTGGGCTCAAAGTCCCACTCCCAGGAACCTGAACATCAAATCTAGGCTAACGCTCCCAGTGCAGTACTGAGGGAGCGCTGCACTGTCTGACGTTAAACGAGACTTTAAATCGAGGCCCGGTCAGCCCTCCCAGGTGGAGGTACAAGATCCAATGGCACTATTTCAAAGAAGAGCAAGGGGGAGTTCTCCCCGGTGTCCTGGGGCCAATATTCATCCCTCAACCAACATCACTAAAACTGATTATCTGGTCATTATCACATTGCTGTTTGTGGGAGCTTGCTGTGCACAAATTGGCTGCCGCGTTTCCTACATTACAACAGTGACTACGCTTCCAAAAAGTACTTTGTTGACTGTAAAGCGCTTTGGGACGTCCTGAGGTTGTGAAAGGCGCTATAGAAATGCAAGTCCTTCTGTATTATGAAGCCTCACCAAACATGTTGACTGTGTTGCATCCATAGAAGCACTGGGCACATAATGTTATAAATCTCATCATTCATTCAAGAAACTACTCATGAAATAACGCTGGCCGGCCAGCTGGTGGCGCCGTCCAAGGAGTATAAATACTCGGGCGTGGGCCCAGCTTTCCCGGGACATTTTGTAAGACAAGGAACTAGTGAAGTACAACTAGACCTCCATGTTCTGAAACAAGTTGATTAAAGCCTTGCTTTATGTTCAAACCAAGTGCATAGTGAGTTTTATTACATCACATACCATGCAATTCCCTCGATATCGCTGGTTATGTGGCAATTAATTGGGGACTGTGTGTGGAGGTTCCCTTCCTGCACTGCTCTAGTGTGCATCCCGTCAGGTGGATTGACCATTGCGCGACAGTAGTCCGACAGAGGAGGGCATTACGCGCGGGGGCAGCGTTAGAAACTGTAACCTTGTAAACATTTCTCACACGGCAATTCCTTTCCAGCCCTACTCCGAGAAGAAAGTTGATGTGAGAGAAAGAGTGCGAGAGAGAGAGAGAGAGAAGCCAGAAGATTGTAGTGCCATGTCTTTGAAGTACAGCGATGCCCCAGGGGCAGAAGCAACCTGCAACAGTTTCTGGATGGTGAGCTTCAACATGATCAAAGGTTATCTTAAAGAGATATGACTTGTGTTTAGTATACAACACTCCGCTGATGGCTCGTTCTGAGGGATAATTCATGTTTATCATTTCAATGAAACGGTTAAAAAAAAAAAAGTCTCCAAAAAGCCAAGTAGGGAAACGGCACAAAGTGTCATACAGACCAGAAGGTCCCAGGTTTGGACCTTAACCAGGGTGGTGGTTGAGAAATTGGTCTCAATATTCCTCAGCAAAGGAAAGGGGGCAAAAACAAACTCTGCTTCCTGAATACTAGTGAGTGACTTCCTCTGGCTATTGGGCGGGGACTTTTGGGCTCGAGCTTACTGAGAACTGGATTGAGACCGACTAAATACAATTCACTGAGAGCCCTGAGCATCCTTCGGTGAGGAGAATGCCATCGCCTCTGTCTGGGCTGGGATACGAACTCAAATCCATGGTGGGGGGGGAGGTAAAGGACTTAAGTTGGAACGAACTGCACGTCCAAACCTAATCGTGGTGAGGAGATCTTCATCGTCATGTTTTCCATTATATTGACTCTCCATTCAAACTATTCCATTGAATGGAAGTCGATGGATTGACGTCTATTGAAATCGGGCGAGGTGTGAAATGGGCGGCCGAATCTGGCAACAGAAGTTAAAATGACCCCATCGAACGGTCCAGTGTAGAAACCGGCCATTCGGCCCATCAGGTCTGCATCAGTGTTAGTCTAATCTCACTCTCCAGCTCACTCCCCAAACACCATTAATATTCCTCTTTATTCAACAAACATCGGATCCCCTTTACAAATAATTTATGGACAATGGTTTTGTGCCCCACATTTTACGCTCTGCCCAGAGAATTCTTTTCAAACCTCCATCTTGTGATTCACGTAAATTTGTCAAAACAAAAAAAGGGCGAGGAATGAACGACTTGCCCAGTGTCCGCCCCTTCCCCCCCCCCCCCCCCCCGAGGTAGGAACCAACCTCTGCTCTTTCCCGCAGTCCCAGAACTCACCACCTGAGGAATCCAGAGCTTGAGGGCCGAGCTGGCGAAAGGCCCGGCTGCCAATATTGGAGCGAAGGATGTGAGGGACGGACAAGAGGCTAGAGTTGGTGAAGTGTAGATTGGGTGGAGGGTTGTAGAGCTGGAGGAGGTTACAGAGATAGGGAAGGGGAAAGGCCATTTGAAAATACTAGGACGAAAATTTTAAAATCGAGTTGCTGGTGGACCAGGAGCCAATGTCGGTCAGCGAGCACAGGGGGTGATGGGTGTAATAAGTAATACAGGAAACTCTTTTTTATCTGGCACCGACGGGACCGCTCTGGTGCCGGTTGATCAAAAAGTCTGGATTACAGAGAGGTATACTTACCAAGGTACGAGAGCCACAGGTGCAGGAACCCCGGTTACACGGCCACAGATCCAGGAACCCCGGTTACACGGCCACTAATATATAGTAAAACTTACCTGAACCTACTCCTGAATTTTGCCAGTTAAGAGATATTTCTGGATATTTAGGTGCCGGTTAAAAGGGAGTTTCCTGTATTGAACATCTACAGGACTACCTGCGAATCATTTCAACAATACTTCGATTTCCTCTTCTCAGCCAAGTAATTATTATTGCACGATTAAGCGCACAGACGATGGTTATAAAGTCTGCAACGACATCATCAAGTGTTTTCAAGAGAGAGCAAAGATTGAGAAACAGTACGCCGTGCAGATATCGGCGTGGTCACGGAAGTGGAAGCCACTGGTCGAAGCAAGTGAGTACGTCCATGAGGGGTGCATGGGTGCAGCTATGGGTGTAGTTCACGGAGGGTGAATGACAGAGACACAGATTCCCTCAGAGATAAATCAGTTATGTGGAGAGTTTGGAGAATCTGGGGGATTGTCCTATGAGGAGAGATTGAGTAGACTAGGCCTATATTCTCTAGGGTTTAGAAGAATGAGAGGTGATCTCATTGAAACATACAAAATTCTTACAGGGCTTGACAGGGTAGATGCAGGGAGGATGTTTCCCCTGGCTGGGGAGTCTAGAACCAGGGGTCGCAGACTCAGAATCAGGGGTTGGCCATTTAGGACTGAGATGAGGAGAAATTTCTTCACTCAGAGGGCGGTGAATCTTTGGAATTCTCTCCCCCAGAGGGCTGTGGAGGATCAGTCGTTGAGTATATTCAAGACAGAAATTGATGGATTTTTGGATATTAAGGGATATGGGGATAGTGCAGGAAAGTGGAGTTGAGGTCGAAGATCAGCCATGATTTTACTGAATGACGGAGCAGGCTCGAGGGGCCGAATGGCCTACTCCTCCTATTTTTTAAAAATTCGTTTTTAATGAGATGTGGGTGTTGCTGGCAAGGCCAACATTTATTGCCCATCCCTAATTGCCCTCGAGAAGGTGGTGGTGAGCCGCCTTCTTGAACCGCTGCAGTCCGTGTGGTGAAGGTGCTCCCACAGTGCTGTTAGGGAGGGAGTTCCAGGATTTTGACCCAGCGACGATGAAGATCGGCGATATACTTCTAAGTCAGGATGGTGTGTTACTTGGAGGTGGTGGTGTTCCCATGCGCCTGCTGCCCTTGTCCTTCTAGGTGGAAGAGGTCGCGGGTTAGGGAGGTGCTGCCAAAGAAGCCTTGGCGAGTTGCTGCAGTGCATCTTGTAGATGGTACACACTGCAGCCACGGTGCGCCGGTGGTGGAGGGAGTGAATGTTTAAGGTGGTGGATGAGGTGCCAATCAAGCGGGCTGCTTTGTCCTGGAGCACATAAATCTAGGCCGACACTCCCACTGCAGTGCTGAGGGAGTGCTGCACTGTCGGAGGTGCCGTCTTTCAGATGAGACGTTAAACCGAGGCCCTGTCTGCCCTCTCAGGTGGATGTAAAAGATCCCATAGCACTATTTCATAGAGGAGCAGGGGAGTTCTCCCCAGTGTCCTGGGCCAATATCCCTGAACCAACATCACTAAAACAGATGATCTGGTCATTATCTCGTCGCTGTTTGCGGGAGCTTGCTGTGCGCAAATTGGCTGCCACGTTTCCTACATTACGACAGTGACTACACTTCAGAAAAGTACTTAATTGGCTGTAAAACAATTTGGGACGTCCTGAGGTTGTGAAAGGCGCTATAGAAATGGAGGTTCTTTCTTTTATTGTCTTAGTACCGACCCTGTCTATAGCGCGTGTGACAGTCCCAGTTCCAATTGTGTCTGGACTGATTCTCCCTGTATTTGCAAGACTGACTGGGCATGAGTCTGTATAACATAGAAACATAGGAGATAGGAGCAGGAGTCGGCCGTTCGGCCCCTCGAGCCTGCTCCGCCATTTAATGAGATCATGGCTGATCATCCAAATTCAGTGCCCTGTCCCTGCTTTCTCCCCATATCCCTTGATCCCTTTAGCCTTAAGAAATATATCTAACTCCTTCTTGAATATATTTAATAAGTTGGCCTCAACTGCCTTCTGTGGTAGAGAATTCCACGGGTTCACCACTCTCTGGGTGAAGAAATTCCTCCTCATCTCAGTCCTAAATGGGCAATAAATGCTGGTCTTGCCAGTGACGCCCACATCCCATGAACAAATTTAAAAAAAAGGTATAGCATGGGTTAGATACAGAGTAAAGCTCCCTCTACACTGTCCCATCAAACACTCCCAGGGCAGGTACAGTACATGTTGGATACAGAGTAAAGCTCCCTCTACACTGTCCCATCAAACACTCCCAGGGCAGGTACAGCACTGGTTAGATACAGAGTAAAGCTCCCTCTACACTGTCCCATCAAACACTCCCAGGGCAGGTACAGCACGGGTTAGATACAGAGTAAAGCTCCCTCTACACTGTCCTGTCAAACACTCCCAGGGCAGGTACAGCACGGGTTAGATACAGAGTAAAGCTCCCTCTACACTGTCCTGTCAAACACTCCCAGGGCAGGTACAGCACGGGTTAGATACAGAGTAAAGCTCCCTCTACACTGTCCCGTCAAACACTCCCAGGGCAGGTACAGCACGGGTTAGATACAGAGTAAAGCTCCCTCTACACTGTCCCGTCAAACACTCCCAGGGCAGGTACAGCACGGGTTAGATACAGAGTAAAGCTCCCTCTACACTGTCCCATCAAACACTCCCAGGGCAGGTACAGCACGGGTTAGATACAGAGTAAAGCTCCCTCTACACTGTCCCATCAAACACTCCCAGGGCAGGTACAGCACGGGTTAGATACAGAGTAAAGCTCCCTCTACACTGTCCCATCAAACACACCCAGGGCAGGTACAGCACGGGTTAGATACAGAGTAAAGCTCCCTCTACACTGTCCCATCAAACACTCCCAGGGCAGGTACAGCACGGGTTAGATACAGAGTAAAGCTCCCTCTACACTGTCCCATCAAACACTCCCAGGGCAGGTACAGCACGGGTTAGATACAGAGTAAAGCTCCCTCTACACTGTCCCATCAAACACTCCCAGGGCAGGTACAGCACGGGTTAGATACAGAGTAAAGCTCCCTCTACACTGTCCCATCAAACACTCCCAGGGCAGGTATAGCACGGGTTAGATACAGAGTAAAGCTCCCTCTACACTGTCCCATCAAACACTCCCAGGGCAGGTATAGCACGGGTTAGATACAGAGTAAAGCTCCCTCTACACTGTCCCATCCAACACTCCCAGGGCAGGTACAGCACAGGTTAGATACAGAGTAAAGCTCCCTCTACACTGTCCCATCAAACACACCCAGGGCAGGTACAGCACGGGTTAGGTACAGAGTAAAGCTCCCTCTACACTGTCCCATCAAACACTCCCAGGGCAGGTACAGCACAGGTTAGATGCAGAGTAAAGCTCCCTCTAAGGACCGTAATCAAGAATTTTTTTTTGTTCACTCACGGAATGCATCGCTGGCATTTATTGCCTATCCTGAATTGCCCTTGAGAAGGTGGCGAGCCGCTGCAGTCCGTGTGGTGTGTCGTAGCGGTTTGGTACAACGGAGTGTCTCGCTGGGCCATTTCAGAGGGTCAGTTAAGAGTGAACCCCATTGCTGTGGGTCTGGGGTCACACATAGGCCAGACCGGCAGATTTTCTTCCCTAAAGGACATTAGTGAACCAGCTGGGATTTTACAACAATCTAGGTTTTTAATTCCAGATTTATTTCATTAAATTCCCCAGCTACTGTGGTGGGATTTGAACTTGTATCCCCCCGGATTATTAGTCCAGACCTCCGAGTCCAGTAACATAACCATTATGCTGCCGTTCACTTCTGTTTGTAGCGGGACTAATTGTGTAGAACGCATACCCAGCCTGTCTATCGCACTCACCAGGTCCTATGTACGGTACTCTGTTGAAGGCGTGGCACGCCTTCCTTACCTCCGCAGACCGCCTGAGTGAGCTCCACGTGGAGGTCCAGAAAGCACTCGTGACGGAGGACGCGGACAAGATTCGGAACTGGCAGAAGGAGATGTACCACAAGAAATTCTTCGGGGGCTTCAAGGAGACCCACGAGGTGAAGGACGGATTCCGAAAAGCACAGAAGCCCTGGACAAAGAAACTAAAAAAAGTATGTTATCGCTAACTGATTGAGGTTATATGAAGTTAATTGATTGAGATTATGAGGTTAACGGATTGAAATTATGAGGTTATTATGAGGTTCCAGCATCTGCAATATTTTGCTATCGTACTAGTTGACTCTATTTTCTCTCCATGGATGTTGCCGGGCCTGCTGAGTTTTTCCAGCATTTTCTGTTGTTATTTCGGATTTCCAGCATCTGCAGTATTTTGCTATCGTCGAGATTATGAGGTTAACTGATTGAGATTATATGAGGTTATCGTGGGCGTGGTGTGTGCGCACTAGCGATACGTCGCCCGTTACAACACACAATTCTCATCCCCCCTCCTTTAAAAATATGCACCTGATGTAAGAAAACTACTAGGCACTTGGTCTAAGCGTTAAACAAAGCTTTAATCAACTGTTTTTCAACATGGAGGTCTAGTTGTGTCCTTCACTGGTTCCTGTTAAGAATGTCCTGCGCAAGCTGGGCCCGTGCCCGAGTATTTATACTCTCCCTGGACAGTGCCACCCGTAGGCCACTCAGTATTATTTCATAAGTCTTTCTTTCATGAATGACTGATTCATGTCAGCACCCATATGTTTTTTTGATATATATAAATGGATATTAGAATGCAGAGTAGAATTTCTAAATTTGCTGATGACACCAAACCTGTGGGTGTGGCAAACAGTGAGGTTGATACCAATCGACAGCAGCAGGACATAGAAAGGCTAGCAGAATGGGCAGACAAGTGGCAGATGGAATTTAATACAGAGAGGTGTGAGGTGATGCATTTTGGCAGAAGGAACAGGGAGAGACAATATACACTTAATGGCACAGTTTTAAAGAGTGTGCAGGGACAGAGGGACCTGGGAGTTAATGCGCATCGGTCCCTGAAGGTGGCGGGACATATTGAGAGAGTGGTTAACAAAGCATATGGGATCTTGGGCTGCATAAATAGAGGTATTGAGTACAAAAGTGGAGAAGTTATGCTGAACCTTTATAAAGTGCTGGTTAGGCCCCAACTGGAGTATTGTGTCCAGTTCTGGTCACCACACTTTAGGAAGGATGTGAAGGCCCTTGAGAGGGTGCAGAGGAGATTTACCAGAATGGTTCCGGGGATGGGGGATCTTGGCTACAAGGACAGGTTGGCGAAGCTGGATTTGTTTTCCTTCGAGCAAAGGAGGTTGAGGGGTGATTTGATAGAGGTGTACAAGATTATGACGGATTTGGATAGGCTAGACGGGGAAAGGCTGTTCCCACTAGTTGATGGTACAAAGGACTAGGGGACACAGATTTAAGGTTTTGGGCAAGAGATACAGGAGGGATGTGAGGAAAAACTTTTTTACGCAGTGAGTGGTGAGGACCTGGAACTTGCTGCCGACAGAAGTGGTGGAAGCAGAGACACTCAATGTTTTCAAGGGGAGACTGGACAGGCACTGGAGGGAAATAAACTTGCAGGGCTCCGGGGATAGAGCGGGGGAATGGGACTGACTGGATTGCTCCACAGAGAGCCGGCACGGACTCGATGGGCCGAATGGCCTCCTCCTGTGCCGTTATGATTCTATGACTTGGGCACTATTTCTTTCTTAAAAAAATACCTTAAAAAAAATCCAGAGAGGGCTGATACCCGGCGTGTTAACAGCTCTGCAGGTACTCTGGCACCCAGCGACACCTCACCCCAAAACGCTCCTCCTTCACGCGGGAGCCTGGACAGGGAGTGGCCGCGGATATTCAACCGCAGAAGGCATCGTGTAAAAAAAAAACAAAAAAAAACTTCAGTCCCGTCCCCTCGACACCCGCACGATCTTCGAATCTGAAACTCTGGCTGCTGCACCGGAACACTCTCGACTTATCATTACTGGAGAGTCAAACGACTTAGCTGAGCGCCCGGTGACGATAAAAATTCATTGAAGGCTGGAGGTGGCATTGCCACTCAGAACAAATTCCCCACTTCTGATCGTTTTACAGCTTGTGGTGCCACTTAGTGGCCATTCTAAGTTACTGCAGCGTTGCATTTTATTTTTTTTCTGGCCATCCTTTAAAGGTAATTTCTTTTCACCCAAAGGAGCCGGCACATGCTGCGAAGTGGGGCCTCACGTCTGAACCCTCTTCTGTCCTCGGGTGACGACCACTTTCCAGCAATGGGCACTCGATTGAATCACACAGCGCAGGAGGAGGCCATTCGGCCCATCGTGCCTGTGCCGGCTCTTTGAAAGTGCTCTCCAATTAGTCCCACTCCCCCCTTTGCTCTTTCCCCGTAGCCTTGCAAATTTTTTTCCTTTTCAAGTATTTATCCGATTTCCTTTTGAAATTGAATGTGCTGCCCTTTCAGGCAGCGCATTCCAGATCTCAACAATTTGGTTCTTTTGCAGTCATCGTAAATCTGTGTCCTCTGGTTACTGACCCTCCTGCCAGTGGAAACAGTGTCTCTTTTTTTTATTAATTGACATTATCAAAACCCTTCACAATTTTGAACACCTCTATCAAATCTGCCCTTAACCTTCTCTGCTCGAAGCAGAACAACCCCAGCTTCTCTCCACGTGACTGAAGTCCCTCATCCCTGGTACCGTTCTCGTAAGTAATGGTTGGTGATCAGGGGGCAATGTTCCCTCTAATTTCTTTTGGGGTGCGTGGCCCGTTCAGAATTCTGCGTGTGCGCGTTTTTTCCATTTAAAAGCGGGCGAGCGGGACCTCAAGACCGCTGCGTGGCTGCGGAGCTTAAAGGGAACATCGATTGGGGTGATGGGGGGGGTTGCATGAGCCGTGGCTGATTTACTTCCTCCTGTAGCCCAGGGCACTGAGGCCGGTTGTGCCGGCGCGGCTGCTGCCCTGGTTCGAGGTCCCTCGGATTTCCTCGTCTTTTTATGGCGTCAGTGCGACGCCGGGTGGCGCCTTCTGTCATCCAGCCCGTTCGGGGAGCAAGCTAACCCGGACATCCCCTTTATAACCCCTCTTGACAGGCGGGAAAGCTGAAGAAGCTCTATCACGCGAAACGGAAAAAGGAGCGAGTGGCCATTGTCCGGGAAAACAGCGGCAAAGCCAACCAGGCCACCTCCGCGTCGAAACAGCAGAAACTCCAGAGCGAGAGAGAGAAGTGCAGTCAGGAAGCAGACAAGGTGAGAAAGGAAATTCGGTGTTGCGTGTCTGAATGATAATAGAAAGAACTTGCATTTCCGTAGCGCCTATCACAGCCTCAGGACGTCTCAAAGCGCTTTACAGCCAATGAAGTACTATTTGAAGTGTAGTCGCTGCTGTAATGTGGGAAACGCGGCAGCCAGTTTGTGCACAGCAAGCTCCCACAAACAGCAATGAGATAACAGCCAGATAAAGTGCTGGTTGAGGGATAAATATTGGCCCAGGACACCGGGGAGAACTCCCTCTGCTCTTCGAAATAGTGGCCGCGGAATCTTTTACGTCCACCTGAGAGGGTGCAGACGGGGCCTCGGTTTAACGTCTCATCCGAAAGACGGCACCTCCGACAGTGTAGCACTCCCTCCACTGGAGTGGAGTGTCAGCCCGGATTATGTGCCTGGAGTGGGACTTGAACCCACTGTCCTTCTGACTCAGAGGCAAGAGTGCTGCCCACTGAGCCCAGGCTGACACCCTAAGCAAACGCAGCATCCAATTTGTGCAGAGCAAGGTCCCACCAATCTATTGAGATGAATGACTAGATAATCTAACAGTGCTGGTTGAGGAATTAAGGTTGGCCAGGACACTGGGAGAACTCCCCTGCTCTTCTTTGATTAGTAACGTGGGATCGCTTATGTCCACCTGAGCACTTCTATTAATATAGAATTCCCCTAAAGTTATCAGGTTACGTGCTTCAATCCCGGAGTGGGGCTTGAACCCCCAACCTTCTGATCCAGAGGCAAGATGCCGGCCGCGGCTAATATCACTATTTACATGACTGACCGCCCTAGATCAACATCTGTGATCATCTCTTCCTCCCCCAAACAGTGATCTTCCCTCCACTTCTGAAGGCGCGGACCCATCCACGGACATCAGAAATAGGAGCAGGAGTCGGCCATTCGGCCCCTCGAGCCTGCTCCACCATTCAATGAGATCGTGGCTGATCTTCGACCTCAACTCCACTTTCCCGCCCGATCCCCATATCCCTCGATTCCCCTACAGTCCAAAAATCTATCGATCTCTGCCTTGAATATACTCGACGACTCAGCATTCACAGCCCTCTGGGGTGGAGAATGCCAAAGATTCACCACCTTCTGAGTGAAGAAATTTCTCATCTCGGCTATTATTAGCATTGATATTTGGCTGACAAAGTTCAGTCACAAGAGACTAGCCGAGGCTATCACCAATAGAATTGGGTTACTGTGTTGTCAACGCTCGGGAATGCATGACCAATCGATCAGTGTCCAAAGCTTACAATCACTCGGACACAACCCATCCCAATCATGCATGACACAATTGATGGCATTAGGGATTATAAATGATGGAGCGGTGGATTTTCTCAGGGTTTTTCCACACTGTTGATTTAAAAAAGAAAGACGTGCATTTCTGTAGCGCCTTTCACAACCACCGGACGTCCCATAGCACTTTACAGCCAATGAAGTACTTTTTAAAGTGCAGTCACTGTTGTAATGTGGGAAACACGGCAGCCAATTTGCACACGGCAAGCTCCCACAAACAGCAATGTGATAACGACCAGATAATCTGTTTGTGTTGTTGATTGACAAATATTGGCCAGGACACCGGGGATAACTCCCCTGCACTTCTTCGTAATACAGGTAGACTACCCTTTATCCGGACTTCCGAAAACCGAAACCCTCTAAAAACCGAAGGTTTTTTCGTTCAGCGTAAGTCGTGCGTACGACTTACGCTGAACGAAAAAAACCTTCGGTTTTTAGAGGGTTCCGGTTGCGGAAGTTCGGATAAAGGGTAAGTCGTGCGCACGACCCCCCGCCGACCAGCCCCGACAACCGCCGACCCCCCCCCCCCCCGCGTACCCCGCCGGCCCCGACCCCCGCCGACCCCGACTGACTTACGCTGAGCGTCAGCGTAAGTCGTGCGCACGACCCCCCCGCGGACCCCCGCCAACCCACCTTCCGAAATCCTCCTTTATCCGAAACTCGGCTGCTCCCGAGGTTTTCGGATAAAGGATAGTCTACCTGTAGTGCCGAGGGATCTTTTACGTCCACCCGAGAGAGCAGACGGGGCCTCGGTTTATCATCTCATCCGAAAGACGGCACCTCCAACAGTGCAGCACTGCCTCAGTACTGCACGGGGAGTGTCAGCCTGGATTTTTGTGCTCGAGTCTTTGGAGTGGGGGCTTGAACCCGCAACCTTCTGACTCAGAGGCGAGGGTGCGGCCCACTGTGTGTGTGTGTGTGTGTGTCTGTCTCTTTCTCTCTCTTCCGCCACCCCCCCCCCCCTTTGTGCACTCATCTTCTGTTCTCTCCCACATCTCAAGGTTAAGCAGCGTTACACAAAGACCATCGAGGAGTTAAACAAATACAATCCCAAATACATGGAGGAGATGGAGATGGTCTTTGACCAGAGCCAGCAGTTCGAGCAGAAACGAACAATCTTTCTCAAACAGATCTTCTTGTCCATTCACCGGCACCTCGATGTCACCAACAATGAAAGGTGAGGTTAAAGGAACATTCCAATCCACAAAATCATCTCTATCATTAGATATGGGCGGTGAGCAATAGCTCGATGGCTCATCAGAAGATTTCAATATACATCTTGCTCCCCTAGGTGATCTAGTGGATAAAGGCTCCACCCGACTTGGTACAAAGACGTGAGACCAGGTTTGATCCCTGTGTATGCGGAGCTAGTTTATCTCCAGTGGGCCCGGGGAGCTACAATCGGTCTCCGTTCCCGTTCCTGATTGGCGCCCAGTGACACTGACTCGCAAGCATGTGCGTGGATGTCAAGCAAGGACAGGATCAGGCCTCCGACTGTCAAATGCCCGGTGACGCTGGCTGTCCAAGCTCACACGTGGAGAGTGGTCGCTTGGATGAGGTACCGCAGGGCAGTCGGCAGTCATGAAAGAAAGAAAAAGGACTTGCATTTCTAAAGCGCCTTTCACGACCTCAGGATGTCTCACAGCGCTTTACAGCCAATGAAGTACTCTTTGAAGTCTGGTCACTGTTGTAATGTAGGAAACGCGGCAGCCAATTTGTGCACAGCAAGCTCCCACAAACAGCAATGTGATAATGACCAGATAATTTGTTTTTGTTATGTTGGTTGAGGGATAACTATTGGCCCCAGGACACCTCCCCTGCTCTTTCTTCGAAATAGTGGCCGCGGGATCTTTTACGTCACCTGAGAGAGCAGATGGGGCTCCGGTTTATCGTCTCATCCGAAAGACGGCACCTCCGACAGTGCAGCACTCCCTCGGCACTCCACTGGGAGTGTCGGGCTGGATTTTTGTGCTCAAGTCCCTGGAGTCCCTCAAGAACCTCAACAAGAGGCACGGGCCTAGAAATCCGTCACGGGCAGTGGCCCACAACGGCCGGTATCGGATCGCCCGCCTGTTATACGCAGCACCTGCTGATTCAGTTTATCGACTGCAGTGGACCTGAATATCAGGCTCTGGGTATAAGGGGCGGCCCATCCGATACTGCCCGTTGTGCACTACCGTCCGAGATGAATTTAGGCCACTGCCTTCAGGAGAGGAGGGGGGAAAACCTGGAGACGTTTAAACAAAATCCCTTTCAGTACCCTCCCACCCCGAAAGAAAAATATAATCCGGGTTTTACTTATAAGCAATTCCTCTGCACAACTGCCTAAATTTTCACCTAATAGAATGAATAGAGATGCCATGGTTTAAGTTTTGAGTAGATTCAAATAATTATTTTCCCTCGCAAAATAGGGGAATAGATTCCCAGCTACTTGTCAATTAAGCACCTATGAACAAATAAGAGCAGGAGTCGGCTACACAGGGCATTGGTGAGACCACATCTGGAGTACTGTGTACAGTATTGGTCTCCTTATTTAAGGAAGGATGTAAATGCGTTGGAAGCAGTTCAGGGAAGGTTTACTAGACTAATACCTGGAATGGGCGAGTTGTCTTATGAGGAAAGGTTGGACAGGCTAGGCTTGTATCCGCTGGAGTTTGGAAGAGTAAGAGGTGACTTGATTGAAACATATAAGACCCTGAGGGGTCTGGACAGGGTGGATGTGGAGAGGATGTTTCCTCTTGTGGGGGAATCTAGAACTAGGGGTCACTGTTTAAAAATAAGGGGTCGCCCATTTAAGACAGAGATGAGGAGAATATTTTTCTCAGAGGGTCGTGAGTCTTTGGAACTCTCTTCCTCAGAGGGCGGTGGAAGCAGAGTCTTTGAATATTTTTAAGGCAGAGGTAGATAGATTCTTGGTGAGCAAGGGGGTGAAAGGTTATCGGGGGTAGGCGGGAATGTGGAGTAATCGGATCAGCCATGATCTTATTGAATGGCAGAGCAGGCTCGAGGGGCCGACTCCTGCTCCTAATTCTTATGTTCATTCGGCCCCTCAAGCCTGCTTCACCATTCAATAAGATCATGGCTGATCTTCGACCTCAACTCCACTTTCCCGCCCGATCTCCATATCCCTCGATTCCCCTAGAGTCCAAAAATCTATCGACCTCAGCCTTGAATATACTCAAAGACTCAGCATTCACAGCCCTCTGGGGTAAATACCTCAACACCGTACAGCTCTCCCCAGATACAACTCGGGAACCCTTCAATTGAGGATAAAACTTGCATTTATATAGCGCCTTCAATGTAGTAAAACGTCCCAAGGCGCTGCACAGGAGCGATTATCAAACAAAATTCGACACCGAGCCACATAAGGAGATATTGGGACAGGTGACCAAAAGCATGGTCAAAGAGGTCGGTTTTGGGGCATATTTTAAAAGCAGGAGAGAGGTTTAGGGAGGGAATTCCGTGTCTCAGGGGCTCGGCTACTGAAGGTATGATCGCCAATGGTGGAGCGATTAAAATCGGGGATGCCCAAAAGGCCAGCATTGGAGGAGCGCAGAGATCTTGGAGGTTTTGTAGGGCCTGAGGAGGTCTCAGAGATCGGGAGGGATTTGAAGAAGAAGGACGAGAATTTTTAAAATTGAGGCGCAGTAGGGCACAACATTGAAGCTTCAAAAGGCCAATTCCTTTTTTTTCCTCCCCCTCGGCAATTCTTCTTTGGCTCAGATAAAAGACGATGTGCGGACATTTTGTGAAGTTGCTGTACAGTTTGGTCACATGGTACCTACAGGAGACGACATTGGGACTGTCAGTAATGCCGAGAGTGGGTTTTAGGGTCAAGATAATTTGATGACGTCAAGGTCAAGGGTCCAGTCTCTGCTTAAAAGCGGGATCCTGATGGGTTGGGTCATTGCCCTTGGTGGGGTTTTCAGATGGAGCTGTTGCCAGCTTGTGGATCTGTTCCAAGTTGGGCAATTCTCAGCTTCTTGGAGACAGAGCGGGTGTACGAGAGGAGGCGCCAGGGTCACCTGGGCTTCCAGATGCAGTATGTGCATCACTGGCTGGTATTTGCCACACACAAGCTCCTCATGCTTACTGGGTGGAGGGCTGCACCTCACTTCAAGGGGAGAATAGGGTAGATCTTCCTGTAGCATTTTCTCAATAAATTCCATCCCCCACCACATTTTTCTCTCTCTCTCCAGCTTCCGGTCTATTTTTAAGGACCTACACCAGACTGTACAATCGGTCAATGACCAGAATGACTTGAAATGGTGGCGCAATACACACGGACCTGGGATGCCGACCAACTGGCCGCATTTTGAGGTGAGTGAACGATCGTCCTGTCCACGATAGCAAAATACTGCGGATGCTGGAAATCCGAAATAACAACAGAAAACGCTGGAAAAACTCAGCAGGCCAGGCAACATCCGTGGAGAGAGAAACAGGGTCAACGTTTCAGGTCGATGACCTTTCGTCAGATCATCCTGTCCATTTGGACAACTACAGTCAGGGGCCAATTTATCTCCGAACCAACACAACACTTTTCTTCCCCACAGCCAAACTCTCCTCCCACCCACCCCAACTCCTGCCCCCCCCAACTCCTACCTCTGGGGTAGAGAATTCCAAAGATTCACAAACCTCAAAGAAATTCTTCCTCATCAGTCTTAAATGGCCGACCCCTTATGCCCCCTAGTTCTTGACTCCAGCCATGGCAGCCTTTCAGCCTCTACCCTGTCAATCCCCCTCAAGAGTCTCGTATGTTTCAATGAGATCTCTCATTCTTCTAAATGCCAGAGAACATAGGCCCAATCTATTCAACTGAGGCCCTGTTTCCTTGTTGAGGTGGATTGTAAAAGTTCCTGTGACATTATTTGAAGAACAGAAGGGGAGATCTGGCAGTTTGGCGGAGCAGGCTCGAGGGGCCGATTGGCCTACTCCTGCTCCTATTTCTTATGTTTTCTGGCCAATATTCATCCCATAACACCACCAAAACAGGTTAAAAGAAAGAAAAACTTGCATTTATATAGCGCCTTTCATGACCACCGAACGTCTCAAAGCGCTTTACAGCCAATGAAGTTCTTTTGAAGTGGAGTCACTGTGGGAAACACGGCAGCCAATTTGCACACAGCAAGGTCCCACAAACAGCAATGTGATAATGACCAGATAATCTGTTTTTGTTATGTTGGTTGAGGGATAAGTATTGGCGAGGACACCGGGGAGAACTCCCCCTGCTTGTCTTCGAAATAGTGGCCCTGGGATCTTTTACGTCCATCCGAGAGGAGAGACGGGAGCCTGGGTTTAACATCTCATCCGAAAGACGGCATCTTCGACAGTGCAGCACTCCCTCAGCATTGCACTGGGAGAGTCAGCCTATCTTTGTGCTCAAGTCCCTGGAGTGGGGACTTGAACCCATAACCTTCTGACTCAGAGGCGAGAGCGCTGCCCACTGAGCCACAACTGACACTAACTGGGTTATTCATCTCATTGCTGTTTGTGGCACTATACTGAGTACAAAGTGGCTACCCCTCTTGCCTACAAAACAACAGTGACTACACTTCATAAGTAATTAAGTGGCTGAGAAGGTTTTGGGGCGTGTTGAGGATGTGAAAGAGGCTATATAAATGCAAGTGTCTTTCTATCCCTGTGAGCATTGCCACAGGAGCTCTAATAGAACATACAAATAATTTATAAAGTAAAATATAAGCTTCAGTTCAAATGTTTACATTAATATATTTTAGCATTACAGGAAACTCCCTTTTAACCGGCACCTAAATATCTGGAAATCTCTCTTAACCGGCAAAATTCAGGAGTAGGTTCAGGTAAGTTTTATTAGTGGCCGTGTAACCGGGGTTCCTGCACCTGTGGCCGTGTAACTGGAACTCCTGCACAAGTGCCGTGTAACCGGGGTACCTGTGGCCGTGTACGGAGCTCTCGTACCTTGGTAAGTATACCTCTCTGTAATCCGGACTTTTTGATCAACCGGCACCACGCCGGTGCCGGATAAAAGAGTTTCCTGTATTAATTTTGAATTCCCTATCTCAGTTCCTGGCAGACTTCGACAGTCTGGCAAAGGAAAATGTATCATGATAATTAATGAGATTATCAGCTGATTTTAAAGACTAGGCTCGTCATTGTTTATTAGTGGCATCTAACACTGTCCTTTGACCCTGCAGGAATGGAGCCCAGAGAGGGAAAAGATTACAGACAAGAAGGGCAAAGGGAAGAAGGAAGGGGACAAGGTGGTTCTTCAAAGCTTAAGGTGAAGCATTAGAGATGAAATGGGTGTCACTTCCTGATGCTAAGGGGTGACCCTCCCCCTATCAATTTCACTCTGATTGCAAACACGGTGTATTTTTTCTCTCTGCCAATCTTCCCCTCCCTCCCTGAAGATGCTGCATCATCTTTGCAGGTGCCGGGTGCCCGCCCCCCCCAATACCTCAGCACTTACGGCCAGTATTTAGGCGTGAGCATCAACAGTGCGCGTCAGCAGGCTATTCGACTGTAGGACACCAGCCGAGCTCCATCCAGTCCTCACAGTTCCAGTCAGGGCTCCTCGCTGGCAATCGGGAGCATGAACCACAACCTATCTCCCTCCCCTCCCCCAGCTCAAAGGCTACCGAGACAGGTTGTAGCACCGCCCCCTGCTGTCAGGGACGACATCAACTTACTCTGGGGTTGTGCGTGGCTCAGCTACTCGCCAAACCTTCCGAGGAACCATAGTGTCAACCATCGAGCCAGGCTGGTGAAATGAGCGGACACGTGGCAGATGAAATTCAACGCAGAGGAGTGTGAGGTGATACATTTTGGTAGGACAAATGAGGAGAGACCACGGTACAATTTGTAAAGGGGGTGCAAGAGGAGAGAGACCTGGCGGTGTTTGTGCACAAATCTTTGAAGGTGGCCGGACAGGTTAACAAAGCAGATAATAAAACATACAGAATCCTGGGCTTTCTAAATAAAAGCAAAGAGCACAAAAGCCAGGAAGTTCTGCTAAACTTTTATAAAACACTAGTTCGGCCCCAGCTGGAGTATTGGGTCCAATTCTGGGCACCACACTTTAGGAAGGACGTGAAGACTTTGGAGAGAGTGCAGAAGAAATTTACTAGAATGGTTCCAGGGATTACAGTTAGGTGGATAGACTGGAGAAGCTGGGATTGTTCTCCTGGGGCAGTGAAGGCTAAGAGGAAGTTTGACGGAGGTGTTTAAAATTATGAAGGGTTTAGATCGAGTAAATAAGGAGAAACTGTTTCCAATGGCTGAAGGGTCGATAACCAGAGGACACAGATTTAAGGTGATTGGCAAAAGAACCGGAGGTGACGTGAGGAAAAACTTTTTTACGCAGCGAGTGGTTAGGATTTGGAATGCACTGCCTGATAGGACGGTGGATACAGATTCAATAGTGGCCTTCAAAAGGGAATTGGATAAATACTTGAAGGAGAAAAAATTGCAGGGCTATGGGGAAAGAGCGGGGGAGTGGGACTAACTCGAGGGGCCGAATGGCCTCCTTCGGTGCTGCACTATTCGATGATTCTACGTGCATGACAATGAAGGCATTATCACTTACATAACGCTGTCCAAATACATTTACTGCTGATTTAGAGACAGAACTAGTAGTGCAATCAGCTGATTCTGTGGGAGCTTGCTGTGCGCTGTTTCCTACATTGCAACAGGGGCTACGCTTCAAAAAGTACTTCATTGGCTGTAAAGCGCTTTGAGAAGGTTGTGAAAGGTGCGATGTAATTGCAAGTTCACTGCTGCCCCAGCTGAAACCAGCTCAGAGCAGGAATCGAATCTCAGTCCTTCCTCGCCTCCGAAAGCGGAGATGTTACCTCTGAGCCTCGGGGCACTTTGACGATTTGTCCTAAAGAGTGTAGGGTAAACTCAAATCCATTTAACATAGAAGATAGGAGCAGGAGTAGGCCATTCGGCCCCTCGAGCCTGCTCCGCCATTCAATGAGATCATGGCTGATCATCCAAACTCAGTACCCTGTTCCTGCCTTCTCCCCATATCCCTTGATCCCTTTAGCCTTAAGAAATATATCCAACTCCTTCTTGAATATATTTAATGAATTGGCCGCTACTGCCTTCTGTGGTAGAGAATTCCACAGGTTCACCACTCAGTGAAGAAATTCCTCCTCATCTCTGTCCTAAATGGCTTATCCTTAGACTATGACCCCTGGTTCTGGACTCCCCGACCATCGGGAACATCCTTCCTGCATCTAGTCCTGTTAGAATGTTAAGTTTCAATGAGATCCCCTCTCAATCTTCTAAACTCCAGCGAGTACAAGCCCAATCGACCCAATCTCTCCTTACGTCATTCCTGCCATCCCAGGTATCAGTCTGGTGAATCGTCACTGCACTCCTTCCATGGCAAGAACATCATTCCTCAGATAAGGCGACCAAAACTGCACCCAATACTCAAGGTGTGGTCTCACCAAGGCCCTGTACAACTGCAGCAAGATCAGAGCCTTGATGCCAGAGAGAAGGAGTGAAAGCAAGAGGGATATCGAGAGAGTGAGATTATACTGAAATCAGTCAAGGTTCCCAATCCCCCCCCCCCCCACCCAATTTCCGTCTAGTAACTCCCGACTGGATCTCACAGGGGGACAGCATCGGGCTCAATGGTGACACCCTCCACGGTCGCATAGACTTGCTGACTCCCACCGCCGAGGCTCATTGATGAAGAGTCACCATTCAGGTGAGTTACCGGAGGGATTACAAGGGCACGTTATATCCCAGCAAAAACAAAGTGCCTTCAAGCCCCCCCACCCATAAACACTGCTACTTAAATCCAATTTTGGACTCCCAGAAACTAAGCATGGACATCTCTAGACAATGCCCAATTCTCAAGCCCGAGATCTAAACAGTGAGCCAGAACAGGGGGCGGCGAACAGGAGACGAGTACTTAGAGAGTTCAACCATTGAGCTTCCTTTGTCATCACTGGTTTCGCCGCTGAACTTTTTTTCTTAAAGACACTCCTCTTTTTTTTGGTTTCACAGTCTAAGTAAAGGGTATTCCCTGGGTGAGGATGGCAAAAACATCCCTGGCGTCAGAATCCGAGCACTGTACGATTACGCCAGCCAGGAATCAGACGAGCTCAGTTTCAAGGCGGGTAAGCATTGCATTGTAAACTTACGTGAACCGTTCCAGCTTAACGTTTATCCAAAAAAGTCCCTTAAATATATTTATAAGCAGGGCTGGCAGGAGGCGGACAGAAGGGAAAAGACTGCCACCCATCCCTCCGCGGCTGAATTACTCCTCATTCCCCACGACTTCACGGGCAGAAGACATTCTTTCCGTTGCCCTGCCCCTCCTTATAGTATTTACAGCACAGAAACAGGCCATTCGGCCCAGCTGGTCTGTGCCGGTGTTTACGCTCCACACTAGCCTCCTCCCACCCCTCTTCCTCTCACCCTATCAACATATCCCTCTATTCCTTTCTCCCTCGTGTTTATCAAGCTTCCTCTTAAATGCATCTATACTATTCGCTTCAACCACTCCCTGTAGTAGCGAGTTCCACATTCTCGCCACTCTCTGGGTAAAGAAGTTTCTCCTGAATTCCCTATTGGATTTACTAGTGACTATCTTATATTGATGGCCCCTAGTTCTGGTCTACCCCACAAGTGGAAACATCTTCTCTATGTCTACCCTATCGAAGCCTCTTAAAGATTTCTCTCAGGTCATACCTCAATCTTCTCTTTTCTGGAGGAAAAAAAAGAGCCCCAGCCTGTTCAATCTTTCCTAGAAACATACAAGATAGGAGCAGGAGTAGGCCATTCAGCCCCTCGAGCCTGTTCCGCCATTTAAGAGATCATGGCTGATCATCCAAATTCAGTACCCTGTCCCTGCTTTCTCCCCATATCCCTTTAGCCTTAAGAAATATATCTAACTCCTTCTTGAATATATTTAATGAATTGGCCTCAACTGCCTTCTGTGGTAGAGAATTCCACAGGTTCACCACTCTCTGGGTGAAGAAATTCCTCCTCATCTCTGTCCTAAATGGCTTACCCCTTATCCTTAGACTGTGACCCCTGGTTCTGGACTCCCCCGCCATCGGGAACATCCTTCCTGCATCTAGTCTGTCTAGTCCTGTTAGAATTTTATTAGTTTCAATGAGATCCCCTCTCATTCTTCTAAACTCCAGCGAGTATAAGCTCAATCGACCCAATCTCTCCTCATACGTCATTCCTGATAGTTATAACCTCTCACTTCTGGTATCATCCTAGTAAATCGTTTTTGCACCGTCTCCGGGGCCTCTACATCCTTCTTATAATATGAAAATCAGAACTGTTCACAATACCCCAAGTGTGGTCTAACCAAGGTTCTGTGCTCGCTGTCACGTCTTCGAAAAACCTCCCTCTCTGACTGTACTTTAGCCACCTCCATTTTCTGTCTCTTTTCTTTCCTGCTTGATCGCCTTTTCATTTCAGGATTTTTCCCTGTTTCGTTACTTCAAGACTCGACTCCTCCCAAGCTTTCCCCTAACCAAACTCCAACTCGCCCTTAAAACCATCATCTGTCCTGCACCAAGTCCCCATCACCCCTGTCCTGGCCAACCTCCATTGATCTCCCCCTTAAACACACTGGATTAAAAAAAACATGCCTTAATTTCCAGTCCCTCCAGGGTCTCACTCCACCCGCAACCTCATCCAGCCCTCCATCACGGTCCGTGCTCCTTGGCTCCGACTCTGGCCTCCTGCGAGTCCTACCCTCGTCACTCAGCTTCTCTTTCATTGGCAGAATCTTCAGCCCTCGCAACCCTACTCCTCTGGAGGTCCAGCCTAAATTCTCTTCACCTCGTTCCCACTTTTGAAAGCTTCCTTAAAATCTTGACTGTACTTTGTCACCGCTCCGAAGGCTTCTACCACTTGGTGTCTATGCTCTCCTACGCAAGGCGCCGTGGGACGTTTATTACGCTAAAGGCATCGTATGAATGCAAATTGTTTTTTTTTTTTGACAAGCACTGTAGAAAGTCTCCTGCATTAGTAGGGTGGGTATGAGCCCACAGTTCAAAGTTGACCCTCGTTCAACTAAAAACTGATAAATGCATCGCAGGAGGTCATAACAGGTGGGGAACTGATAAATGTCACACTGTTGCAGTAAGGGGCGCTCTTAAGTTGGGACTGAAGCAGGTCACTGGGGCCAGAGTAGAGGAAGCTTTACTCTGCACCCAACTGTCAGTGCAGTGTACACCATCTACAAGATGCACTGCAGCAACTCGCCAAGGCTTCTTCGGCAGCACCTCCCAAACCCGCGACCGCTACCTCCTAGGAGGACAAGGGCAGCAAGCGCATGGGAACACCACCACCTCCAAAGTTCCCCTTCAAGTCACACACCATCCAGACTCGGACACAAATCGGCTGTTCCTTCATCGTCGCTGGGTCAAAATCCTGGAACTCCCTCCCTAACGGCACTGTGGGAGCACCTTCACCACACGGACTGCAGCAGTTCAAGGCGGCAGCTCACCACCACTTTCTCAAGGGGCAACTAGGGATGGGCAATAAATGCTGGCATTGCCAGCGACGCCCACATCCCACGAACGAATAAAAAAACCTAACTGTGCTACACCTCTGCTGGGAGTATTTAATGCTGGCCCAGGAATGCTGAAGAGGGAGACACCCAAAAATAAAGTTTAAATATAAGGAGACGGTCAATACGCGAGGTAAGTGCCACAAGTATCTCAACTCCAGCCTTCAGTGTATATTCAGCGCACCCCTTGAGCTACAGCAATTGGGGTCACCATATGGTCTGCTGGAGGGGGAGAGGCGGAGAAAGGGGTTCTTTAACAGTTCATCTCCTCAGTAGCCTGTCAGCTTTTGATAGAGCTGGGATTTAGTGGTGGTCGGGGCAGTTCAGGAAGACAATGGGAGGAAAGGGGTCAAGAACATAGAAACATAGGAGCAGGAGTCGGCCCTTCGAGCCTGCTCCGCCATTCAATATGATCATGGCTGATCCTCTATCTCAATACCATATTCCCGCTCTCTCCTCATACCCCCTGATGCCTTTTGTGTCTAGAAATCTATCTATCTCCTTCTTAAATATATTTAATGAATTGGCCTCCACAGCCTTCTGTGGTAGAGAATTCCACAGGTTCACCACCCTCTGGGTGAAGAAATTTCTCATCTCAGTCCTAAATGTCCTACCCCGTATCCCGAGACTGTGACCCCTCATTCTAGCGCCTCCCCCCCCCCGCCAGGGGAAACATCCTCCCTGCATCCAGTCTGTCTAGCCCTGTCAGAATTTTATACATTTCAATGAGATCCCCTCTCATTCTTCTAAACTCTAGGGAATACAGACCTAGTCGACCCAATCTCCCCTCATACGACAGTCCTGCCATCCTAGGAATCACTCTGGTGAACCTTCGCTGCACTTCCTCTATGGCAAGTAAATCCTTCCTTAGGTAAGGAGACCAAAACTGCACACAAGTACTCCAGGTGTGGTCTCACCAAGGCCCTGTATAACTAGTAAAACATCCTTGCTCCTGTACTCAAATCCTCTTGCAATGAAGGCCAACATACCATTTGCCTTCCTAACTGCTTGCTGCACCTGCATGTTTGCTTTAAAGAATAAAGTACGAGCACTTTAAAAAATAAAAAAAAATGCTTTATAATCAATGTTCCCTCTAATTTTTATTTTGGGCGCGCGGACCTTTTAACGGGCTGCGCAGCCCATTAAAATTTTCACGCACGTGCGGTTTTTCAAAGCTGGTGAGCGGCCTGCGCGGGACCGCCAGACCGCTGCGTGGCCGCACAGCTTAGTGGGAACATTGTTTATAGTAAGTCTGTGAATGGGGCCTTTGAGCGAATCATTGCTCACGACCAGCTCTCCACAAAAGTACCTGGGTATATATATTTACCAACTAAGACTTGACACCTAGTAGTTGAAGGTAAGTCTGCACCTATGTGATTGGTAATCTAAAATAAATCAGGTAGATCAGCAAGTTTTTATTAAAAATCATATATTTTCCCCTCCAGGCTTGTTAGCGGACAAGCCTTCTCCTCCCGCAATACACCCACGAACTTAGGAAATGTTGGCAGGCTGGTCAGAGGTGCATTCACCCACTCAGCTGTCGGAACAGTGCCAAATTAATTCTGTTCAATGAAACTGCCCATGTTCTTAAAAAAAAAAAAAATGGCTTAGGCTTCAACATCCAATTTAGGGCACTGCACTTTAGGAAGGATATCAAGGGCTTGGAGAGTGTGCAGAGGAGATGTATTAGAATGGTTCCGGGGATGAGGAACTTCAGTGATGTGGAGAGATTGGAGAAGCTGGGATTGTTCTCCTTAGAACAAAGAAGGTTAAGGGGAGATTTAATAGAGGCGTTCAAAATCATGAAGGGTTTTGATAATAAATAAAAAAAGAAAATGTTTCCAGTGGCAGGAGGGTCAGTAACCAGAGGACACAGATTTAAGATAATTGGCAAAAGAACCAGAGGGGGAGATGATCAGAACTCACTGTGTAAAAAAATGATCTGGAATGCACTTTCAATGGGGATTTGGATAAATACTTGAAGAGGAAGGATTTGCAGGGCTATATGGAACGAGCAAGGGAGTGATATTAATTGGATAGCTCGTTCAAAGAGCCGGCACAGGCACGATGGGCCGAATGTGCTGCATCATTCTATGTCAAAGAATAATATGGTTTATTTGGAACTTTGAGATGGATGGCCTTTCCAGTCCTTTATATTCATCTGATTGCTGTAAATTTCTATGATTCACCCACAGAAGGAGGCCATTCGGCCCATACTGGCTGACAAAGAGCTCTCCAGCCTAATCCCACTTTCCAGCTCTTGGTCCGTAGCCCTGTAGGTTACCGCACTTCAAGTGTATATCCAAGTACTTTTTAAATGCGATGAGGGGTTTCTGCCTCTACCACCCTTTCAGGCAGTGAGTTCCAGACCCCCCCCCCACCCTCTGGGGTGAAAAAAATTCTCCTCAACTCCCCTCTAATCCTCCGACCAGTTACTTTAAATCTATGCCCCCTGGTTGTTGACCCCTCTGCTAAGGGAAATAGGTCCTTCCTGTCCACTCCCCTCAATTTTATACACTTTTATATTTTTGTCTGTGTTTTTCAGGTCAGGAGTTGACTAAAATAGAGGACGAGGATGAACAAGGATGGTGCAAGGGTTACTTCGACGGAGGCCGGATTGGACTATACCCAGCAAACTATGTAGAAGTTATACAGTAGAAAGCAGAGCGAATCCTGCTTACTTAAGAAAAGAAAGCAGATATTTAAAATGAAGGCATCACCACCAGGACCCATATTAGAGAGGAGGGTCTCATCACCACTGCTTTTAAAAAAAAATCAGTTTAAAATTTGTTTTTCATTACAATGACTAACATTTTTGTTTTTAAATTTAGCCTGTGGATGCCAATGACATTATTGGCGGGGAGGATTAACGGAGTCTGATAATGCGAGGGAGCTAGATTAGTACAGTGCTAGCCGGGAGAAGTTACTGAACCCAACAGACACACGACCAGCAAAGTCGATTTGCTGACTGCGGAGCGAGTTACCGAGTCTGATCGTGCAAGGGAACTGGATTATCGTCAGTAAAGACGCGGGTCATTCACGCAGCGGGGCGACTTGACGCGAGTTCCCGAGCTTGGCAGTGCAAAGGAAAGGGAACGAGACAACCCCTGGGTTAAACAAATGAATCTCTCCTGATGTTAATTCAGTCCCTTTGTATTGTCAGGGGACCAGCAACAACTCACCAGCTTCCCGGCAAAATGGCGCCATCACCAGCCACTGTTTAAAGCAGAGAGAGAAAATGGACAGGAGAAAACTTAGAATTCTTGTTAGTGATTTGATTTTTAGGTGTATTTTAAGCCATTTTGATTATGGAGTGCAGGTTCCAAAGAGCGAGCGCACTTTGTATATAATATACACAAGTGAAAGCAGGACAAACTCCGACTGTAGTGGGAATGTCAGGAGCACAAGTAAATGGCTTGTAAAACTTGTAAACACTACATATAATACAATAAATATAAACGCTGTAACACTCCGATATACCCGACAATCTTGTTACGCTCCCCAGTATACCCACATATCACTGTAACACTGATAAATCCACACCACTCACTAACACTCCCCGATATACCCCACACCCCTCGCTAACACTCCGATATATCCCACACCCCTCGCTAACACTCCGATATATCCCACACCCCTTGCTAACACTCCGATATACCCCACACTCCTCACTAACACTCCCTAATATAACCCCACACCCCTCACTGTTAAGACTCCCTGGTTACCCTCGCCCTACACTAAGACACCCTGGTTACCCTCGTCCACACTAACACTTCCTGGTTACCCTCGCCCACACTGGAACACCAGTGCCCCACACTAACATATCCCCTGCCACCTTCCTCCATTGGCCATGCACTTTCCAGTTAGAGTCATTGAAAAGTGAGCTGGAAAGGGAACCCTGGGTCGATTTGACCCTCTCTAGCCGGAGACCAATTATAAAGCCCTTACCACCACCCCAACGAGAATCAGATAACTGACCGCAGATTGGATCCGGAGCCGTCCTATTCTCAGTGTCTGTTATTCATTGCCTTAATTATGTGATATACCAGCAGAGCGCACAACTCTCTCAACACCAATCACTACAAAAGGCAGTGTTCTACAGAGCATCTCTGAGACTTACCAGGGCAAGTGGCACTTGAAGCCTCAGTTCCACAAATGTAGATCAACGGTAGAAAGACAGACAGACTTGTATTTCTATAGCGCTTTACACGACCTCGGGACGTCCCAAAGCGCTTTACAGCCAGCTTTTGAAGTGTAGTCACTGTTGTAATTAGGAAACATGGCAGCCAATTTGCACACAGCAAGCTCCCACAAACATCAATGCGATAATGACCAGATAATCGGTTTTAAGTAATGTTGATTGAGGGATAAATGTTGGCCATGACACCGGGGAGAACTCCCCCGGCTCTCCTTTGCGATAGCACCACGGGATCTTTTACGTCCACCCGAGAAAACAGACGGGGCCTCGGTTTAACGTCTCAGCCGAAAGGCAGAAGCAAGTAAGGAAGGTTATACCATTGAGATTGGGTAGAAGCCCTCTGGAGAGAGAGGGAGAGAATTCACGGGGCTAATCGGAAGATTCAGGCAACCGAAATTAGCTTTAAGGGAGGACCTTAGAATGTCTTAAGTGCTTTGGAGAAAGTGGCAGGTTAGATTAGTGGGGATTGACGCAAGAAAACTACTAGGCACTTGGTCTAAGCGTTAAACAAAGCTTTAATCAACTGTTTTACATGGAGGTCTAGTTGTGTCCTTCACTAGTTCCTGTTAAGAATGTCCTGCGCAAGCTGGGCCCGCACCCGAGTATTTATACTCTCTCTGGACAGCGCCACCAGCAGGCCGCTCAGTATTATTTCATAAGTCTTTCTTTCATGAATGACTGATTCGTGTCAGGGTTCAGATTATTGGATCTGTTTTAATTACTTCATCTGATCTCTACAAATTAATACTACAGTATTATAAATAAATTGAGAAGCAAGGCACTGAGGAGCTAGAAGGACTAAGTTGAAGGTGCCTCGCTTCCTCCTCTCGCTTCACAATTGTACATATAAAAAGTAACATCTGAACTAAATCTCAATTAGAAACAAAAACGCTGGAAATGCACAACTTCTGAAAGAGAAAATCAAAACCACCAATTGTAACGAAGGGTCTTCACCAAAATATTAACCCATCTTATCTCTCTTCAGTAACTTGGGAGTATTTCCAGCCAGCGTCTCGTTTTATTTCGGGTGTCAAGCATTTAAAAAAGAATCTGAATCTGTGTAAATAGGCTTAAAACTTATAAATATTAATAGAGAAAGTGTACAGAATCACAGAAGATGTCGGCACACAGAGACTTCCTGTTGGAACGTTCTACCTCCGTAATCAAAAGGCTTTTGTTGAAGTCACATTGTTCTATTCACATTTTTATTGCAAGGAGACAAAAGGGCTCAGTTGCCTAGTGTACCACTCAAGGACGGCCCGAGACACCCACCAGAAGGGTGCCAGGTTCCATTTGGTCAAATCAGATGACGCTGTTAAGAACAGTAGAAAAAGGGGAGCTATGCTTTGCTTCAAGAGCCCGAGTTGGGACAAAAAAAACCCTTCCAAGTTTCTGGTCACTTTCCAGTGAGCCCTCGTGGAAAGTGTGTAGTGGGTGGGAACAAAATCAGGCTCTGATACTCTTCATCCTACCCCCTTCCTTCCCCCACCAAACAGCCAACCGTCAATGACTGCCTAGACTCGCACATTAAGAATGGTCAAAATACTAAAAAGGACGCCAGCTCCTGATCACTGTTGGAATATGCATGTGCGTGGAGTGAATGTTAAGAGGATGCGCTCCATGGTAGAATAGCGTGCTGATGCTCACTGTCTGGGCACGGACATGAAGGCGGCCCAGCTCGATGAGATACCAGAGAGCTGCGGTCCTCTGTGGAACTATTGCCCCTCCACCCTAAGCAAGAGTCAGCACCTTCAGCAAAGGCGAGGGGAATGGAAGTTGACCAATTTACTTTGCGCCTTCGGGAGAAGCAGTGTCACATGACCAACCTGCTAAGGGCGACTTATATCCATGAGATTTGAATAAATTAAATTCCTGAGAGCGCGAGCGCATTTGCATCCTCCCAACACCCCTCCAAAAAAAGCCAAACTGCCCAAGAATTCCAGGTACAAGCAGATTACTGTGTACACAACATGATTAGCCCCAGGCCCAAAATAGAGTACCAAAGCTCGCTTGAAAGTCCGCTCAACAAATGTGCAGTCGTTATAAAAAGATTTTATTCTCCTGTCCCAGTTCAGCTTACTATCCATCAGACTGGCTAAGCAGTCCTGTACGACTGTACTGTTTTTACAGCTCCCTCCCCGTCCCTTTTACGTCAAAAACATCCAAGGGATATTTCAAGGATTAATATAAAATATGTTAACCGACAGGAAGCTACATTTGTAAATCTCTGTATATGGACACTGCAAATGCTTTTGAATAAAAGATGAGGCAATAAAATCACCTTGGTTGAAAAAAAGACTTGCACTTTTATCGCGCCTTTCACGACCACCAGATGTCCCAAAGCGCTTTACAGCCAATTAAGTACTTCTCGAAATGTAGTCACTGTTGTGATGTAGGAAACGCAGCAGCCAATTTGTGCACAGCAAGCTCCCACAAACAGCAATGCGATAATGACCAGATAATCTGTTTTTGTTATGTTGATTTGAGGGATAAATATTGGCCCAGGACACCGGGGATAACTCCCCTGCTCCTCTTTGAAATAGTGCTATGGGATCTTTTACATCCACCCGAGAGGGCAGACGGGGTCTCGGTTTAACATCTCATCCGAAAGACGGCACCTCAGACAGTGCAGCACCCCCTCAGCACTGGAGTGTCAGTCTAGATTTCTGTGCTCAAAGTCCCTGGAGTGGGACTTGAGCCCACGGCTGACAGGTGAAAAATCTTCTGCTGGTTTCACTTCTATATTCATGTGTCTTGTGGTGGACTGTCCAGTTCCTAATACCTGAAGACCATATTTTTTTTATTTTTTTTTATTTGGGGCGCTACAAGTGACCTCAATGTTGTGTGTGAGAGGGAGAGGGGAGAAATAAAATCAGCCAGAACTCCTATTTTGGATTGCTATTCAGCAATCCCTGCTGGAAAGTGCCCAGACATCAGGTGAGGACAGGACGGTAGTTGGCTATCTGGCCAACTTGAGTAAGATGCCAATGATTGCTTGTGGAACAGTATCCCCAAGGAGGAGTCAGTGCCTTCAGGAAAGGAGGGGAGAATCCTAGGACACCTGTCCTAGCCGACTTCCATTGGGCGCTCTACCTCGACATACCATCGTCCAGGTTTACAAATTCTCTTCACAGTTTGACCCCATCCTACCTCGGTCCCCAGCTCGCACCCTCTGCTCTTCCGACTCCAACTTACTGTGCGTCCTTACCCTCCCCCCTCTGCCCCATCGGATTAAGGCTCTTAGTTATCACAGCCCCGCATTTTAGAACACTTCTCCCAAACTCCTTTTGCTACAACCTCTAAAAGCTTCCATAAAACCCATCCCTCCGACCATGCCTTTGATCGACCCTGCCTCATCTCTTTCCCAACTCCTACCTGGTACTTGGTTCGGCCCCATCACCTATTTTGTGAAGCGCTGTATAGATGCAAGTTGTTGAAGCTTGGAAGTGGGGGGAAAAAAACACACAAGCAAACGTTAAGAATAAATTTATTTGTAATCTGAAAAGAAACTATACAACAGAGTCTGTTAAACACGTTATATTCCTCTCATCCCTCGCTACACATATTACAAACAGTTCCAGTATTTCTATACAGCATTTGGGGAAAACAAAAATCTCTACACCACTATACAACAGATAAAAATCTACACAGAAATGATAATTGCATTTAATAAAAATCCACCTCATTGAAACCATGAAAAGACCAGTCAGGGATAGGCTGCGGGGGGGGGGGGGGGGGGGGGGTGGTGTGTGTGAGGGGGGTGAACCGTTTCACTCCCACTCTGAACATTAATCGTGTATGGCAGTATACGACTCGGTGTCATTCTTCTGCCACATGGCAGTGAGTGTTAAAATGTGGAACTCGTAACAATTGCAACAAACCGGTTTCTAACAATGAATGCAATAATTAGATCAACTAAAAAGCCAATACAATTCTGGAGCATCATGATACCGATATATATATATTTAATAATTATGGTTTAAATTACTTGGTGAACCATTGAGATTCATGTCTTGGGATCGCCAACTGAATAGAAAGACATGTTCTTTTCTTTTTCCTTCTCCTCTCCAAGTTCAACTCTCAAATGTTGCAAGGTAACTCGTATTGCTCTAAAAACACACCGCAAGGTAAAAATACAAACTGCTAGATCTCGCTCTCTGGCTCACCTGTAATTTCCAAGAACATCGACCCAGGTTAGACTGGCTGTTTGTGTTTGCCATTATGATGGGAAGCAAGGCGCGGAGACATTTAAGATGCATTTCAGGGGAAGCTAGATAAGTACATGAGGGAGAAAGGAATAGAAGGATATGCTAATAGGGTGAGGTGAAGCAGGGCAGGAGGAGGCTCGTGTGGCACGGACCAGTTGGGCCAAATGGCCCGTTTCTGCGCTGTAAATTCAGTGACATTTCTTCAGCTTCCTCCCATACAACCCGACATGCAATATGTTGAAGGGGTGGATTTCAGGCTCCCCCACTGGTGGGCCAGTTGGCTTAGACAGCAAGTGACAAGGCGTAAAGAACAGGAAGCCGCCAGGTTTGACGCCCGGTCTGTGCCGAGTTAGCGGGTCTGAGCCAGCGCCGCAGTACAGAGCCGACAACAGGCCTCAGGCACCCTGGGTTAGGGAGGTCAAACGGCCGGCTAATACTCTCACAGAAATGACAGCTACTCGACTGAGGTACTGGAGGATGCGTAGGCCCATTGGAACCGCACACCAACAAGAAGTCAATGCCCACGGGAGAGGAAGCGAGATAAATCGGTGAAGGGGGAAGAAAAAAGATGGAATTAGGGCTGGTGCTTGGGAACTTTCTTATAGACGTGGAACTGAACTTTGCCAGTTTGGGAGACCCTGCTTTGCTGAGTAGCACCGTTTAATATCTGGAGTAAAATGGGAGCTGTTGAGAGGGATGCTTTCTCCCCGTTGGGCACAACAGACAATAGGGTCATTTGTTGGGAGAGAATGACAGCAGAAGTTACCGAGTACAGTCTCCCAAGTGGACAGAGAGAAACTCAGAATCCAGGAATCTCTGACTGTTATCACCTTCTCTGTCCCAGGATAAAGAACTTGCATTTATACCACACCTTGCACGACCTCAGGACATCCTAAAGCGCTTTGCAGCTAATGAAGTACTTTTGAAGTGTAGTTACTGATGTAATCTAGGAAACGCAGCAGCCAATATGCGCACAGCAATGAGACAATGACCAGATAATCAAATCCCTCCAGGGCCTCGCCCCCTCCCTATCGCTGTAATCTCCTCTAGCCCCACAACCTCCCTAGAGATATCTGCGCTCCTTTAATTCTGCCCTTGAGGATCCCTGGTTATAATCACTCCACCATTGGCGGCCGTGCCTTCTGTTGCCTAGTAGGCCCCAAGCTCTGGAATTCCGTCTAAACCTCTCGTTCCTCCTTTAAGATGCTCCTTAAAACCTACTTCTTTGACCAAGCTTTTGGTCACCTGTCCAATGTGGTTCGGCATCAAATGTTTTTGTCTTGTAATACTTCTGTGAAGCGCCCTGGGATGTGTTACTACTTTAAAGGCGCTGTATAAATACAAGTTGTTGTTGTGTTTTAGTGAGGTTGGCTAAGAGATAAATATTGGCCAGGACACCAAAGGGCTTCTTCAAATAGTGCCACGGGATCTTTTACCACCACCCGAGGGGGCAAGACAGGGCCTTGGTTCGACGTCTCATCCGAAAGACGGCACCTCCGACAGTGCAGCCAGGCTAGATTTTTGTGCTCAAATCTCTGAAGTGGGACTGAAACCCATGAACCTTCTGACTCGGGAGGCGAGAGCACGACCCACGGCTAGCACTCTAGGGGAAAGGCGGGTGGGAGGCGCTGCGTAGAGAAGACAGGAAATCAAAGCCATATTTGATTACACAAAACAAAAACACTAAAAATCAAAAGGCAACTACTGGAAGCTGCAGTTTAAATGGAAGCAGATAAAGGGGACTGACAGAGTCTCTAAACAAAGCTTTACTCATTCAACGTGCTCAGGTCTGACCTCCATCCACTTTGACCCCTGCACCCAATTGTCCTTCCCCAGCTTATTTCTCGCTCCCTGCAGCTTTGGATCCCAGTTAAAGCAGCGCTGGCCACCTGACCGGCACATCAGCTTTTCATGCTGCATCGGGAAATTTCTAAAATAAAAACAGGATATTCTCATTATTTTCTTTTTTTTTTTTTAAAAAAGCTTTTTTTTTCATACCTACAAGCGTACGCTGTGATGGGGAGACACCCGTTATTGAGACTTTCGATAAACTCGCATCGTCCGCAAAGCAGACCACAGAACTGAAAGCACGAATCTCCACCCGCTGCCAACGTCTTGGCTGAAGGCGACAGCCCGAGTTACAACACCAAGAATTACATGATGGCTATTTTCCGATCTGCTGACTCAAGAGGATTTAAAAAAAGGAAACAAAGCACAAGACACCAGGGTTGCCTTTTTTCAAACCAAAAAAAATCAAATACAGGAAACTCTATTATCCGGCACCAACGGGACCGGTGTGGAGCTGGTTTATCAAAAAGTCCAGATTACAGAGAGGTATAGTAAAAGGTACAAGAGCCCCGTACACGAGCCCCATACACAGCAACAAATCCAGGCTTCCCTGTTGCTTAGCAACATGTGCAGGAACTCCGGCCACAGACCAAGCATCCCTGTTGCTTAGCAACAAGTGCAGGAACCCCAGTTACACAGCCACAGATCCAGGAACTGCCACTAATATGAAGTAAAGCTTACCTGAACCTATGCCTGAATTTTGCCGGTTAACAGAGATTTCCGGTTATTTAGATGCCGGTTAAAAAAGAGTTTCCTGTACATTATTAAAAAAACCTGCAGTAATCAGATCAATACACGGAGCAGAAAATAACAAACACACAGAGCAACCTTCGAACCGTTCAAACTGGACTTGTCCCTTTAAAAAAGAGGGTTCAGCAGCAATCGGCTTGTCTGATCTACCCGATCCTCTGATTTTCTGAAAAATCTACCAAAAACACAAACACAGACTCTTGCCCATTCCCACCATTGCCCCCGTTGAAGGATAGCAAGTCAAATGTGAATTCCTTTGTTCGCCCTTGTAGGTCAGGAAGTAGCTAAAATGTCTCCTACTTAAAGATTGGGTTTGCGTACGCCACGTCCAGCACCTTGCGCAAAGGGAAGTCAATCTCGGGAAGCTTTTAGATCAGGTCCATCAGAATTTCTTCCTCCAGCAGACTGGTGCCTTGCTGCAGCCCACCTTGAGGGACTGGGCCCCTGGGACCTGCATTCATCATCATCTGGCCTGCAGGTTTAAAAATCACAAAAAAAAACACATTATAAAACACACCAACCAACCAGGGAGCAAGTGCGAGCCGCGGGGTCGCGAACCCCAGCCTTGCGCCCTGAATCTGGAAAAACTAAAACGGTAACTCCAGGTGAAAACTCATCAAACCCGAAGAGTTTCCCCCGGTGCATTTTGGTCCACATATTGTTCTAAAACCATTGTTGTCCAAGAAGGACTTACATACCCCCAGGCAGCCCCGGTGTATGGCAATATCCCCAACCGATTCTTCTGGGTTCATGGGCACATACTGAATCAGAGTCAGTCCAACAAAAGGGGAAGAAGCGAGACCAAAAAAAAAAAAAAAAAAGTACACGCCTCCATTAGATGCAGGAGTCTCGGGCTCCCCTTTAACAAGCACTTTAGTAAACACTGGCTTAGTTACCATGGCAGGTTTGGGCTCCCAAATTAACCAATTTTCCAAATCAGATATGGATAAGTACTGTATTTATTATTCCAAAGGGCATTTAGGAGGCTCTTTTAATGGATCATAGAATCATAGAAATTCAGAAGGAGGCCATTCGGCCCATTGTGTCTGTGCCAGCCGAAAGAGCGATCCAGCCTAATCCCACTTTCCAGCTCTTGGCCCGTAGCCTTGTAGGTTATGGCACTTCAAGTGCATAGCCAAGAACTTTTTTTAAATGAAAGGAGGGTTTCTGCCTCTCCCGCCATTTCAGGCAGTGAGTTCCAGACCCCCCCACCATCCTCTGGGTGAAAAATGTTCTCAACTCCCCTCTAATCCTTCTGCTTATCACTTTAAATCTATGCCCCGTGTCACATGTCAGCTATCGGTAGGTGCAGCAGAACCTATCTAGATTCAGATGCTCAGGAATGATAACCCAATCTAAAAGAATCATATATACTCTCTTTGGCTAAACCAGGAATACTTCGTACAGGCGTAGACCCCTTACTGGTGAACAGCTGGCAAAAGACCCTCCTAGATACCCTCCAGGAAGAGGGAGAGATCATTTCTCTCCACGAGATGTTGGCGATTCCCTAATTCCCTGGCTGCTGATTAGTCCCTATTACAACCATTGACTAAAAGCCCCTCCATCGCTGCTCCTCTTCCACATCACCAAGTCAATTCTACTTTGTTTTGTTTGATGGTTTCCCTCTGGAAAGAGACACAAGTTTCTGTGTGTACTTATTGGCTTCTTCTCACAAATATTCTCCAATGATATACTTTCCCAGTGACAAATTGTACATTTAGGGTTGTGTTCAATGCCAAGAAAGTGACTGCTAGCATGATCTCCAAATGCATTCACCCAGATGGGTTCTGATCCTTTATGACTGGTAAACTTGCGTACTCCCACGACCTGCCGATCTACTTGTACACAACTTTCATTCATCCATCCATTTTGACCACTGGTTTCCCTTTACCACATGACCCATCTGCCCGTTAATTGTAGGTGTCTCCTTATCTGAGGAAAGCTGTGCTTGCCTTAGAGGCAGTGCAACAAAGGTTCACTGGATTGATCCCTGGGATATGAGGGTTGTCCTATGAGGAAAGATTGAGCCTGTACTCTCGAGTTTAGAAGAATGAGAGGTGATCTCATTGAAACATATAAGATTCTGAGGGGGATTGACAGGGTAGATGCTGAGAGGTTGTTTCCCCCTGGCTGGAGAGTCTAGAACTAGGGGGCAGAGTCTCAGGATAAGGGTTCAGCCATTTAAGACTGAGATGAGGAGGAATTTCTTCACTCAGAGGGTGGTGAACCTTTGGAATTCTCTGCCCCAAAGGGCTGTGGATGCCGAGTCGTTGAGTATATTCAAGACAGAGATGGATAGATTTTTGGACTCGAGGGGAATCGAGGGATGTGGAGATCAGGCGGGAAAGTGGAGTTGAGGTTGAAGATCAGCCATGATCTTATTGAATGGCGGAGCAGGCTTGAGGGGCAGAATGGCCGACTCTTGCTCCTAATTTTTATGTTCTTATCTTATGTCAGGACTTTAGAGATGCTTGCCTTGTAAAGGTGGGCGCTGTGCCATCTGGTTGCCCCATGGTTGGCCAGGACCTTGGTGCATTAGCTGTTGCCCTTGCATCTGGAGTTGCTGTCCTGGAGGATGATGGGGCATCTGCTGACCCATGGACTGATGGGACATCATCTGTGAGGCTTGCTGCTGGATATGGTGCATGGGTTGCTGAGGCTGTGGAACTCCACTCTGAGACTAGAAAAAAAATCATCGAATTAAAAAAAAACAATTACAGGACAAAAACAAACCGGGCAAATCAAATATTCACATCTCTGTGACTGGTGAGGGGGAGGAGGTTAAAGTACCGAGATGGGGCAGTTTGGAAACTTTTTTGGCTGACAGAATACTTAGCCCTTAAGTATGTAGGAATCCATTAAAAAAAATCTATTACAGTACATTTCTGGAAAAGTAACTGAACGTGAACATTTTTCTATTTGATTTTACAACAATCAGCAATGTATATGGACAGAAAAATTCAGTTTTGGTGAGGACGTTGGCACATTAGAAAGTTCCGTCAGAATTCTCACTGAGCTGATGTTATGAAGAACCTTTAAATCGGCAATACAGGGTAATCACTTATGGAACTATCCGCAACAGTCAGCATGCTTAATCTTCTTCTCTTAGGCAGTCCCTCGGAACCGAGGATGACTTGCTTCCACATTAAAAATGAGTTCTCAGGTGACCGATGAGTCCAATGCGGGACCTACAGTCTCTGTCACAGGTGGGGCAGACGGCGGTTGAAGGGGCGGGTGGGTGGGGTGCTTGGGTTGACGTGCGCTCCTTGCGCTGCCTGCGCTTGGCTTCCGCTTGCTCCCGGCGAAGCAACTCGAGGTGTTCGGCGCCTTCCCGGATGCTTCTCCTCCACCTTGTGCGGTCTTGGGCCAGGGATTCCCAGGTGTCGGTGGGGATGTTGCACTTTTTCCAAGGAGGCTTTGAGGGTGTCCTTGAAGCGTTTCCTCTGCCCACCTGGGGCTCTCCTGCCGTGCCGGGGCTCCGAGTAGAGCGCTTGATTTGGGAGTCTCGTATCGGGCATGCGGACAATGTGACCCGTCCACCGGAGCTGATTGAGCGTGGTCAAAGCTTCGATGCTAGGGATGTTGGCCTGAGCGAGAACACTGATGTTGGTGCGCCTATCCTGCCAATGGATTTGCAGGATCTTGATATGCACGCTTAATATGTTATAGGGGACACCTTGTAATTAACTCCTATGGCAATGGCAAATGGTTAGCACCTGTGATAAGCGTGGACAGTGTAACTTTACACGTGGCCCTATGGCATGCACCTATTCAAAGCATGAAGGCAAATAATTTGGGCACTCTCATCTCAGCAAATCAACAGTTGTTAACGCGTTACGCAAAATACTGCGGAAGCTGGAAATCTGGAATAAAAACAGAAAATGCTGGAAATGCTCAATAGGTCAGGCGACATCGACCTGAACCATTAACTGTTTCTCTCTCTCTCTCTCTACAGATGCTGCCTGACCCGGAGTATTTCAAGCATTTTTTGTTTATATTTTAGTTGGGCCACTTCTCCATCTTTAAGCAACTCAAATCCCACTGCTCTTAAAAAAAAAGATAATGAAACAAACAATATGACGAGATCTTTCTCGTGACAACCAACGCTCCACCGTTTATAAAAAAAAAAAAAGGGTTGAAAAGAACGAGGCAAAAATGCGTCTCGAGGTCGGGCATCTGCAGTTGCGGGTTTACACTCACTGTCTGCTGGCTGAGGAGCAGGCTGCGAAGCTGCGGGTTAGCACCGGGGTTGGGCGGTCGGAGCAGGGGTCCAGTCTGCTGCGGGGCCGGAGGCTGATTCGGAGGCTGGCCGCCTGACTGTTGCTGCTGCGTCGCGGCCTGGGCTTGCTGTTGCACTCGAAGCTGCATCTGCTGTTAGCGGGAGACAGAGGGGGGGGGGGGGGGGGGTGGTGGTGGTGGGGAGGGTTGGGGGAAAAGAAATTAAAAAATAAACGCAAATCAAAAAGTTGGCGGGGCTGTGCCTAATTTTGATAAAGCGAACAATGATAAATAATGAATAAATTTGATGGTTGTCCCGAAGCTGCAGTGGGGCAGCACGTGACACTACTATCCCCATGCGGCTACACGGAGCAGTGCATGGTACTGTACTGCTCTATTTCTACTTCTAATTCTTGCATCGCTTGTCTGCTGACGGCAAGGCAGTATTGTTGCATTGGCGGTCTTGATAAATCCCCAATCCAGACCATCCTTTTCTCCCAATAAAAGGGAGAAACACAGCAGTAGGAGTCAGCAGCGGGACCACAAAGCACAACTGCAGAAAGATAAACTGGGGGGGGGGGGGGGGGGGAAAGAGAGGGTGACACAAACAATTCTCACAACAGCTGTATTAAGAGGCCAATATCAGCAAATTAACTAAAAAACCTTTCACGCACTCCGCAATTGTACATGATCAGAGCGGATTTATTTTCCCTTTCATACCACCCATTGGTCTCTTGTTGTGTCCACAGCGCTGAACAGAAAGACTTGCATTTATATAGCGCCTTTCCCGACCTCAGGACGTCTCAAAGCACTTTACAGCCAATGAAGTACTTTTTTTGAAGTGTAGTCACTGTTATGATGTAGGAAACGTGGCAACCAATTGACACACAGCAAGCTCCCACAAACAGCAATGTGACAATGACCAGATCATCTATTTTAGTGAAATAACAACAGGAAACGCTGGAAAAACTCAGCAGGCCAGGCAGCATCCGTGGAGAGAGAAACAGAGTTAACGTTTCAAGTCGAAACCCTTTCGTCAGAACTGGAAAAAAAGCAGGAAATAGAATAGAAATCTATTCTATTTCCTGCTCTTTTTTTCCTCAGAACTCCCCTGCTCTTCTTCGAAATAGTGTCATGGGATCTTTTACGTCCACCCAAGAATGCAGACGGGGGCCTCAGTTTAACATCCCATCCGAAAGACGGCACCTCCGACAGTGCAGCGCTCCCTCAGCACTGCACTGGGAGTGTCAGCCTAGATTTTTATGCTCAAGTCTCTGGAGTGGAACTCGAACCCACGACCTTCGGACTCAGAAGTGAGAGTGCTACCCCACTGAGGTGAGAGGCAACCTGAATTACAACAGGTAAAAATCAATGGTCTCAATGAGGTTCCTCTCCAGAGCAATACGCCAGAACTTGGGGGCTCAGCGTGGAGAGAGGAAATCGAACCTGCATCTGCTAGGCAATGGTGCGTGATATTGCAACCCTGTCCCTGACTGGGTGTACTACTACAGGCAGACTATCCTTATTCCGAAAACCTTGGGACCAGCTGTGTTTCGGTTTTCAGAATTTTTCGGATTTCAGAAGGTTTTCATCTCCGTATCGGACAACAAACACTGTTGCTTAGCAACAGCTTGTAAACACTCGGGCCCTGCCTTGGAAGCGTCTCTGAAGCTGTTGCTAAGCTACAGAGACTCTTTCCACAGCCTGACTGTTTAAAAAAAAAATGCTAGGGGAAGAAAAAAAAACCTAACAAAACGGCTGCTGATTTCTGCCGTTAGATCGAGGTTTCCGGCTCCCCCTGCTCCATATCTGAATTCCTTGACTTAGCGGGGGTCTGGGGCTCGACTGCCGCCGCCAGTTGTGGGAAAGCCGGATATCGGCTGACTCCTACACTAAGCTGGCCCGCAAATCAGGTCGGGGGGGGGGGGGGGTGGGGGGAAGAAAAGACTATCGGACGGGCCGCTGCAGCTATCGGACGGGCCGCTGTATTGTTGGGTTCACTCTCCCGGTACCTCCTTCACACTGCCCGGCTCGGCCTGCAATCTCCTACCCAGGAGGGAACTCTGTGACCCTCTGCCCTGCTCACAGGGAAAGGCAGAGCTCCCGGACCACTCCTGTCATGTTTGGCGCCACTCGGGTCATGTCGTGCGCACGACTTACGCTCCACGAAAAAACTTTCGGTTTTTAGAGGTTTTCGGAAGTGCGGATAAAGGATAGTCTACCTGTACACTCAGCATCCTTGGGCTGGGGAAGGTGGGAGGGGTGGTAGCGGAGTGCAATAGAGGAGAAAAAGAAATCTCAGTCACTGTTCCCATTCCCCATAGCCATCCATTGATCCACTGATAAAATACTCATGCTCAGATACAGGGAGAGAATATTGGGGCTGGCATGGTCAAGTAGCGTGAGGGCCTGTGAAACATGGCTGCTCGGCGCTGGGGAGTTACCAACACTTATGGGGCTGATCCCACTCCCAACAGAGGAACGAAAATATACATACTTCTGCCTCCATTGCCTCAAAAATCGGCAAATTAATTGTCAGCTGTAGCTCAGTCGGAGCCCTTTGCCTCCGCGTCAGAAGGTTGTGGGTTCAAGTCCCACTCCAGGGACTGCACTGTCGGAGGTACCGGTCTTTCGGATGAGGCACTAAACCGAGGCCCTGTCTGCACTCTCAGGTGGACGTAAAATAATCCCACCGCACTATTGCGAAGAAGAGCAGGTGAGTTTGCCTCGATGTCCTGGCTAATATTTATCCCCCAACCAACACCGAATACAGATGTTCTGGTCATTATCACATGGCTGTTTGTGGGAGCTTGCTGTGCGCCGATTGGCTGCCGCGTTTCCTACATTACAACAGTGACTGCACTTCAAAGAGAACTTCATTGGCTGTGAAGCACTTTGGGACATCCAGAGGTCGTGAAAGGCGCTATAGAAATGCAAGTCTTCTTTTCTAATGAGGTTAATTCTTTTCCTCAGGGGTCATACAAGTAGCTTTAAAGACACAAGTTGCAAGCCTGGGCGTTCCTGACGAGCAGAGATGGCACAGCAGGCGATCTGTCATTTATGACTGGCTGAAATGCCCGGCCCCACAGTAACTCATTACATGCAGTGGGGGAACTAACTGAAATCACAAATACCAATGAGTTGCACGTTTCCAGGCTGTTCCTCAGCAAGGAAATGGATTGTACAAAAAAAAAAAACACCCCAGCACGCTCACCAGATTCTGCTGCCGCTGCTGGTCGTCCATAGTCGTCACTGTATGAACTTGAGGTATTGAGGTGGTCACTGGCTGACCGGACATCTGGATGGTGGAGGGCGATCAGGGTGAGAGATTAAAAGAGGTGAAAGAATTTTTTTTTGTTGTTGAAATGTGCAAGAACATAAGAACATTAAGAAATAGGAGCAGTAGGCCATTCGGCCCCTCGAGCCTGCTCCGCCATTCAATAAGATTATGGCTGATCTTCGACCTCAACTCCACTTTCCCACCCGATCCCCATATCCCTTCATTCCCTTAAAGAGCCCAAAAATCTATCCATCTCAGCCTTGAATATACTCAACGATTCAGTATCCACAGCCCTTTGGGGTAGAGAATTCCAAAGATTCACAACCCTCGGAATGAAGAAATTCCTCCTCATCTCAGTCTTAAAATGTCCTAGCCCTTATCCCGAGACTGCCCCCTAGTTCTAGACTCCCCAGCCAGGGGAAACAACCTTTCAGCAACTACCCTGTCAATCCCCCTCAGAATCATACAAGATCACCTCTCATTCTTCTAAACTCGAGAGACTATAGGCTCAATGTACTCGATTAGTAGATTCACAATGCTTTCCAAAAAGGAACAAATATAGGAATCTAATTGACCATAATTTGTTCCTTCGTGTTTGGGACTGATCGTCTCTTACACCAACTGCAAAAAAGTCTTCAGCCAACTATGCTCGGGACAGAACCTACGCAGTGGGTACACGCCCATAAAAGACACCTGGGATGGCAGGAATGACGTATGAGGAGAGACTGGGTCGATTGGGCTTATACTCGCTGGAGTTTAGAAGAATGAGAGGGGATCTCATTGAAACTTATAAAATTCTAACAGGACTAGACAGACTAGATGCAGGAAAAAAAAACTACATGTTCCTGATGGCCGGGGAGTCCAGAACCAGGGGTCACAGTCTAAGGATAAAGGGGTAAGCCATTTAGGACAGAGATGAGGAGGAATTTCTTCACCCAGAGAGTGGTGAACCTGTGGAATTCTCTACCACAGAAGGCAGTGGAGGCCAATTCATTAAATATATTCAAGAAGGAGTTAGATATATTTCTTAAGGCTAAAGGGATCAAGGGATATGGGGAGAAAGCAGGGACCAGGTACTGAATTTGGATGATCAGCCATGATCTCATTAAATGGCGGAGTAGGCTCGAGGGGCCGAATGGCCTACTCCTGCTCCTAGCTTCTATGTTTTTTTTTAATGCCCATAAAGCACACCTGCTCAAAATTCAGCACAAATTAGCAATCTCGCCCAGGGAGGGCGAGAGAATGGATAATGTCGGAAATAATGCAAGCGCATTCTTTTGAGGTTGGAGTTGAGGCATGTTCAAGGGACAGAGCAGAGGGAGCTTTACCCTCCGCTAATCCAGGTTTTCCAAGGGCTGGCTTGATCCTAAGTGTGCGCAGAGTTCGCTGTTCTCAGCCAGGGCAGCAAGCGGCTTTGCCCCTGGGCTAGACATGGAACCGAGTCAGCCAAGGTTCCAGAATGCTACGTAATGGTTCTTGGAAAGTGCTCGTACATGAACATTGAGTGCAGGCAGGTTTGGGTTTGGTATCGGTGCCTGCCGTGGTCAATCAGCTACTGGCACTCAGTGTCTAGACCCCCCCCCCCCCCCACATGAAGGAGTAGCCACTTGGGTGAGGTACCAGAGAACTGTACTGCAGCAGAAGTCAGGGCCTTCGGGAAAAGTGACTGAAATTGCAGGGGAAAAAAAAGATAATGTTCTCAAACCACCCCATCCCACTCCTGACATTCAAGTGGTTTCCTTAGCCACCCTCAGTTCAGTATGAAAGGGTGCTCAAAATCCCAGCGCATCGGCAGTGTTTGCATCAGTCAACTATTCTTACTACATAAGAAATAGGAGCAGGAATAGGCCACTTGACCCCTCGAGCCTGCTCCGCCATTCAATAAGATCATGGCTGATCTTGGGCTCAAAGCCACTTCCCTGCCCGCTCCCCATAACCCTTCACTCCCTTATCTTGCAAAAATCTGTCTATCTCCACCTTAAATGTATTTAATGACCCAGCCTCCACGGCTCTCTGGGGCAGAGAATTCCACAGATTTACGACCCTCAGAGAAGAAATTCCTCCTCATCTCAGTTCTAAAATGGCGACACTTTATTCTGAAACTATGCTCCAGAGTTCTAGATTTCCCCACGAGGGGAAGCGTCCTCTCTGCATCTACCTTGTCGAGCCCCGCTCAGTATCTTATATGTTTCAATAAGATCACCTCTCAAATTCCAATGAGTATACTGTGCCCCTTGGAACAGGCCCCATAAGAAACAGGCTTTATATAAAACACGCTACGGAGTTACCCTGCAACATCAGAAATATAAACTGGGAATATGAATAAAAAATAGGAGGAGTCGGCCACACAGCCCCTCGAGCCTGCTCCGCCATTCAATAAGATCATGGCTAATCTTCGAGCTCAACTCCTCTGTCAACATTCACCTGTGTCTGTTCATACCTGTTGTTGCTGCACCCCTTGAGACACTGGCATTGCCCCAGGCAGCTTCTGCATAAATGTTGGATTGGGTATAGACACAGTCCCCATCGGCTGCGTCCCTCCGAGCTGCTGCCAAATAGAAAGGTGCAAGGTGACACAAACAAATCCATTACCATAGCTTGAGTATACAGGATCATTTATTTTTATGCTTTTCTCCTGTCCTTATTTACAGAATGGGGTAGTGAAGACAGAAAGAATCTGTTTAGTTATGGAATAAAGTCAGGGGGGGGAAAAAAAAATGCTGGCACCAATGTTCCCTATATATTTTTTTTTTGATACGCGGCCCCTTTAAGGCGCTACGCAGCCCATTCAAATTTTCGCGCATGCACGGTTTTTCCCATTGCGAAGCCGACAAGTGGTGGCCTGCGCAGCTTGGTGGGAACACTGGCTGTCCCCACTCCTCAGTCTAGAAAACCAGGCTAGGAGTTGCGGAGGTGAAGCCCAGTTTCTCCTTCCTGCCAACAACTTGTATTTATATTAGCACCTTTAACGTAGCAAATCGTCCCAAGGCGGTTCACAGGAGTGTCATAAAACAACATTTGACACCGAGCCACATAAGGAGCTATTAGGGCAGAGCTTGGTCAAAGAGGTAGGTTTTAAGGAGCTTCTTAAAAGGAGGAAAGAGAGGCGGAGAGGTTTAGGGAGGGAATTCCAGAGTTTGGGGCCTCGGCAGCTGAAGGCACGGCCACCAATGGTAGAGCGATTAACATAGAAACATAGAAGATAGGAGCAGAAGTAGGCCATTCGGCCCTTCGAGCCTGCTCCGCCATTTAATGAGATCACGGCTGATCATCCAAATTCAGTACCCTGTCCCTGCCTTCTCCCCATATCCCTTAAGCCTTAAGAAATATATCTAACTCCTTCTTGAATATATTTAATGAACTGGCCTCCACCGCCCTCTGTGGCAGAGAATTCCACAGGTTCACCACTCTCTGGGTGAAGAAATTCCTCCTCATCTCTGTCCTAAATGGCTTACCCCTTATCCTTAGGCTATGACCCCTGGTTCTGGACTCCCCGGCCATAAGAAACATCCTTCCTGCATCTAGTCTGTCTAGTCCTGTTAGAATTTTATAAGTTTCAATGAGATCCCCTCTCATTCTTCTAAACTCCAGTGAGTATAAGCCCAATCGACCCAATCTCTCCTCATACGTCATTCCTGCCATCCCAGATTAAAATCAGGGATGCTCAAGAGACCAGAATTAAAGAGGCGCAGAGATCTCGGAGGGTTGTGGAGCTGGAGGAAATTACAAAGATAGGGAAGGCCAACGGAGGGATTTTAAAACAAGGATCATTTTTACAAATCGAGGCGTTGCTTAATCGGGAGTCAACGTAGGTCAGCGAGCACAGAGGTGATGAGTGAACGGGACTTGGAGAGAGTTAGGACACTGGCAGAGTTTTGGATGGCATCAACTTTATGGAGGGTAAAACATGGGAGGCCGGCCAGGAGTGCATTGGAATAGCCAAGTCCAGAGGTAACGAAGGCATGGATGAATCTGCATCTTACCTCCATTTAAACCACCCCCCATCGCAAAATCAGACCATCAACCCGTGCAGTGCAGTGAATGAACAAGGGAATGTCTATGGATGTTATTTACATGGACTTCCAGAAGGCATTTGATAAAGTCCCTCATAAGTGACTGCTATCTAAGGTAGAAGCCCACGGAATGGAGGGCAAATTATTGACCTGGTTAGGAAATTGGCTGAGTGGCAGGAGACAGAGTAGGGATAAATGGGTAGGTACGCCAATTGGTAGGATTTGACTCGTGGTGTCCCGCAGGGATCTGTGCTGGGGCCTCAACTATTCACAATATTTATTAATGACTTAGATGATTGGCATAGAAAGTCATATATCCAAATTTGCCGATGCCACAGAGATAGGTGGAATTGTAGGCAGTGCAGATGAAAGCATAAAATTACAAAGGGATATCGATAGATTAAGTGAATGGGCAAAACTGTGGCAAATGGATTTCAATGTAAGCAAGTGTGAGGTCATCCACTTTGGGCCTAAAAAGGATAGAGCAGGGTACTTTCTAAATGGTGAAAGGATAAAAACAGTGGAGGTCCAAAGAGACTTGGGGGGTCCAGGTACATCGATTAAAATGTCATGAACATGTACAGAAAATAATCAAGGCGGCTCATGGAATGCTGGCCTTTAGGTCTAGAGATGAGCATACAAGGGAGTAGAAGTTATGCTGCAGCTGTACAAGACCACACCTGGAGCACTGTGAGCAGTTCTGGGCACCACACCGTAGGGCGGATATATTGGCCTTGGAGGGAGTGCAGCGTAGGTTTACCAGAATGATACCCGGACTCCAAGGGTTAAGTTATGAAGAGAGATTGCACAAACTCGGGTTGCATTCCCTAGAATTTAGAAGATTAAGGGGTGATCTGATCAAAGTTTTCAAGATATTAAGGGGAACAGATAGAGTAGATAGAGAGAAACTATTTCCGCTGGTTGGGGAGTCTAGGACGAGGGGGCAGAGTCTAAAAATTAGAGCCAGACCTTTCAGGAATGAAATTAGGAATCACTTCTACACACAAAGGGTGGTAGAAGTTTGGAACTCTCTTCTGCAAACGGCAAGTGATGCTAGGTCAATTGTTAATTTTAAATCGGAGATTGATAGCTTTCGGTTAACCAAAAGGTATTAAGGGATATGGACCAAAGGCAGGGATATGGAGTTAGGTCCCAGATCAGCCATGATCTCATTGAATGGCGGAGCAGGCTCGAGGGGCTGAATGGCCTATTCCTATGAATACATTCGTCCTACAAGTCCATGATAGCGTGATGGCTCAACAATAACACTGCACTACTTAAAAGCTGGGTATCGTGCCCTAAAAATATATTTTCGAAGGTGGTCAGTTAATTAGAATTGCTGCCTTGGGTGTTATTCATGAACGAAGTGATCTACATGCTTGTTTGAGTTCGAGTGCGTTTCCTAGTTAATGGTAGCCACAGAGACACACACAGATACCAATACACTAAGCATTCAGCACAGAATGCTACAAGCAGATAAAATTGACAGAAACTCATTTAAAAAGACCCCCCAACTCAAAAGGTAGTCTGCGTTTGCGTAGATTGAAAAGGTGCATCACTAACTATAGAGATTTTGAATGAAACTGCTTACATTTCTCTGCTGTTCAATTTTCTGCTGCTGGGCCTTCTTGTGGTTGGTTATGACCAGTCGAATTCCATTCACAAAGCCACTCTGATCGTTCGGGATCAGACCCATGAAGATTTTCTTCTTGGAGGAGTACAGCAGCATCAAGACCCGGACCTCACACGGAGCACTGTGTGGGAAATGGACACAGCCCGCCTGGAAGAAGCACGGATCAAGAACATCGTTGGACAGAATTCCACACGGGAACGCATTTGGCACATTCTAACAATAGGCGGACAAACCACTCCGGTCCCCTGCTCTTACGGTTCCCACCTGCTACAGGACAGGTCTACAACTCGTGCACCCGGTCTTGCTCAAGAGTGGCTTCTATTTGTACATCTTCAGTTCTAATTCTTCAATTGCTTCGTGTTCGGTTCATAAACGGAAAATGCTGGAAATACTCAGCAGGGCAGGCAGCGCGACGATTTTATTTTGGATTTCATTTCAGATTTCCAGCATCTGCACTACAGGAAACTCTTAACCGGCACCTAAATATCCAGAAATCTCTCAACCGGCAAAATTCAGGAGTAGGTTCAGGTAAGTTTTACTGTATATTAGTGGCCGTGCAACATGGGGTTCCTGCACCTGTGGCCGTGCAACATGGGGTTCCTGCACCTGTGGCCGTGCAACATGGGGTTCCTGCACCTGTGGCCGTGCAACATGGGGTTCCTGCACCTGTGGCCGTGCAACATGGGGTTCCTGCACCTGTGGCCGTGCAACATGGGGTTCCTGCACAAGTACCGTGCAACATCGGGACTCCTGCACAAGTGCCGTGCACCCGGGACTCCTGCACAAGTGCCGTGCACCCGGGACTCCTGCACAAGTGCCGTGCACCCGGAATAAAAAAAGTTTCCTGTATTCTGCTTTTGCCTCTTTCCGCTCACTCGCCTTCCTCCCATAACTGTTGCCCCTCTCCCCTCTCCCAGACGCACGGCCTCGCGACAGCCCCCTTATATCCCAGCGGCCACTTTTCTTGCGCGAAGTTGGACAGTGAGCGGTGGACTGCAGCCGCGCTTCAGCAGACATCGACAGCAAGTCCCAAGACACCTCAGCAATTTGAAGAGGTGCCGCTGCCTTGCAACATCAAACAGAAATGAACTAAAATACAAATGAGCAATCAGAAGTTGCAGCAGAATAAAGTCAAAAGGAAATTGGAGTTCTGGAAGGCAGCATGCTTGCGAACAGCCTCAATATTTATATAAAGACGCATAAAGCTTTCAATCATCTCAACAGCTATCAAACAACCTCAACAAACGCCACATTACAGTAGAGCACGCTCAGATCAGATAAAAGCCATGATATAAAATGTCTGCAATGCCCATTATTTCACCACCTAAGTATTTCCATGCTAGTCTCTGGACAATAGGGTGTGCCAACCAATTTCAATGTTCCACTAGGATTACTTAATGTGCTGGTACGAACACATTATATGGGCGTGTGTGTGCACAAATTTTATTTTTAAACCAATGTGTTTTAAATCCAACTTGCAGCAGCTCGATGGTTGAGCCCTACACAGTTTGTTTGACGCTATTAAGGCACAGAGGATGAGCTGAAGTGGCATAGGGCAAAGGGTATCCATCCCACACCCACTTAACACGCCTGCCCACCGTTAGGCACATGGCAAGTTTAGAAATGCACGGAATCTTATCGCCGATTATCAAATCATTGGCTCAACTCATCATCTGTGACAAGTTTTTCCTATTTGGGGGGGGGGGGGAAATGTGGACAAAATTCTAACCCCACTCAGGAAAATTATCATTGAATAGGTCATTGAAAAATAATTCAAAATAAAATTGAGATACGGCGGGATAAATTATCGTGTGTTTGCAAGACTGTACTTAATTAAAAGGCTACACGCCACATATCACTGCAATACACACCCGAAATATGTCACCACTATGAGACAGCAGTTATAGGACTGATCTCATCCTTCGAGCCTCCAACTTTTCTCAGTTGCAATTTTTCTTCTTCTCTCTATTTATCAACACTATGGTCAGCACTCTGAACTCCTCTTGCTCCAATTAAGCCACATATATACTGTCCTATAGGCTGTACTTCCTCAAATCGGGGCAAATCACCATCGCCTAATCTAACTCATTCTTTCCGGGGGGGAGACTTCAACTGCGTGACGCTCCCCATCTTCCTCCGTCTTCCCTTCCTCCTAAAACCCAAATTTGGCTTCACCTAATCAACCACTTCTTCCTTAAGTGCCTGCTCCCTTTTCAAGTTAGGTGCTGTCCTGCACCATGAACCGTGGCTCTTGACCAGAGGTTTTGTTTTTTAAAAATCTCATTTCCAGTAGCGTCACTCCAGAGCTTGGGAGGAGGTCAGCTCAGGTACTTACAAAGCCATTGGCCATGATTCGATACAGTCCCTTTAATGACTCCAAATCCTTGTTTGTGAACTGGAACTGGACCATTCGAGAATTCCGGAACAAATGCCCGAGTGTTGTCTGGATAGTTTCGGGGAAAAGGACAAGGCAGTTAGGAAGGTAAATCAGAACTATAAAAAAATATATTCTCTACCCAGGTTCCCCCCACCTAAACCATAATATTTTCATCCTGACCTTGGGTGAAGCTGCATAATAAGCAACAAAGACCATCAAACCCGAATACGATAAGCCACTGACAGGAGTTGAGATGGCTCCGGGGAAATGGGAAGTGTCGAACACTTGGTCCGTGTGATCTCCTAGACTGGTTCGGATCGCCCAAGGGGGTCCTCGGAGAGGAATTTCCCAGAGTATATTTTCTTTATTGGCCTAGGTTTTTTTTGTTTTGCCTCTTACAGATTACATGGCTGTAGAGGGGTTGCGGGTGGGATGGGGAGGGAGGAAGTGTTTAGTCATGATGCTCTGGCCATCACAAGTGTGGAGCAAGCTTGATAGGCCAGCTGGTCTTTTCCGGCCCGTCAATTCCGTATGTTCGTAAGAAAGATATAGATACACATTTCCCCCATTATCAATGCAAAACCACCGTAATATTCAAATATAAAAAGGAGATCCTGATTTTAAGAACATAAGAAATAGGAGCAGTAGGCGGCCATTTGGCCCCTCGAGCCTGCTCCACTGTTCAATAAGATCATGGCTGATCTTCGACCTCATCTCTACTTTTCTGCATGATCCCCATATTCCTTGATTCCCGGAATATTCAAAATCTATCGATCTGTCTTGAATATACTCAACGATCTTCACTCTCCCCTGCCCAGTTATGCCAGATCTGCGCCAATCTGTAGCGTGCAACAAGGAGATGCCTGCAAACATAGCCGAGGAAGACAGAAGATACCCTGCAATTTCCAATCCGTGAAGTGCTTCGCTTCTGCTTGATGTCTCTTGGGCAATCTGCTCTAAGCCAGAATTCTATTTGTGTACGCGTGGGGGGGGGTTGAAGGAGGAGGTAAAGGGGAGGGGGTGGAAACGGATCCTGACGTGCAAACCAGCACCTCACCACTTCTGACCAGAGCAAATGGTGTCAACGTGTTGCACCCACCTTGGCCTGCTTTACATTCTTCACTTCCCTCCCTGCACCAGGCTAGGCTGTTCCATCAAGCGACCTGCCTGCGATCAATACATTCAATTCAAATCTGGAGAAACAAAGCTCGCTCACTTACCAATAGCTGTTGTGGAATAAGCTGCATGATAAGTTTCGGAGGCCACTGGTCTGTCTTCCTGTAAAAGAATTGGGATGGGGGAGTGAGAGAGAAAACATGAGTGTTAAGCAGTGACTTCTGCTGGAGAGTGCATGCGTGGAAATTGGGCAAGGACGGGACTGGGCTTAGCGCATCAGCCATGCAGAATAGCAAATCTTCCAACAACGCTGCGTAGACTCACAGATGAAGAATAGACACTTGGACGGACGAATGGTCACTTGGACGAGGTACCGGGGGGGGGGGGGGGGGTTACCAGCGCCCGAGGAACCTCATCCCAACAAATGCCATCATGAAACAATGGGAGAAATGGAAAAATCGGAAAGGGGGGAAAAAAAAGGGCATGTTTGATTGTTAATGGGGCCCTTACGGCAAGGCTCCCTTTAAATAACAAAATGCGAGTCTCTCCGCTCTCATACTTACAGGTTCTCTCCTGGGTTGACGTACACCTGGCATGGAAGCGATCGTGTCAGTTTTGCGTTTAAATCCACTGATGCAGGTTTGGGTTTCTGGGGAAGGTGGGGCAAAAAAAAAAAGTCAATCTGGGAAACCTTGAGTAGAGTGAAGCCAAGTTTTGAAAAATGACTCGATTTTTCAAGTTATAACAGGCCAATAACCGCTCCAGCAACATCAAGCGGTTGTGCATTCGTACTACAAGCAAATTAGATATTTTTCCTTTTCAAAATCTTTTTTGGGGGGGGGGGGGGGGGAGGAAAGAGAGAGAAGTTAAATTTCAAGCAGTTGGATGACCACAAGCTACACAACATGGCATCTTTCGTCATGCCCGCATGCAACAAGACCTGGATGATGTTCAGGGTTCAGGCTTGGGCTGATAAGTGGCGGGTAACATTCACGCCACAGAAGTGCCGGGCAATGACCATCTCCAACAAGTGAGAGTCTAACCACTGCCCCTCGACAGTCAGCGGCATTACCATCGCCGAATCTCCCATCAACATCATCCTGGGGGGTCACCATTGACCAGAAACTTAACTGGACCAGCCATGTAAATACAGGAAACTTTGTTATATCCGGCACCGAGCTGTTGCCGATCTATCAAAACTGCCGGACATACCAGCGTTAATGTTGAAGCATACGGAGATTTGCAGCTCCGTATCTGGCAACAAACACTGTTGCTTAGCAACAGCTTCTAAACAGTCAGCCGTACCTTAGAAGTGTCTCTGTAGCTTAGCAACAGCTTCAGAGAGACTTTCCAGAGCCTGACTGTTCAAAAAAAAAAGCCACGAGAAGAAAAAAAAACCTAACAAAGCGGCTCCTGATTTCTGCCGGTAGATTGAGGTTGCCGGACATACAACCTTCGGATAAACCAAAGTCTCCTGTACTGTGGCAACAAGAGCAGGTCAGAGGCTAGGTATTCTGCGGCGAGTGTTTCACCTCCTGACTCCCCAAAGCCTGTCCACCATCTACAAGGCACAAGAAAGGAGTGTGATGGAATATTCTCCATTTGCCTGGATGAGTTCAGCTCCAACAAGAAGCTCGACACCATCCAGGACAAAGCAGCCCGCTTGATTGGCAACCCATCCACCACCTTAAACATTCACTCCCTCCACCACCGGCGCACCATGGCTGCAGTGTGTACCATCTACAAGATGCACTGCAGCAACTCGCCAAGGTTTCTTCGGCAGCACCTCCCAAACCCATGACCTCTTCCACCTAGAAGGACAAGGGCAGCAGGTGCATGGGAACACCACCACCTCCAAGTTCCCCTCCAAGTCACACACCATCCTGACTTAGAAGTATATTGCCGATCCTTCATCGTCACTGGGTCAAAATCTTGGAACTCCCTACCTAACAGCACTGTGGGAGTACCTTCACCACACGGGACTGCAGCGGTCCAAGGCGGCTCACCACCACCTTCTCAAGGGCAATAAATGCCAGCCTTGCCAACGATGCCCAGTTCCCATAAACAAATTTTAAAAATGTTTCCTCAAATCCCTCCCCATCTCCGTAATCTCCTCCAGCCCTACAAACCATTCCCCCCACCCCCGAGATCTCTGCGCTCTGCCAATTCTGGCTTGAACTTTCCCGATTTTAATCGCTCTACCATTGGCGGCCGTGCCTTCAGCTACCAAGACCCTAAGCTCTGGAATTCCCTCCCTAAATCTCTCTGCCTCTCTTTTCTCTTTTAAGATGCTCCTTAAAACCTACCTCTGACCAAGCACCTGCCCTAATATTTCTTTGTGACTCGGCGTCAAATTTTGTTTGATAACGCTCCTGCGAAGGGGCCTTGGGGCGTTTTACTAAGTTAAAGATGCTATATAAATGAAAGTTGTTCTTAGACACCCAAATAGCTGCTTTAGGTTAAATTGACAGACTTTCTTTAATTTTGCTTCTCTGGCATAGCTCCAGTCAATAAAAATAAACACAAGACGGACATATCTCACCTCCTGCCACTCCAAGACCCCGCTCCACGCTAGGATCTTATTGGCCACTGAACCAGGCGGTGGGGAGGCTACAGTCACTCCAACCACATTTCCAGCACCTGCTCCAACACCCACGGCCTGCTGCAAGAACAGAACAAAAATAAATGCACAATCCTAATTGTTTACTAATCGTGAGCATTAAATTCCTTCCGCTCCCTCCCAATTTTACTTCCCCAATCTCTATTGAGGCACCGAGACTGGACCAAGTCTGGTTGCGGCCCTTGCTTAGCCCGCACCCAAGCGCTCGCGAGTCGTGTGCACGTGAAAGTGGCAGTCGGCAGGTTAGTCAAGAATGGGTGGGGAGCCGGGCAGAGGGAGCCTGATCCTGTATCCAAAGAAAACTGGTCAGATTCACAGAGGGTGCTAGGAGGGGCAGTGGAACTGGCAGAGGCAGCTCTTGAATTTACAGAGGGAGTCATAGAGTCAGAGTTTTACAGCACAGAAAGAGGCCCTTTGGCCCATCGTGTCTGCGCCGCCCATCCATCCCTGTCCAGTCTAATCCCATTTTCCAGCATTTGGTCCATAGCCTTGTATGCAATGGCATTTCAAGTGCTCATCCAAATGCTTCTTGAATGTTGTGAGGGTTCCTGCCTCTACCACCCTTTCAGGCATTGAGTTCCACATTCCAACCACCCTCTGGGTGAAAAAGTTCCTCCTCAAATCCCCTCTAAATCTCCTGCCCCTTACCCTGAATCTATGCCCCCTTGTTCTTGACCCCCCTAAGGGGAAAAGTTCCTCTTTATCTACCCTATCTATGCCCCTCATCATTTTGTACACCTCAATCAGGTCCCCCCTCAGCCTTCTTTGCTCCAAGGAAAACAACCCCAGCCTGTTTAGTCTTTCTTCATAGCTGAGGCGCTCCATCCCAGGTAACATCCTGGTGAATCTTCTCTGCACCCTCTCCAAAGCAATCACATCCTTCCTATAGTGAGGCGACCAGAACTGCACACAGTACTCCAGCTGTGGCCTCACCAGCGTTTTGTACAGCTCCATCATAACCTCCCTGCTCTTATATTCTATGCCTCGGCTAATGAAGGCAAGTATCCCATATGCCTTTTTAACCACCTTATCTACCTGTTCCGCTGCCTTCAGGGATCTATGTACATGTACACCAAAGTCCCTCTGACCCTCTGTACTTCCTAGGGTCCTACCACTCATTGTGTATTCCCTTGCCTTATTTGTCCGTCCAAAATGCATCACCTCGCACTTTTCAGGGTTAAATTCCATTTGCCACTTTTCCGCCCATCTGACCAACCCGTTTATATCGTCCTGTAGCCTGAGGCTTTCCTCCTCGCAATTTACCACCCCACCAATTTTCGTGTCATCTGCGAACTTACTGATCATACCTTTTACATTCTCATCCAAATCATTTATGTAGATCACAAACAACAAGGGACAAAGCACCGATCCCTGAGGTACCCCACTGGACACAGGCTTCCAGTCACAAAAGCAACCTTCGACCATCACCCTCTGCCTCCTGCCACTCAGCCAGTTTAGGATCCAACGCGCCAAGGCACCCTGGATCCCATGGGCTCTTACCTTCTTGACCAGTCTCCTATGCGGGACTTTGTCAAAAGCTTTACTGAAGTCCATGTAAACCACATCCACAGCATTTCCCTCATCCACCCCCCTAGTCACCCCCTCGAAAAATTCAATCAGATTTGTCAGACATGATTTACCCTTGACAAAGCCATGCTGACTATCCCCGATTAATCCTTGCCTCTCCAAGTGGAGACTAATTTTGTCCCTCAGAATTTTTTCCAATAATTTCCCTACCACAGATGTTAGGCTCACTGGCCTGTAATTCCCTGGTTTATCCCTGCTACCCTTCTTGAATAATGGTACTACGTTAGCTGTTCTCCAGTCCTCTGGTACATCCCCTGTGGCCAGAGAGGTTCTGAAAATTTGTGTCAGAGCCCCTGCAATCTCCTCCTTTGCCTCCCACAGCAGCCTGGGATACATCTCGTCCGGGCCTGGGGATTTATCCACTTTTTGGCCTGCTAAAACTGCTAGCACCTCCTCCCTCTCGATGCTAATATGTTCAAGTATGTCACAGTCCCCTTGCCCGATTTCTATGTCTGCATCGTCTTTCTCCATAGTGAACACAGATGCAAAAAATTCATTTAAAACCCCGCCTACCTCATCTGGCTCTACACACAGATTGCCACTTTGGTCCCTAATGGGCCCTACCCTTTCCCTGGTTATCCTCTTGCCCTTAATATACTTATAAAACATCTTAGGATTTTCCTTTATTTTGCTCGCCAGTGTTATTTCATGGCGCCTCCTCGCCCTCCTAATTTCTTTTTTAAGTACGCCCCTGCACTTTTTATACTCCTCTAGGGCTTCTTCCGTCTTTAGTCTTTTGTAACTGCCAAAAGCCCCCCTTTTATTCCTAATGCATTTTTGTATATCCCTTGTCATCCAAGGTTCCCTTTGCTTGTTGGTCCCACCCTTGACCTTTACAGGAACATGTTGGCGTTGTACTCTCTATTTCCCTTCTGAAAGTCTCCCACTGTTTTGATGTGGATTTTCCTATAAGTAGCTGCTCCCAGTCCACTTTGGCCAGATCCTGCCTTATCATATTAAAATCGGCCTTCCCCCAATTTAGAACCCTTATTTCCGGGCCGTCTTTGTCCTTTTCCATGACCACCTTAAATCTCACCGAATTATGGTCACTGTCGCCAAAATGCTCTCCTACTGACACTTCCACCACTTGCCCGGCTACATTCCCTAGAATTAGGTCCAGTACCGCCCCCTCTCTTGTAGGACTTTCTACATGTTGGCTCAAAAAGCTCTCCTGGATGCACTTTAAGAATTCTGCACCCTCTAAGCCTTTCACACTCTGACTATCCCAATTTATATTGGGGAAGTTGAAATCCCCCACTATTATTACCCTATTATTTTCGCACTTTTCTGAGATTTGCCTACATATCTGTTCCTCTATCTCCCCCTGACTGTTTGGGGGCCTATAGTACACTCCCAGCAAAGTGCTTGCCCCCTTTTTGTTTTTAAGTTCTACCCATATGGAGCTGGATGAAACATGCACGTGGGCAGCACAATGGCAGATCAAGTTAATGCGGACAAATGCAAAGTACAGGAACGGCACCTAAATATCCGGAATTCTCTATTAACCGGCAAAATTCTCACTCCGAAAACAACACCTCAATAACCGGCAATGTTGCCGAGTCCGAGTCTCCCGCGGTGGCCGAGTTAGTCAGCGAGGGTAGTTCTCCAAACTGCCACTACTCGGCTTCTTGGCGCTGTCGGGAGTCGGAACACCTCAATAACAGGAGTCTGACTCTCCCGCGCTGCCGGTAGTCTCTTCTGATCCGCCATTTTACAGGGGTACTGCGTGTCTCCCACGCTGCTGGTCGTCATTGCATTGCATTACCCTCAACTGGCAGTACTGTACTTAATCAAGCATCTTCCACCATCCCTTTAATACAACATTCTGTAGGTGAGTACCCAATTACTGTATACTGCACATTTCTTGATTTTTTTTATTTTTCTTTGTTAAAAATAGCCTTGATAGATAACCCTCTCCGTCATCCGGAATTTTTGATTAACCGGCAACGCGCCGGTCCCGGATACAGAGTTTCCTGTACAACACGTAGGAAGGGGGAAAAAAAACAAACACGTGTTTTCCGTGAATGGTGCTAAAAGAACTAAGGATGGAGTCTCAAAAGATGGAAGAGTCTTAAGTCAACTTGATGCGCAAAATGTCTGACCACTGGATAAGCAATCATTAAAGCCAGTAGAATGTTGAACGATACGGCCAAAATAGTTCAATTCAAGCCAGAGGAAGTCACGATCAAGCTGTACAGCGCTCTGGTCAGGCCACACACCTTGGACCTATTAGTTGGACCATGTACAGCAGGCACCTCAAAGCACTGGAGAGGTACCACCGATGCTGCCTCCGCAAGATCCTGCAAATCCATCGGCAGGATAGGTGCACCGTCAGTGTTCTCGCTCAGGTCAACATCCCCAGCATCGAAGCTTTGACCACACTCGATCAACTCCGATGGACGGGTCACATTGTCCGCATGCCCGATACGAGACTCCCAAAACAAGCGCTCTACTCGGAGCTCCGACACGGCAAGAGAGCCCCGGGTGGGCAGAGGAAACGCTTCAAGGACACCCTCAAAGACTCCTTGAAAAAGTGCAACATCCCCACCGACACCTGGGAATCCCTGGCCCAAGACCACACAAAGTGGAGGAGAAGCATCCGGGAAGGCGCCGGACATCTCGAGTCTCTTCGCCGGGAGCAAGCGGAAGTCAAGCGCAAACAGCGGAAGGAGCGCACGTCAACCCAAGCACCCCACCCACCCGCCCCTTCAACCACCGTCTGCCCCACCTGTGACAGAGACTGTAGGTCCCGCATTGGACTCATCAGTCACCTGAGAACTCATTTTTAGTGTGGAAGCAAGTCATCCTCGGTTCCGAGGGACTGCCTAAGAAGATTAGTTTGTGTGACTCAATCATACCTTTAGCGTGTCACCAAAGGTATCCAAATTAATTCATTACAGGAGAAACAGAGTTAATGTTTCAGGTCGATGGCCTTTCATCAGAAGAATGGGCTCAAAATACTGGGTCGAAAGGTCATCGACCTGAAACATTAACTCGGTCTCTCTCTCCACGGATGCTGCCCGACACGCTGAGTGTTCCCAGCATTTTCTGTTTCTATTTCAGATTTCCAGCATCCGCAGTATTTTGCTTTTGTCACTAAGATTTAGATCACTAAATTCTCCCATACTGTTCCTAAATACTGTTCTGTGTCCCCTACATTCTACCCATGGAACTACACTGTAGTATGAGGCAGTGCCTTCAGGAGAGCAGGGGACATGTGGCAGGGCACGGCTCCCCCGAGGTTCCACTTCCTCCAAAGTGATGATTTGCCAGACTCCTTGGGGAGGTGCGAAGCTTGAATTTATTCTTCTTCCATTTCAGTTCTTCGACTACACCTCCCACCCTCCATATGCACAAAAGGACAAATATGGACTAAAGGCAGGAAAGGAGACAGGCTGACAAACAGGCCTCAGGAATTGGTCAACGGTGGCCCATAAGCAGACACTGGCAAGTTTGAATAGGGTAGGTTTTCTAGGGAAGACCTTCAATCCGCTTCACGCCACCACAAAGAGTTGGCAAATCATTACTTTGGAGAAAGTGGAACCTCAGGGGTAATCCGTGCCCTGTCACTTGTGCCCCCCTTCCCTCGATGTTCTCCCCTGAAGGCACTGCCTCATACTAGTGTAGTTCCACGGGGACCACGTGAGCCAGTATCTCGAGCCCGTTCCTCATGCGGCGGCCCAAGTAGTGAGCATTAGGTGGTTACCTGACCTTCGAGGGCACCACAGTCAAGCCTGATCTTCTGCTCACCAAATACTTTCCAGCAGGAGGTATTGGAAAGCAGATCAGGAACAGGAATCACAGCCGAGGCCAAATTGCAGCACCCCTAGCTACATGCCCCACAGACATGGTATCAGGCCCGAGAGCCTTCTGGTCTGTGTGGCGCAGACACAGACACACCCCCATCACTTTGCTGGGCAAAATGCCAGTGCCAGCAGTGTATCCTTTGACGTCCAGCAACTCACGGTGTGTGCGCGCGTTTCTGCGTGTGCTATCCTCGATCAAAAGTAAATGCACTTCAACACCTTCCTTATGCAAAACTGCACGGTTCCTGGATTCGGTCTTACCCACCATGGTCTGCTGGCTGGGTTGCTGTGCGGCCTGCGGCTGCTGTGGCAACGGGACGCCAGTAGTAACTGTGGAGACCAGGCTGGACTGCGCTGCCGACGTCGCTGTCATCATGGAGGCTGTGGATGGGATGACTTTGGCCATACTGGCCACAGGGGTGGTCGTTAATGTTTGCGAAGTGGCCTGGCTGAACATAGCTCCCACGCCGGAAGCAGGAGGTATCTGGCTGACTGGAGGTACCTGGCTGACTGCAGGGACTGTGAAGTAACAAAGTGTGAAAAACAATGGTTTAGCAGTCACTATAACATGTTTTTTCCCCCCCCACCCTAGTGACAGTACAGCAACAATATATCACCTCCCAACAATTTTCTTCCCTCTTCTCCTAAAAAGGTAATAAAGCTGGGGTATGATTCCATAGATACTGGCCCTCAAGTACCTTTTCCAAATGTTTGTGCCTCACTAAGCCAAGGCAGGGAGAGCGGACGGGCTACGTGATTTGAGGTGGTCAATCCAGCCAAGTCAAATCCTGTCCTCACCCAACATTCATACGTGCTTTTTGGGGGCACAGATTTAAAGTAATTGGTAGAAGGATTAGAGGGGATTGGAGGAGAACTCCGTTCACCCAGAGGGTGGTGGGGGTCTGGAACTCACTGCCTGAAAGGGTGGTAGAGGCAGAAACCCTCATCACATTTAAAAAGTACTTGGATATGCACTTGAAGTGCTATAACCTACAGGGCTACAGGCCAAGAGCTGGAAAGTGGGATTAGGCTGGATAGCTCTTTGTCGGCCGGCACGGACACAATGGGCCGAATGGCCTCCTTCTGCGCTGTAAATGTCTATGATTTTATAACGGTCTTTGAAAAGGAACTCTGGTGACCTGAAATGTTAGCTCTGGTTCTCTCTCTCTCTCTGCAGATGCCTCCTAACCTGCTGAGTGGTTTCAGCATTTTCTGTTTTTATTGCAGTAAAGGTCACTGGATAGTGATCAAGAGAAGGAATCCTGGCTGATAGCCCATCCGCCACCCCCTCCCGTTCCTTAGCCCAGGGCACGGAGGCCGGATTTAATGCAGCTAATGCTGCCCTGGGCAAGGTCAGCAGAGTCAGAGTCATGACGGCACAGAAGGAGGCCATTTGGCCCATCGCATCCGCGCCGGCTCACTGCAGAGCAATCCAGTCAGTCAGTCCGTGCCGGCTCACTGCAGAGCAATCCAGTCAGTCAGTCCGTGCCGGCTCACTGCAGAGCAATCCAGTCAGTCAGTCCGCGCCGGCTCACTGCAGAGCAATCCAGTCAGTCAGTCCGTCCGCGCCGGCTCACTGCAGAGCAATCCAGTCAGTCAGTCCGCGCCGGCTCACTGCAGAGCAATCCAGTCAGTCAGTCCGTGCCGGCTCACTGCAGAGCAATCCAGTCAGTCAGTCCGCGCCGGCTCACTGCAGAGCAATCCAGTCAGTCAGTCCGCGCCGGCTCACTGCAGAGCAATCCAGTCAGTCAGTCCGCGCCGGCTCACTGCAGAGCAATCCAGTCAGTCAGTCCGCGCCGGCTCACTGCAGAGAAATCCAGTCAGTCAGTCCGCGCCGGCTCACTGCAGAGCAATCCAGTCAGTCAGTCCGTGCCGGCTCACTGCAGAGCAATCCAGTCAGTCAGTCCGTGCCGGCTCACTGCAGAGCAATCCAGTCAGTCAGTCTCACTCCCCCGCTCTATCCCCGTAGCCCTGCAAGTTTATTTCCCTCAAGTGCCTATCTAGTCTCCCCTTGAAAACATGGAGTGTCGCCACTTCCGTCGGCAGCGAATTCCAGGTCCTCACCACTCGCTGCGTAAAAAAGTTTTTTCCTCCCATCCCCCCCACCCCGTATCTCTTGCGCAAAACCTTAAATCTGTGTCCCCCTAGTCCTTGTACCATCAACTAGTGGGAACAGCCTTAGTGGGATCAAACCGGCAATGTTTTGGGCAAATATGGTTTAGGAATATACCATGCCCATTACACCATCAGGGCAACAAATGCACCTTGTAGCTTCAGAGCAGAATTAGAAGGGTCTTCAAAGCCTTGTGTTTTGTTGCTCCAGGAACATTATTACAGTTCTCGGAGCAGAGTCAGTCGGGATCAGGTCCAAAAGGGGCCAGCGGGTCTCCTTTCGATCATTATTTGGCACTGCTCACGGAGATGGAGGAAAGATTGAGGCCTTGGAGAGGGTGCAGAGGAGATTTACGGGAATGGCACCAGGGATGAGAGACTGGAGAAGCTGGGATTGTTCTCCTCAGGGCGGGGAAGGTTAAGGGGAGATTTAATAGAGGTGTTCAAAGATGGAACGGTTTTGATAGGGGTAAATAAGGAGGGTTGGTAACCAGAGGACACAGATTTAAGGTATTTGGCAAAAGTACCAAAGGGGAGCAGAGACCTTTTTTTCGCAGTGAGATATGATCTCAAAAGGGTGGTTGAATCAGATTCAATAGTAACTTTCAAAAGGAAATTGGATAAATACTTAAAAAGGAAAAAATTGCAGGGCTGTGGGGCAACAGCAAGTCTTTCAAAGAGTTGGCACAGGCACGATGGGCCAAATGGCCTCCTTCTGTGCTGTATGACTCTATTCTATGATTATTTAGTTTATGAGCTAAGCCGAGGACGAGGCAAATGACAAACTGAGCGAAGGGTGCACGAATTTTGACCCAGCTCGATACAGACCAGTGTCTGCCGCACCTCGCTGCCCTTAAAGGGGACAGAGCGTGACGGAAAACGTCGACGGAGTTACAGAACGCAGAGTTTATGGTCACAGAATCTCTTACATCGATTGGTTGACGGGACCACGGCTGCCTTGATCTGATTGGTCGCTGTTTCCACGGCAATCTGAGCAGCAGCTTGAGCAGCAGCGAGGGAGCCCGACACTGCAGGGCCCTGCAAACAAGAGAGAGGAATTAAAGCCAGAAAGGCAGACACCGTGTTAAATATGGGCACACCTTACTTTGCTGCAGCAAATATATATTTTATTTTTAACATTCTTTTTCAGGCCACCTTTGACACACTTGCTCATGGGACGTTCATTGTTGACAATGATTCTTACTGTGCAATTTGATTACATAAAAAACATTTAAAAAATAGGGAGCAGGAGTCGGCCATTCGGCCCCTCGAGCCTGCTCCGCCATTCAATAAGATCATGGCTGATCATCGACCTCAACTCCACTTTCCCGCCCGATCTCCATATCCCTCGATTCCCCTAGAGTCCAAAAATCTATCGATCTCAGTCCTTGAATATACTCAACGTCTGAACATCTATAGCCCTCTGGGGGGGGGGGGGGGGGGGGGGGGGAGAGAATTCCAAAAGATTCACCACCCTCTGAGTGAAGAAAAATCTCATCTCAGTTGTAAATGGCCGACCCCTTATCCTGAGACTGTGACCCCCAAGTTTCAGATCGGTAGGGAACTGGTCAGTCTTTCTTGCGTGAGAAAATGCTGTTGGAAAAGGTCCAAATCCCAACATTTTGGTACAAAAGTATACATTTCGGGCAAACAGCTCATCCCACCAAAGGGTTGAAGAGCCCGTCGACAGTCACAGCTCAAGCAGGAAGAATCTCCCAACTTGCTCAAGGTGGCGGAGGCCATTTAAACCTACCCCAACCAACAGTTGGCATCTTGAGAAGAAATTGGGGAGGGGGGGGGGGGGGGGGGGGTAAAAAATGATAAAGAATCAGCCAGTAAGCTGGCAATTAACTGTTAAATTAATTTACCTGGTATGGCTGCGGGCCTGAAGGCATCGCCTGGGACTGTGACGGTGGCTGTGACTGCGACTGCGAAAGCTGGGGTGCCTGTGGTTGACTCGACAGCAGACTTTGTTGTTGCTGCTGCACGGATGGCTGTGGCGGTGGCTGTGGCGGTGGCGGAGCTGGCTTCTGTGGCATAGTATTAGCTGCTACTGTTCCTCCACCTAAGCAAGCACAAAATAGGTCAAAGCAGATTACCGGTTAGCTGAAGGAAAAGTTTCCATTTTCACAACAATCGGAAAGTTACAAACTTGGGTGGAGTGGTGCAGATGGGACCTAGAGCAGGTCGCAATGAACACAGTTACTTTCTCTTTTTCTACCCTGCTCTCCTGAAGAAACATGACTCCACAGGTGCAGGATACCCTCTGACATCTCACTTCTGTGAGGATTATTCATGGGAGCATCTTCAGGCTATTCAACTGCAGGGCAAATCCATACTCGAGCCCAGCAGTGTGCTCACCTACCATCACACACCCACACTTTTCAACAGAGGTAGGAACATGGAGGCCATTTAGTCCCTTGAGCCTGTTTCGCCATTCGATGAGATCATGGTTGATCTGTGACCTAACTCCATATACCCGCCTGTGGCCCATATCCCTTAATACCTTTGGCTAACAAAAGTCTGTCAATCTCAGATTTAAAATTAACAACTGATCTAGCATCATCGTTGCGGTAGAGAGTTCCAAACTTCTACCACCCTTTGCATGTAGAAATGTTTCCTAATTTCACTCCTGAAAGGTCTGGCTCTAAATTTTAGGCTATGTCCCCAAGTCCTAGACTCCCCAATCAGCGGAAATAGTTTCTCTCTCTACCCTATCAGTTCCCCTTAATATCTTGAAAATTTCGATTGAATCACCCCTTACCCTTCTACATTCCAGAGAACACAAACTTAGCATAATTTAACCCCTAGAGTCCAGGTATCATTCTGGTGAATCTACACTAAACTCCCTCCAAGGTCAATATATCCTCCCTAAAGTGTGGTGCCCAGGACTGCTCACAGTACTCCAGGTGTGGTCTAACCGGGGCTTTGTACAGCTGCCGCATAACTTCTACCCCATTGTACTCTAGATATAAAGCCCAGCATTCCATTAGCCTTTAAAAAAAAATTATTTTCTGTACCTGTACATGACATTTTAATGATCTATGTACAGGAAACTCTTTTATCCGGCACCGACGGGACCGGCGTGGTGCCGGTTTATCAAAAAGTCCGGATTACAGAGAGGTATAGTAAAAGGTACAAGAGCCCCGTACACAGCAACAGATCCAGGCGTCCCTGTTGCTTAGCAACAGGTGCAGGAACCCCGGCCACACGATCCAGGCGTCCCTGTTGCTTAGCAACAGGTGCAGGAACCCCGGTTACACAGCCACAGATCCAGGAACGCCCACTAATATGAAGTAAAACTTACCTGAACCTACTCCTGAATTTTGCCAGTTAACAGAGATTTCCGGTTATTTAGGTGCCGGTAAATCGAGAGTTTCCTGTACCTGGACCTCCAAGTCTCCCCCAAGAATAGCTTGCCAATGCTCAGCAGCAAGGTTCACAAATGAATACAACCATGTGGACGAGGCACTGAGGAGTGACCGAAGCCCATGAAAACTTCGGAGGTGTGTGGAGGGGGGGAGCGGCTGGAGAAAGAGGTACAGGAAACTTTCGATTTACCGGCACCTAAATAACCGGAAATCTCGGTTAACCGGCAAAATTCAGGAGTGGGTTCAGGTAAGTTTTACTTCATATTGTACTTGCCTTCCTCGATCTGTTGCTGTGCAAGGGTGTGGCTGCAGCTGTTGCTAAGCTACAGAGACGCTTGGAACTTGTGCCCATTGTTCTGCACTTGATGCTAAGCAACCGGGTTTGTTGCCTTATACGGAGCTCTCAGCTCTCCGTATCTTTTACTATAGCGTTCGGTTATCCGGAATTTTTGATGAACCGGCACCACGTCGGTGCTGGATAAAAAAGTTTCCTGTAAATCTTTATCTCGTCTTCTCCCCATCTCTTTCCAATATCTGTTTACATAACGAGTCACCCACTTCACTGTCTGCAAAGCATTTTGAGAGACGTGATAAATGCAACTGTTTTGCTGTCTAATATGGTTGATGCCCTGCACTTTTATGGCTGACCGTGCACGCGCTCCAGTGGGATAGCAAGCTAGCCTTGCGGTGCGGCTTGGATTGCGGGCAACCTTGGGAGACAGATTATTGGGAGCCGGGGGCGGCGGTGATGGCGCCGCATTTCTTACCTGGAAGCACCATCCCCCGGATCATTATCATATGGCGTGGGTCCTGGCTGTAGTCCTTCAGCTGCGTCTCGACAACGCCGCCCAGTGACGCTTTCTCAAACAGCACGCGCAAGGCAGGCAGCTTACGAGGTGACACCACGGAGAAATGGATCCCCCTCTGCAAAATAAACACACAATGCAACATGTTAAAACTAGACTAGACGCAGTAAGAGATGGAGGGTAGGCGGGGAAGGGAAAGAAAGATTTATACCTTATCTACACGAGAGAACTAAACCTTTCGCACAATTCTTTGCCGCAAAACAGTACCTACACTTTCTCTAGGACGTGTTAAGGTGCACTGTTAAAAACATAAAATTCTTACAGGGCTTGATAGGGTGGATGCCAGGAGGATGTTTCCCCTGGCTGGCGAGTCTGGAAGAACATAAGAATTAGGAGCAGGAGTAAGCCATACGGCCTTGTAGAACTAGGGGTCACAGTCTCAGGATAAGGGGTCGGCCATTTAGGACTGAGATGAGGAGAAATCTCTTTACGCAGAGGGTTGTGAATCTTTGGAATCTTTCTCTACCCCAGAAGGCTGTGGATGCTCAGTCGTTGAGTATATTCAAGACAGAGGTCGATAGATTTTTGGATATTAAGGGAATCAAGTGATATGGGGATAATGCAGGAAGGTGGAGTTGAGGTCGAAGATTAGCCATGATCTTATTGAATGGCGGAGCAGACTCGAGGGACCTTATGGCCTACTCCTCCTATGTAGAAGATGGGCTTGATCAATAGACTGATACTATGGTTACTGGGCTCTAATATGTACAGGGGGTTCAAGGTTTCTGGAAAAAAAAAAGACATGTCACAGGAACAGGAAGGAACCAGTGATGAATTAGCAGATCTCAGGCAAAGCAGTGCACTAGGTCTCAGCACCAAGGGATGCAAAGAGGAAAAGATCAGGGTTCCCACTGCTGGTGAATAGCCAGCGAACCTGGTTGGAAGCGTGCGGTGTGGATGCCGGATGAGGACAGGATTGAGCTTGGCTCCTATTCCGCCCAGCTTAGAATAGTTCGGTGACACGCGCGGCCTAGCCTCGCACATTGGGGCGACTGTTGCCTGGGAAACCGTCCCCCCAAAGATCAGCAGTTTCAGGGGAGAACGAGAGTCATAGAATGATACAGCACAGGAGGCCATTCGGCCCTTCATGCCTGTGCTGACTAGATTTACTGGAGAAAATTTGATTGGGGGTGGGGAAGAAAGAGAATATTTTTTTGATCAATAACTTAAAAAGTTAGACACTGGAAAGAAAGCAAGCAAGAATGGTACAATGAGTTTTGAGATCTTTCTGGCTAATTTTGGAGTTAATCTCACCCCGAATAGCTAGCCTGCATTTCTAAAATTTAAAAGTAGGTTCACAAGCAGATTCAGATATTCTTGTCAGATTATGGGCAGATTTCACCTCCCCTTTACTGATCAGGAATGGGGGCCTACTCCAGCCTGCAGTTATTTAGCAAAATGCATCAGTGATTTGGTCATTTCACTATTTTCATTCTCGTTCTTCCAAACTTACGAGTGTAGACAGAAAAATAAATCGGGGCTTACAGGTAAAACTGTCACAGGAAGCGCAGAATCAGGGAGCTCACTGCCAGTGGCTCAGTGGGCAGCACTCTCGCCTCCGAGTCAGAAGGTTGCAGGTTCAAGTCCCACTCCAGAGACTTGAGCACAAAAATCGAGGCTGATCCTCAGTAATGCACTGGAGTTAGTGCTACACTGTCGGAGGTGCCGTCTTTCGGATGAGGCATTAAACCGAGGCCCCGTCTGCCCCCTCAGGTGGACGTAAAAGATCCCACGGCCACTATTTCGAAGAGGAGCAGGGGGGGTTATCCACAGTGTCCTGGGCCAATATTTATCCCTCAAACCAACATCTAAAAACAGATTACCTGGTCATTATCACACTGCTATTTGTGGGAGCTTGCTGTGTGCAAATTGGCTGCCGCGTTACCTACATTACAACAGTGACTACACTTCAAAAAGTACTTCATTGGCTGTAAAGCGCTTTGGGTCGTCCAGTGGTCGTGAAAGGGGCTATAGGGGCTATAGAAATGCAAGTCTTTCTTTGCAAGTCTGCCTGAGAATGGTAGATATTCAGCACTACATCGCTCAAGCACCCTAAACATAAAGCGCTGCTCAAACTAACAACTGGAGTACGTTGCAGAATCAGCGGGCAGCATCTTGCAAACATTCAGTAAACAACATGTGTTCTGCATAGCCCCCCCCAAGATGATCTCCTTCCCGACTCAGATCATCTCCACTAACCTCCCCAGTGACCATAACCCCTCGACCGCGGGCAATAACTCGGTGAAGACACTCACGTCTCCGATCATCTGCACCAGATTGTCCGTTGTGAAGCCTGAATAGGTGGTGCTCTCCACAGCCGGCAGCAGGTACGGCGGAGAGTTACAGATCAAAACGCACACTTTGTGAGTCTGCCCGCTGAAAGAGAGAGAGAAGAGACATTTTTTAAATACCTAACCCAATCCGTATTCCAATCCGACCATCTCAAAGCCCGCTCGATTCATTCCAAATTGCTTCCCGCCTGTTAATAACAAGACCGTTTGGTTCACCCAATGGGAGAGTGGCCAAGAGCAGCGCCTGGTGTAAGCACTTAGCCATACAAGCCAGGGGCTCTCGGCTTGGATTTCCCAGTCTCTTATAATTGGATTCAGTGCACTGGAGCACAATCAGGCAGTTTTGCAGATTCCCCCATCACTATCCAGTGACCCCTGGCTGAAAAGTTTACAAGGGAACATAGCTCAGCGTGCAAGCGCAGGAGATGCAACACCTGCCTTTATACCTCCCCCCTTCCCACTGTCCAGGGCCCCAAACACCCCTTCCAGGTGAAACAGCGATTTACTTGTACTTCTTGCAATCTAGTATACTGTATTCGCTGCTCACGATGTGGTCTCCTCTACATTGGGGAGACCAAACGCAGATTGGGTGACCGCTTTGCGGAACACCTCCGTTCAGTCCGTAAGGGTGACCCCGAGCTTCCGGTCGCCTGTCACTTTAATTCACCGCTCCATTCCCACTCAGACCTCACCGTCCGCGGCCTCTTGCATTGTTCCACGGAAGCTCAGCGTAAGCTCGAGGAACAGCACCTCATCTTCCGATTAGGCACTTTACAGCCTTCCGGACTCAATATCGAGTTCAACAATTTCAGATCATAACCTTGTCCCCTATCATATTTTTATATATTTTTTATCCACACTTTTGGTTTGTGCCTTTTCCTTTTTCTCTCTCCCACATGGCAGCTGTCTCTCACTCTGCCAGCGCATTTCACACTTCATCTAGAGCCGTCCTTTGTCTCTTTACCTGTCCTATTACCATCTTGTCTCGCCTTGAATATCCCTTAATGTCTCTTCACCTCTCACTGACCTTCCCTTTTGTTCTTTCATCCCCCTCCCCCATTTCCCAGCCCCCAAACTGGCCTTTTTAATCTGTTTCATTTTCTGCTTTTTTCTCAGTCCTGACGAAGGGTCTTTGACCTGAAACGTTGACCCTGTTTCTCTCTCCACGGATGTTGCCTGGCCTGCTGAGTTTTTCCAGCATTTTCTGTTGTTATTTCGGATTTCCAGCATCTGCAGTATTTTGCTATCGTAGGTCAGGATTGGGCTTGGCTGCGATGCACTCCATGGATAAAATAGCCTGCCAATATTTACAGTCTAAGCTCACATATGAACAACGCTGAGGAACCAGAGGCTGATTGGTGTTTGCAAAACTGCACCCCAGCAGGAATTGGAGCCTTCAAAAAAGTAGTTTTGGGGGGGGGGGGGAAGGAATGAAAAACTGACCCAAAAAAAAAGCTAGCTGGTACTTAGAATTTTCCCTTAATCCTCATGCAAACAAAACCAGGGCATATTTACGCAGTCTGATCTTTCACATAAGATTTTTGGAAATTTCTATAAGAATAAATAACTGATGTATTTATGTTTTAAGATTATCGCAGAGTGAATCAAATTCAGGAAGATCACCCCTAGCAGTGCTAAGGGAGTGCTGCACTGTCGGAGGTGCTGTCTTTCGGATGAGACGTTAAACCGAGGTCCTCGTCTTCCCTCTCGGACGGACGTAAAAGAACCCACGGCCACTATTTCGAAGAGGAGCAGGGGAGTTCTCCCCGGTGCCGAGGCCAATATTAATCCCTCAACCAACATCACTAAAAAAAAAACAGATTATCTGGTCATCATCACGTTGCTGTTTGCGGGAGCTTGCTGTGCGCAAATTGGCTGCCGCGTTTCCTACATTACAACAGTGACTACACTTCAAAAAGTACTTCATTGACTGTAAAGCACTTTGCAATGTCCTGAGGACGTGAAAAACGCTTTATAAATGCAAGTCTTCCTTTCAGTCATTCCTACTCTGAACTATAAAAGACATTAGGCCCCTCGGCACAGGAGCTGCAGGCAGAGCCATGTCTTGCCATGTTGCACAGTACTGCTCAAAAACAGACAGTTTCCACCCCCCACCCCCCCCCTTCAAAACAAATAGAATCTCAAAACAAAAGAAATTATGCTTTTTCTTCTTACATTTGCTCTCGCATTTTCTTGAAGTCGTCAAACAGCTGCAGTGCTGTGCTGAGTCCCTCCGCAATCAGGCTGCAGCTCTCCCCGCCGCCTCCCATGAACCTGGGGACACAGAACAGTTTATTTTGATGACAAATAGCTCACACAGGAATTGTGTTTTTTTTTAAAAAAAGGAACAAGGCCTCTGATTAGACCCACAGGCCTTCTCTCAACCTCGCTCAATCCCATCTCTCTCCGGAGACACACAATTTCATCCGGAACCCATTTGTACCATTTGCTTCAATCACCTTCCCTGGTAACTCATACCACGACTTCATTATCTTTTGGGTGCAAATGTTCTGCCCGACTTATAGAAACATAGAAGATAGGAGCAGGAGTAGGCCATTCGGCCCTTCGAGCCTGCTCCGCCATTCAACGAGATCATGGCTGATCATCCAAACCCTAGCACCCGGTCCCTACACCGACAGCCATCCCACCCAAGCCCTATCCCCATAACCCCACGTATTTAATCCCCCTAACACTAAGGGTCAATTTTATCATGGCCAATCAACCTAACCCGCACATCTTTGGACTGTGGGAGGAAACCGGAGCACCCGGAGGAAACCCACGCAAACACGGGGAGAATGTGCAAACTCCACACAGACAGTCACCCGAGGCCGGATTTGAACCCGGGTCCCTGGCGCTGTGAGGCAACAGTGCTAACCACTATGCCACCGTGCTTACTCATTGTAACTTATAAAATTCTAACAGGACTAGACAGGCTAGATGCAGGAAGGATGTTCCTGACCAATATTTATCTCCCAATCAACATCACTAAAAACAGATGATCTAGTCATGATCACATTGCTGTTTATGGGAGCTTGCTGTGCGCAAAATGGCTGTCATGTTTCCTACATGACAACAGTGACTGCCCTTCAAAAGTATTTCATTGGCTGCAAAGCACTTTGGTACGTCTTGAGGTTGTGAAAGGCGCTATAGAAATGCAAGTCTTTTTTTAAACTTCTGAAATCAGGTTGATTCATGTCATGTACTAGTATCAGCTTGATTCAGTTGGTAGCACTCTCGCCCTCGAGTGTGAAGGCTGTGGCTTCGAGCCCCACTTCAGGACTTTGAGCACATAAACTCGGGCGACACTCCAGTGCGGTACTGAGGGACTGGCGAAGGGGTCCGACCTTCAGATGAGGTGCAAGACAAAGAATCCATTCTCCTATTCAAGTAGATGTTAAGAAAGGCCCATGGCACAAAGAGCAGTGGAGTTCTCCCAGGGTCCTAGCCAGCATTCTTCCCTCAAGCAACACCATCGGAAATCGATTAACTGTTCATTCATCTCATCACTGCTCGAGGGGTTTTGTGCGTAAAAATGGCTGTTGCGTTCACCTGCAACAGTGATTCAATTGTACCGGGCCTTGGTGAGACCGCACCTTGAGTATTGTGTGCAGTTTTGGTCGCCTTATCTGAGGAAGGATGTTCTTGCCATGGAGGGAGTGCAGCGAAGATTCACCAGACCGATATCTGGGATGGCAGGAATGACGTATGAGGAGAGATTGGGTCGATTGGGCTTATACTCGCTGGAGTTTAGAAGAATGAGAGGGGATCTCATTGAAACTTATAAAATTCTAACAGGACTAGACAGACTAGATGCAGGAAGGATGTTCCCGATGGTCGGGGAGTCCAGAACCAGGGGTCACAGTCTAAGGATAAGGGGTAAGCCATTTAGGACTGAGATGAGGAGGAATTTCTTCACCCAGAGAGTGGTGAACCTGTGGAATTCTCTACCACAGAAGACAGTTCAGGCCAATTCATTAAATATATTCAAGAAGGAGTTAGATATATTTCTTAAGGCTAAAGGGATCAAGGGATATGGGGAGAAAGCAGGGACAGGGCACTGAATTTGGATGATCAGCCATGATCTCATTGAATGGCGGAGCGGGCTGGAGGAGCCGAATGGCCTACTCCTGCTCCTATCTTCTACATTTCTATGTAGTGATTCACTGTATATAGAATCTCACAGCATAAAAGGGGCCATTCGACCCATCATGCCCCTTTGGAAAAAGCGATATTAGTCCCACTCCCCTGCTCTTTCCCCATAGCCCTACAAATTATTCCTTTTCAAGTATTTATCCAATTTCCTTTTGAGAGCTACTACTGATCTGCTTCCACCGCCCTTTCAGGCAGCGCAATCCAGGCCATGCGTTAAAACCTCCCTCTGGTTCTTTTGCCAATTGTCTTAAATCTGTGTCCTCTGGTTATCGACCCTCCTGCCACTGGAAACAGTTTCTCCTTATTTACTCTGTCAAAATCATTCATAATTTTGACACCTGTATTAAATCTCCCCTTAACCTTCTCTGCTCTAAAGGAGAACAATCCCAGCTTCTCCAGTCTCTCCACACAACTGAAGACCCTCCCTGGTACCATTCCAGTAAATCTCCTCCGCACCCGATCCAAGGCTTCGGCATCCATCTTAAAGTTGACAAGGGACTATATATGAATGTGTTTGCTCTTTACTTACTGAATACTGTCAAGCCAGGTGACGAACTCATAGGCACTGCTGGTGGGAGCGTGACACTGCACATACGATTCCGGGGCACAGTCCACAGTGTTGAACACAACTAAACTGTATTGCGTGCCCCCATACTGAGGAAAGAAAGAATTACATTAGTAGGGAAAATCACCACAAATGCACATCATTTATACTGTGAACCAGAGTAAGGAGTGACGTACCTTAAGTGTTGTCAGGTCAGTGTGATGCCCAGAGTTGGATGCAATATTGGGCCAGATTTTGCTGAAGCGGGGCATTTAACTGCATCTGCCGTTAAGACAGACTAGCCCATGCACGTTTAGGTTTTTACAATAGTTGCTGAAAGTGGGAACTGGTAACGGCGCAGCGAGGGAAACAGGGCATCTGGGACCCGAGTGAACAGGGCAAGAAACAGGGGATCTCCTTAACCGAAGGATGGAGAAATTAACAGCGCAAGGACCGAGAACAACGTGTAAATTACACTGGGTGAATCCAACATCAAATCAGGTACAGAAAGAGAAAGAAAGAGGGAAAGAAAGATCGAATGAAGAGAGCGAGAAAAAGAGACAGAAAGGAAAAGTAAAAGGTTTAAATTCCGTTAGATCATGGTTGATCTGCACCACAACTCCATTTACCCGCCTCTGCTCCCTATCCCAGATACCTGGGATGGCAGGAATGACGTATGAGGAGAGATTACATAGATACATAGATACATAGAAGATAGGAGCAGGAGTAGGCCATTCGGCCCTTCGTGCCTGCTCCGCCATTCGATGAGATCATGGCTGATCCTTTAATTCAGTATCCCGTCCCCGCCTTCTCTCCGTAACCCTTAACCCCTTTTGCCCGTAGAAATATATCTAATTCCCTCTTAAATATATTTAATGAGCTGGCGTACACTGCCCTCTGTGGCAATGAGTTCCACAGGTTCACCACTCTCTGAGTGAAGAAATTCCCCCTCATCTCTGTCCTAAATGGTTTAGCCCTTATCCTTAAATTATGTCCTCTAGTTCTGTTCTCACCCGCCAAGGGAAACATTCCTTCTGCATCCAGTCTGTCTAGACCTGTCAGAATTTTATACACTTCTATGAGGTCCCCTCTCAATCTTCTAAACTCCAGTGTGTACATCCCTAAACTACATAGTCTCTCCTCATAGGTCATTCCCGCCATTCCTGGTATCAGCCTGGTGAATCGCCGCTGCACCCCCTCCATGGCAAGAACATCCTTCCTCAGATGAGGCGACCAAAACTGTACACAGTACTCGAGGTGTGGTCTCACCAGTGCCCTGTACAGCTGCAGCAAGGTATCCCTGTTCCTGTATTCTAACCCTTTTGCTATGAAGGCCAGCATACCGTTTGCCTTCTTGACCGCCTGTTGCACCTGCATGCTCGCCTTCAGTGACTGGTGTACAAGAACACCCAGGTCTCTCTGTACTTCCCCCTCTCCCAATCTATTGCCATTTAAATAATAATTTGCCCTCCCGTTCCTGCACCCAAGGTGGATAACTTCGCACTTGTCCACATTATAGTGCATCTGCCATTTATCCGCCCAATCGCCCAGTCTGTCCAAATCGCTCTGGAGCTTCCTGGTCTCTTCCTCTGAGCCCACCCCCCCTCCTAGTTTAGTGTCGTCTGCAAATTTGGAAATGCTGCATCCGACTCCCTGATCCAGGTCATTAATGTAAATTGTGAACAGCTGGGGGCCCAGGACAGATCCCTGTGGTACCCCACTTGTTACTGCCTGCCATTCAGAAAATGAGCCGTTTATTCCAACTCTCTGTTTTCTATCTGACAGCCAGTTCCCTATCCACGCCAAAACTTTCCCCTTTATCCCATGAGCCTCAATTTTCCATGCTAATCTTTTATGTGGGACCTTATCGAAGGCCTTTTGGAAGTCCAGGTACACCACATCTACTGGCTCTCCCCCATCTATTCTACCAGTTACTCCCTCAAAAAATTCCAATAGATTAGTCAAGCACGATTTACCCTTTGTAAATCCATGTTGACTCTGTCCTATCCTGTCCCCATTTGCTAAGTGCTCCGCTATTTCATCCTTAATGATGGACTCCAGCATTTTGCCCACAACTGATGTAAGGCTTACAGGTCTGTAATTACCTGCTTTTTCCCTACCCCCCTTTTTGAATAGTGGGGTAACGTTAGCTACCCTCCAATCCATCGGCACTGTTCCCGAGTCTAATGAATTCTGAAAAATCATCCTTAGTGCATCCGCTATCTCTAGGGCCACCTCCTTCAGTACCCTAGGATGCATGTTATCAGGCCCTGGGGATTTGTCCACCTTCAATCCCTTTAGCTTCCTTAACACCATATCCTTAGAGATATTGATTTGCGTCAGTTCCTCCTTTGCCAATGTCCCTATTTTTCCCGATATCCCAGGGAGGTTTTTTGTGTCTTCCTTCGTAAAGACTGACCCAAAGTATGCATTTAGTTGATCTGCCATTTCCTTATTTCCCATTATATATTCCCCCGTATCTGACTGCAATGGACCAACTTTGGTTTTCACCAGTCTTTTCCTTTTGATATATTTATAAAAGCTTTTGGAGTTAGTTTTTATATTTTCCGCCAGCTTGTTTTCGTAAGCTATTTTGCCCCTCTTGATCATGCCCTTTGCCCTCCTTTGCTCTATCTTAAACTGTGTCGATTGGGCTTATACTCACTGGAGTTTAGAAGATTGAGAGGGGATCTCATCGAAACCTATAAAATTCTGTCAGGCCTGGACAGACTAGATGCAGGAAGGATGTTTCTGATGGCCGGGGAGTCCAGAACCAGGGGTCACAGTCTAAGGATAAGGGGTAAGCCATTTAGGACTGAAATGAGGAGGAATTTCTTCACCCAGGGAGTGGTGAACCTGTGGAATTCTCTGCCACAGAGGGCGGTGGAGGCCAGTTCATTAAATATATTCAAGAAGGAGTTAGATATATTTCTTAAGGCTAAAGGGATCAAGGGATATGGGGAGAAGGCAGGGACAGGGTACTGAATTTGGATGATCAGCCATGATCTCATTGAATGGCGGAGCAGGCTCGAAGGGCCGAATGGCCGACTCCTGCTCCTATTGTCTATGTTTCTATCCTTAACTAATAAAAATCTATTGAAAGCTCCAATTGTCCCCCAGCATCCAGCGCCTTTTGGGGAAGGGCGGGTGGGCAGAGTGTTTCAGATCTACATTTTCTGTGGAAAAAGTGGATCCCGATTTCTCTCCTGAACAGCCCAGCTATAAATTTTAAGATTATGCCTCCTTGTTCTCGAGTCCCCCATTGCTTTGGCACTTGGGTGAATAGGGAGTTGAAGGATCCAGTTGCTCAAGTGGAACCACAACCCAACATGAATTAGCACTTTCAGGAGGGGGACAGACAGACAAAAATGGGGAAGGAAACTATTTTATTTCTTTCTTTCTTTCAGATAGTTATGGACCTGCTGTGCACTGTAGCATTTTTTGCCTTTTTATTTCAGATTTGCATTTTTTTCCCCCCCCATCTCAATTCAGTCAGATTTCCAGCATCCGCGGTATTTTGCTCAAGTTGGAGAAGGCTTGGGAGCAAGCAGCCTTGCAACAGAAACAAGAAAACAAAAGTGGTTATTGACGCAAGAAAACTACGAGGCACTTGGTCCGAGTATTAAACAAGGCTTTAATCAACTGTTTTTCAACATGGAGAGCTAGTTGTGTCCTTCACTAGTTCCTGTTAAAGAATGTCCTGAGCAAGCTGGGCCCGTGCCCAAGTATTTATACTCTCCCTGGACAGCGCCACCAGCAGGCCGCCCAGTATTATTTCATAAGTCATTTCAGTCCAAAGATGTGCGGGTTAGGTTGATTGGCTATGATAAAATTGACCCTTAGTGTTAGGGGGATTAAATACGTGGGGTTACAGGGGTAGGGTGGGATATGTGTTGGTGTAGGGGTTACGGGGATCGGGTGGGATATGTGTCGGTGCAGGCTCGATGGGCCGAAATGGCCTCTATCTGCACTGTGAGGTTTCTGTGATTTCCCATGGATGACAAGATTCATGTCAGTTATTACGCTCTCAGGAAAAAAAAGACACACACCACCCACCCCTAGAATTTTCCTCCCATGTATGCGTTACTTCTCTCTATTCTCGATGGACCGTTCCATTGATGACATCTGTGTTGAATTGCACTATGACTATTTCTGTACAGGCACGTCATCCTCCAGTGGAATTGTTGCGACACGTGATTGGTTAGCACTTGAATCCGCTCTGAAAGCAACAACTGCCTCCGGGAACGTTTCTGCAAGTTTGCGGTACCCAGGCGGTGCTGCACAAGACGGTTGCAGAAATGAGTGGGGATTTGTTGAGAGACATTGCCCCATGCCCAATCACTTGGCCCAGGAATTGTTTTAACAATTTTTAAAAAAAATGCTTTTTTATTGCATGCCAGAATTTAAGAAGCACCTTGAGGGCTCACTCAAGCATAACAAAACACTCAACAAGCTGACATACATCACCACCAAAGTCCGTTTCTGCCGGAGGACCACCGTTAAAATACCTGCAAAAGAAAGACAAAACTCTTCATAGATCGATGTCTAATCTATATTCTTCGCTATTTATCTTGAAGGGGGAAAATAATTTATACTTGAAGATGGGCGGGGGAGAATTACAGGTCTGTGGGGAAAGAGCAGGGAAGTGGGACTAATTGGATAACTCTTTCAAAGAGCCGGCACAGGGGCGATGGTCCAAATAGCCTCCTTCTGTGCTGTACCATGCTATTCTATGATCTACCTCTGGAGATCACAGAACAAACCATCAATTCCTTTACTCTGGGCTTGTTTTGAAGCACTAACTCATGGATGAAAGATCACTGCTCTAACTTCCTGCACACTTAATACTGCAGAAACAAAGCTTCACTAACTTCTCCATGAATTTCTTTTTATTTTAAATTCATTCACGGGATGTGGGCGTCGCTGGCAAGGCCATCATTTATTGCCCATCCCTAGTTGTCCCCTTGAGAAGGTGGTGGTGAGCTTCCTTCTTGAAGGTACTCCCACAGTGCTGTTAGGGAGGGAGTTCCAGGATTTTGACCCAGCGACGATGAAGGAATGGCCGATATATTTCCAAGTCAGAATGGTGTGCGTGTGTGACTTGGAGGTGGTGGTGTTCCCACGCGCCCGCTGCCCTTATCCTTCTAGGTGGTAGAGGTCGCGGTTTTTTTTCTATAATAAACAAGATGAATGCAAGTTGTTATTGTTGTTGCCTTGAGGGCACGAGAGTCAACCACATACTGCGGAACTGGAGTCACGAGTAGGCGTGACTGGATCGGAGTGGCAGGCTCCCTTCCCTGAAGGACATTAATGAACCAGTTGGGTTTGAAGTCATGATCTCTGGGACGCCGGCACAAAGCCATAACCACTAGGCCACAGTAGTCACATAGAAAAAAAGAGACTTTAGTTGACCTCGTCTGACTCAGGTAATCATACACAGTACACTTACTCGATTGCTGGAAGAATGTAATGTTTCCGAAGAGATTCGAAGTACGGCCCAAGGTTCGCTGTGCCCTCGATAACGAAAACTACATCTGCCACCATGTTGGGAGGAGTGGGTGTATCGATGGGGGGCACAACCATGGTGTCTGTGAGTCACTGAGAAACCTTCCCTTTCACACTGAGGCAGCTGTATCGGGAGAAAGAATACAGGGCATTTTATTTTTGGGTGAACAGAACCAACTCCAATACACTTCGGGCTAAAGCACAGCGACGCCACCAAGTAATAGTGGTTTATACAAAATTAGATCCTATAGAAATTTGCCTGGACAAGGCGGTTGGGATTGTGGGGGGGGGGGGGGGGAGGGGGGTTGGCTGTGGAAACTGGTGAATAGGGTGGAGAAAATCAACTTCCAATTCAATTTAATGGGGATAGGCGCTATGAACAATACTCCCTGTGAGCTGCGCTTTGCTCTGCGTGACCGGTTTTCTTTTAATGCATGGTCCCTTTAAATTTCTACGCATGTGCGGTACTTACAATGCAAAAGCCCGTGAGCGGCCGGCGTGGGACCTTGCAGATTACTGCGTGGCCATGCAGCTTTGAGGGAACATTGGCTTTGAGGTCTTTACTTTAAGAACCCTGTAATTGGGGGAGGGGTTGGGGGTGAGGCATAGAAACATAGAAGATAGGAGCAGGAGTAGGCCATTCGGCCCCTCGAGTCTGCTCCGCCATTTAATGAGATCATGGCTGATCATCCAAATTCAGTACCCTGTCCCTGCTTTCTCCCCATATCCCTTGATCCCTTTAGCCTTAAGAAATATATCTAACTCCTTCTTGAATATATTTAATGAATTGGCCTCCACTGCCTTGTGTGGTAGAGAATTCCACAGGTTCACCACACTCTGGGTGAAGAAATTCCTCCTCATCTCTGTCCTAAATGGCTTACCCCTTATCCTTAGACTGTGACCCCTGGTTCTGGACTCCCCCGCCATCGGGAACATCCTTCCTGCATCTAGTCTGTCTAGTCCTGTTAGAATGTTATAAGTTTCAATGAGATCCCCTCTCATTCTTCTAAACTCCAGCGAGTATAAGCCCAATCAACCCAATCTCTCCTCATACGTCATTCCTGCCATCCCAGGTATCAGCCTGGTGAATCTTCGCTGCACTCTCTCCATGGCAAGAACATCCTTCCTCAGATAAGGCGACCAAAACTGCACACAATACTCAAGATGTGGTCTCACCAAGGCCCTGTACAGCTGCAGCAAGACATCCTTGTTCCTGTACTCAAACCCTCTCGCTACAAAGGCCAACATACCTACATTGCCTACAGTCCCAAAAAGACCCGCTATCCTGAGATTTTAGGTCAGTTGGAGGCCCCACGACAATCAATTGTCAACCTCAAATTCCTTTTCATTGTTACATCATAATTATTCCCCAAGGTAAACTATTGCTGGCCAAGGATGTCAAGGCCTTGGAGTGGGTGTAGAAGAGATTTACTAGAATGGTACCAGGGATGAGGGACTTCAGTTATAAGGAGAGGACTAGAGAAGCTGGGATTGTTCTCCTTAGGGCAGAGAAAGTTAAGGGGAGATTTAACTGAGGTGTTCAAAATTATGAGGGGTTTTGATAGAGTAAATAAGGAGAAACTGTTTCCACTGGCAGGAGGGTCGATAACCAGAGGACACAGATTTAAGGTAACTGGCAAAAGAACCAGAGGAGAGAAGAATTGTTTTTACGCAGCGAGTTATGATGATCTGGAACGCGCTGCCTGAAAGGACGGTGGAAGCAGATTCAATAATAACTTTCAAAAGGGAAATGGATCAATACTTGAAAAGGAAAAATGTGCAGGGCTAGGAGGAAGCAGTAGGGGGAGTGGGGCGAATTGGATCGCTCTTCAAAGAGCCAGCACTGGCAGGACGGGCTGTATGGCCTCCTTCTGTGGCGGATTATTCTATTCTATGATTATTTAGTTTATGAACGAAGCCTAGGACTTGGGCTTTGCTTCAGGTGTACACTATTCAGCGACTCTGCCGAGAGACAGTCCAAGATTGGTAGCGTGCACCGTGGGGAAATCACCAGCATGAACCAACTCTTGCCAGCCCACACCACAACACTTCAATGACTTAACACCAGATGTAGTGACCAGGCATCATTGATGGGACAGTTCTATTTTTAATATATGCGACTTGCAAACTTTTTGGGACTTACCGTCTCAATGACGCAGCATTCCTTGTTTTAGTGGAGCGGGGGGGGGGGGGGGGGCGCGCGGCGGAAAGAGGGTGGTTTTACAGATGTGACGACTGAAAGCAGACGATTTTTGGGAAGTTAGGTCATGTAATGAGCAACTTTATTTCCTTGCTGATGGTTTGTACCCGTAATGGTCGGAGGAGGTAAATGTACTGTCAAGAGTCACACAGACCAGAAAAGTGCCAGGCTTAAACCCTGGCCTCTCCCAAGATAGCTGATCCAAAGGCACAGTAACAATTGGGCTGCTAAAATTGGTCTCGGTTCCTTCCTGCAATAAGCTGGTCGGAACTATCAGCCTGGTCTCCTACTCCTGATCGTTTATTCTGTGACTCCTGCGGGAAAGTGCACTCGGCCGACGGTTGGTAAACAAGATCAGGCTTGGTTGTGATGCCAACCACAGTCAAGCTGCCGACCTACTTTTAGACTCAGACGCAAAGTACCAAACAGTTCCTGTGTCCCAACAATAGCCAGCAACTTACAGGCAGCAGGGTGGGAAAAGGGAAATCTTTTACAAGATGCATTAGATTTCAAAATCAGGTGCCTGCAGAAACATAGGCTTAAAATCTCTTCAACCAAAAAGGGGTCCTTCATTGTAAAGTTCCTTCCTATAGAATCTTTGATTATACAAAGGCATATACTTTAAATAATTAATTTTATCAATATTTAATATATTAAAACATCTTACATCTGTTTCCCCATCAACTTTTTCCATTGTAAATTTCTACATCTCACTTATAAAGAGAGACTGTCCCACTATGCAAATTGATCATGCTGTCAATACGCCCGCTCCCAGTGGAGGCAGTGTGTTGTTAAGGCGTGACAAGTAGTTTCCATTATAAATGTGCACAAAGACTTGCATTTGTAAAGCATCTTTCTCGATATCGGCACTTTACAGCCAATGAAATACTTTTTGAAGTGTAGTCACTGTTGTAATGTAGGGAAACGCGGCAGCCAATTTGCGCATAGCAAGCTCCCAAAAAACAGTAATGTAATAACGACCAGATCATCTGTTTTTAGCGATGTTGGTTGAGGGATAAATATTGGCCCCAGGACACCAGGGAGAACTCCCCTGCTCTTCTTCGAAATAGTGGCCGCGGGATTGTTTACGTCCACCCGAGAGGGTGCAGACGGGGCCTCGGTTTAACGTCTCATCCGAAAGATGGCACCGGAGACAGTGCAGCACTCCCTCAGCGCCGCACTGGGAGTGTCGGTGTTGATTATGTGCTCAAGTCTCTGGAGTGAGACTGGAGCCCACAACCTGCTGACTCAGAGGCAACAAGAGTGCGACATAGAAAAATAAGGACCGAATGCATAATTTTTTTTTAATTGGGGACTAAAATCCTGGTCCTCTGGGCTCTGAAGCTGAAGACAACACTCAGTCTGGACTCCCTGTGATCATCAACAACTAGGATCCAGTAAAGATGATACAGGCACATTATTCATTTTGACAATTGAAAAAGTTCAACCAAAAAGCACAAAGAAAAAGCAACAGCAAATTTCATGAAAAAAAAATTAATTAAAAGATGCAAATAATTTCCTCTCAAACATTAGCAATAATAATGCTAATATTAGGCTCACTTTCCTTGCTATAAATAGCTGCTGTGCAGCAATGGTTGCTCCCCTGAAACAGTCCCCACTTCAGCTCACAGGACAGCTTCACAATTTAACTCATCAACGAACCTCGCGGGGCCTAGGAGACCTTTCCACATCGCACGGTCGGAGTTTAGCCCCCTTTCGCTGGGGGTTTCGGGCTCTCTCGCCCCCCTCACTCCCGCGGCCTGTGCGACCAGGCCCTGAAGCAAAGCAGCTCGAGCGCCCACTCACTCCGCTCCAACCTCCTTCACTGGTACTCCCCCCACCCCGGCTTCACACAACCGCATCACGTGACGGAACCTCACCCACCCGGCTTCACACAACCGCATCACGTGACGGAGCCTCACCCACCCCGGCTTCATACAGCCGCATCACGTGACGGAGCCTCCCCCACTCAGGTTTCACACAACCGCATCACGTGACGGAGCCTCCCCCCCACTCAGGCTTCACACAGCCGCATCACGTGACGGAGCCTCCCCCCACTCAGGCTTCACACAGCCGCATCACGTGACGGAGCCTCCCCCACCCCGGCTTCGCACAACCGCATCACGTGACGGCGCCTCACCCACTCAGGCTTCACACAGCCGCATCACGTGACGGAGCCTCCCCCACCCCGGCTTCAACCGCATCACGTGACGGCGCCTCACCCACTCAGGCTTCACACAACCGCATCACGTGACGGAGCCTCCCCCACCCCGGCTTCGCACAACCGCATCACGTGACGGAGCCTCACCCACCCCGGCTTCACACAACCGCATCACGTGACGGAGCCTCACCCACCCCGGCTTCACACAACCGCATCACGTGACGGAGCCTCACCCACTCTGGCTTCACACAACCTCATCACGTGACGGAGCCGCTCTACCGGCCTCGCCCACTCCGGCTTCACGGAACCGCTCTACTGGCCTCGCCCACTCCGGCTTCACAGAACCGCATCACGTGAGAGAGCCGCTGCTTCACCACCCCCCCATACGTCACACATTCGCACCACGTGATAGAGCCGCTGCTCCACCCCCACTACGTCACACAGCACCACGTGATAGAGCCGCTGCTCCACCCCCACTACGTCACACAGCAGCACGTGATAGAGCCGCTGCTCCCCCCCCCCCGACGCTGCGTCGCACGTGATTGAGGCACTGTTCCGCCCCCCCATATTACGTCACCTCAGTCACACCACGTGATAGAGCCGCTGCTCCACCCCTCCGGCTTCAGCCACCGCATCAGGTGACGAGAGGGAGCCCCGCCCCCTCCGACGGATTTGATAGAGCACTTTCTGGTGACGTCAGAGGGAGCCGCCATCTTATCCGCCATTGCCTTTCTCATCCACTTAAAGCACTTGCTTAAAAACCTGTTCCATCTCCAACTTTTTCCAGTTCTGACGAAGGGTCACCGACCTGAAACGTTAACTCTGTTTCTCTTTCTCCACAAATGCTGCCTGACCTGCTGAGTATTTCCAGCATTTTCTGTTTTTACATCAAATCACAATTTTGTTTCTAGGTGGTGGTGATGAAGCCCTCCAGACCCCTCCGGTGCCCACCGGTCGCGGCAGACCTGGAGCGGGCAGACGGACACCACCTCCTCCATCTCCAGAGACACCCGGGTGCGCACGTAACCGCGGAAGAGAGGGGGTGGGAGGCGGCAGTCGGGGCGAACGAAAAGGAAAGGTCCAGCACCTGCAGGGACTTGAGCACAAAAATCCAGGCTGACACTCCAGTGCAGTGCTGAGGGAGTGCCGCACTGTCAGAGGTACCGTCTTTCGGATGAGACGTTAATCTAAGGCCCGTCTGCTCTCTCACGTGGGCGTAAAAGATCCCACGGCCACTATTTCGAAGAAGGGCAGGGGAGTTATCCCTGGTGTCCTGGCCAATATTTATCCCTCACTCAACATCACTAAAAACAGATGATCTGGTCATTATCAAGATGCAGGAAGGATGTTCCCAATGGCGGGGGAGTCCAGAACCAGGGGTCACAGTCTAAGGATAAGGGGTAAGCCATTTAGGACTGAGATGAGGAGGAATTTCTTCACCCAGAGAGTGGTGAACCTGTGGAATTCTCTACCACAGAAGACAGCGGAGGCCAATTCATTAAATATATTCAAGAAGGAGTTGGATATATTTCTTAAGGCTAAAGGGATCAAGGGATGTGGGGAGAAGGCAGGGACACGGTACTGAATTTGGATGATCAGCCATGATCCCATTGAATGGCGGAGCAGGCTCGAGGGGCCGAATGGCCTACTCCTGCTCCTATCGTCTATGTTCCTTTTTGCAAAGAACACATCGCTCAGCATCTGAATGAAAAAGGCAGCTGAACGCCTCAGAAATAATCCTTCATCTGAACAAGCCTTGATCTTTGGTGCATTCATCATACAGCAACTTGTATTGATATAGCGCCTTTAACGTAGTAAAACTTCACAGGAGCGTTATGAAACAAAATTTGTCACTGAGTCACATAAGGAGAAATCATATCACCACTTTGTTTCCATTCTTCAGATTAAAGCCTAACCTCTCATGGGGATAAGAGTGTATCTTAATGCAAACTGGCAGCAGTGAGAAATATAAGGTGAGTCTTATGATTAAAGGGATAAGGCACATTAAAAAAAAAGCTCCAATATTTAAATAAAGTGTGAAATAGGTCAAACTACTTTGCCATAAGGTTCAGACAATGAAGGTGTGGATTCAATACCTCACTGACTTTTAGAAGAAATTAGCCATTAAGTAAGTGTCGCTGCTCTTAGTTCCGCTAACATCAGTCTGCAGCTTCTCGGCGGGAAGCTCGGAGGTCGAACCGGTAGGAGGGAAGGCGGCCAGCGGACCGAGGGCGGGAAGAGCATGCCCTGGAAGGTCGGACACCGTGGGAGGCTCGGAGGTCAGACCGGGTCGAAGGAGAGCCAGGGAGAAGCAGGCCCCGGGACGTCGGTACCACGGCGGCTGAAGATTGTTGGGCAGGAGTGCGGGAAAGGCGGAGCGAGGCGAGAGCGGACCCTATTGTGATGGCGCCGATGAAGATGGCTGCCGTCCTTGCGGGCTCCGTGCGTACCAGGCAGCTAAGTGTCCTTTGCTGCTTGGTGCGCTCGGCTCGTTAAGAAAAAAGCATTTCACTGACTGGATTTCACTTCTTGTATTTGGTTATGTGACAAATAAAATTGGAAATTGGAATTTACAATGATACCGGGACAGACACTGCCACCTTCTGGATCCACAAGGACCATAACGATCCATGGTCATGTGCCTTTCACAGATCAATCATTCTTCTTAAACCTGACTCCAAAATAGTCTGTGATTACTGCCTACTTTCAGTACATCATATTTTTTTCCCCCCTGAATGTTATACTACATCGAGACCAAGCCCCAGTGCTTCACGCGGATTGCACTGGGATCTTCCTGTAGGTTTCATCCCACGATCACTCGCCTCCAACTGCTCCTCCCAGTAAATAGCCCTTTTTGCGATCTCCAATATTTTTAATCACTAATATATAAGAAAATGAAAAAAAGCCACGTTATTTAATACGCCTATGATTTCTTTCCCCCCAGGGTTGCTCGCAGTCGTGTCCAGGAGATTAACCTTTCATTCCTGTAGACTCCAGGGCAATCCTGGAGAGTTAGTGACCCTAGAGCACATACGGGACTGAGTCCCATTTCACAACTTGGATACGTAAACAGAAACCTTGTTCAAGTGGCCATTGTTCATGAACGAGCCTCATTGAGAGTCAGCAAGCTCTTCCACTGTGGGGCAACTTCAAAGTCGAGTCCACTGCTGGCCTTAACTGGCATCGACAGAGAGGGATTTTCCAACTAAGGGTGATTGGACAGGGTGCCCTGGCTGATTTTTTTTTTACCCTCCATAACTCACCAGGTGCTGAGGCTATATGCAACACCCCCCTCCCCTCCCCCCAGCCTCAGTTGAGCTCAAGTGATTCAGCACAAAGTGGAGGATCGAAGCTGGTGCCTCTCAGGTCCACAGAGCTCAGCAAGACGCTTGATGCCTTTGGCGTCTTACAAGGATCGAGCTGATTATTTCGAGAATGGAACGGTTTATCAGGTGTCAGCCATGGCTCAGTGATGGAAGGTTGTGGGTTCGACTCCTACTCTAGAGACTTGAGCACAAAAATCTAGGCTGACGCTCCCGCTGGCTGTACTGAGGGAGTGCTGCACTGTCGGAGGTGCCATCTTTCGGATGAGATGTTAAACTGAGGCCCCATCTGCCCTCTCAGGCAGACGTAAACGATCCCATGGCACTATTTCGAAGAAGAGCAGGTGAGTTATCCCCGGTGTCCTGGGCCAATATTTATCCCTTAACCAACATCACTAAAAAAAACATATTATCTGATCATTATCTCATTGCAGTGGGAGCTTGCTGTGCGCAAATTGGCTGCCTCCTTAAAACCTAATTCTTTGACCAAGCTTTTGGTTACCCGTCCCAAGATCTCCTTATAGTGGCTCGGTGTCAGATTTTGTCTGATAATCGCTCCTGTGAAACTCCTCGGGTCGTTTTTGCTGCGTCTAAGGTGCTATATAAATGCAAGTTGTCGTTGAAATGGTTTGGGATGTTAGAAACATAGAAGATAGGAGCAGGAGTAGGCCATTCGGCCCTTCGAGCCTGCTCCGCCATTCAACGAGATCATGGCTGATCATCCAAACCCTAGCACCCGGTCCCTACACCGACAGCCATCCCACCCAAGCCCTATCCCCGTAACCCCACGTATTTAATCTCCCCTAACACTAAGGGCCAATTTTTATCATGGCCAATCAACCTAACCCGCACATCTTTGGACTGTGGGAGGAAACCGGAGCACCCGGAGGAAACCCACGCAAACACGGGGAGAATGTGCAAACTCCACACAGACAGTCACCCGAGGCCGGATTTGAACCCGGGTCCCTGGTGCTATCCCTAGGAGGTCTTGAAAGACACTATACAAGGGCAAGTCCTCTCCTTTTGTCTTTATCCTGCAGACATTTATTATCTGGGTTGACACATGAAGGGCCACTTGGCTGATGTAATGAAGGGCTGTGGACACCCCACCGCCAGTCTTGCACTAGAGAGGGTACAGAGGAGATTTACGAGGATGTTGCCTGGGCTGGGGAATTTTAGCTATGAGGAAAGATTGGATAGGCTGGGGTTGTTTTCTTTGGAACAGAGGAGGCTGAGGGGAGACTTGATTGAGATGTATAAAATTATGAGGGGCCCAGATAGAGTGGATAGGAAGGACCTATTTCCCTTAGCAGAGAGGTCAAAAACCAGGGGGCATAGATTTAAAGTAATTGGTTGGAGGATTAGTGGGGAGTTGAGAAGAACTTTTTTCACCCAGAGTGTGGTGGGGGTCTGGAACTCACTGCCTGTAAAGGGTGGTAGAGGCAGAAACCCTCATCGCATTTAAAAGTACTTGGATATGCACTCGAAGTGCCATAACCTAAAGGGCTACGGACCAAGTGCTGGAAAGTGGGATTAGGCTGGATCGCTCTTTGTTGGCCGGCACAGACACGATGGGCCGAATGGCCTCCTTCTGTGCTGTAAATTTCTAGGATTCTAAGTCAGCAGCTCCAGAGGAGGGGGAGGCATCAAGTCAGCATTCTACCGAGTGTGGCACCAAGGTACCCTGGCAATCTCGAGATCGATGGAGAAACTCTCCCCTGGCTGTAGTCATACCTGTCGCAAAGATCCTGATTGATGGCAGCCATTCATCACAGGTCCAGGTCATCACTGGAGGAGATCCTAAGGGAAGCATCCACAGACCCAACCATCTTCAGCTGCTTCAGCAGTGACTTTCCCTCCATCATAAGGTTAGGAATGGGACGGTTTACTGATGATTCCGCACAACTTCACAACTTCTCGGAATTAGCAAAATCAGCCCTTTCCAGCGGGACCTTGGATAACACGCAGAGCTTGGCAGATAACACTTGTGCAACACAAGTGCCAGGTAACTACCACCTTCACCATGAGAGAGCTCACCCAAGTCACCCTGACCGTCAGCAACGCCACCATCACCAAATACCCCCGCACCAACAGCTTGGCGATCACCAAAGACCAGAACCTTAACTTGGACCAGCCACACCGACAATGTGGCCGCAAGACCGGGGGATCCTGCGAGGAGCAGCTCACCTCCTGACCTCGCGTAGGCCTCGCCGCCGTCTACAAGGGCTCGGGTTCGGAGCGTGATGGGAACGCTGCCCACTCACCTGGATGGGTGCAACAGTCCAAAGAAGCTCGACCCCATCCAAAAACAGAGTAGACCATTTGGTCGGCGTCCACGGCGACGGCCTCACTATCCACCCCCTCCACCACTTGGTGTACCACGGTTGCACCATGTGCCATCCACAGGATGGACTGCAGCAGCTCGCCAAGCTTCATGGGGCGAGGGGAGGCTTTACCGTGACCAGAGCCGCCATCTATGTATATTCTGCTGGGTTTACTCTGAATTGTGGTGTATAAAGCTGTACGCCAAGCCGTTGTATTATAACACTATCCCCAATGGATAAAGATAGTCCCTGGCGTGGCCCAAAGACGTACAGACCAGCCAGGAATGCAGTTGAGGCTCTACGCCCCACCCTCGGCAGTCCTGACTGATGAGAGGGAGAGAAGCACTTCGACCATTCCCACAGCAACAGCATTGTAATTTGTCGTTCGCTCTCGGGTGCTCACAGATTCCCAGGGTGCGAAACTACTTTGTTAAGACCAAGGGCAGTCTTGTGCTCGGGACTTCAAATCCAGCTGTTTCAACTGAGTGTCACAAACCCATTCAACGTTATCTGTCATCAGAGGCTTCCACAGAGAGGGAGGTTTTTTGGAGGGGGGGGGGGGAGTGGGAAGAGGAGGGGGGACAGGGAGGGAGAGAGACAAGTGTATAGAATGTACAGCACTGAAACAGGCCATTCAGACCAACTGGTCCATGCTCTACACGGGCCTCCTCCCACTCCTCTTCATCTCACCCCATCACCATAACCCTCTATTCCTTTCTCCCTCACCTGTTTTTCTAGCTTCCCCTTCAATGCATTAACGTTATTCTCCTCAACCACTCCTTGTGGCAGCGAGGAAGGGAGAGCGAAAGAGAGAGATTCATCAGCGAATGTTCCCGCTCCTGACTGCAACTCGGCCCAAAGCTGCAAAGTGAGTGCATGTGTGGTTGTCGGGTGAGAAGCAGATCAGTTTCAGCTACGGTGCTCCCCCGCCCGCCATCCCCACCCTCACACTGTTGAATAGCCTACCGACTATCATGTTCTCGGCCACTTGAGGGAGGAGCCCGAAGGCTGCCAGCACTGGTGGCGCCAAAGCTCAGGAAAAGCCCCAGCACCTTACAAGGACAATTATAAAAAAAGGTCTGATTTGTGCCCCGAGCTTCCGGTCGCCTGTCACTTTAATTCTCCGCTCCCGTCCCACTCTGATCTCTCTGTCCTCGGCCTCTTACACTGTTCCAATGAAGCTTGACGTAAGCTCGAGGAACAGCACCTCATCTTTCGATTAGGCACCTTACAGCCGTCTGGACTCGACATAGAGTTCAACAATTTCAGACCATAATCCCTGCTCCCATTTTTCCAGGCTGTTGATGATTCTGCCATCCCCATTTGCAACATTTAATCTCTCCTGCCTTCTACCCTAGCACAGAATGTTCCTGCAGTTCCTTTCCCTGCCTCTGCACCTGCTTAACATCTGTTATATCTCCAGCTTTTTCCAGTTCTGATGAAGGGTCCCAGACCTGAAACGTTAACTCTGTTTCTCTCTCCCCGGATGCTGCCTGGCCTGCTGAGTGTTTCCAGCATTTTCAGTTGTTATTTCAGACTTGCGGAGTTGTTGCGTGCGTGTGTGAATTTCACATTCATCAAAGTGAAGTGCGGGAGAATGGAACACTTTCCCCAGTTGGCTGTAGTGTAAAGCCTCCTCTACTCTACAATATGCCTCAGCCCCCCAACCTCCGGAGGCCATTCAGCCCCGCGAGCCTGTTCCGCCATTCAATTAGATCACGGCTGATCTGCATCTCAACTCCATCCGCCCGTCTTGGTTCCATATCCCTTAATCCCCCTTACCCGACAAAAAAAATCAATCTCAGTTTTGATATTTTCAATTGACCTCCAGCCTCAACAGCGGTGCAGCATGTCCTCACCAGAATGATACCAGGGCTAAAATATGGAGGACAGTTTGCATGGACGAGTCCTGTATTCCCTCGAGTATAGAAGATTAAGGGGTGACTTAATTGAGGTGTTTAAGATTGGGAACGGTAGCATAGTGGTTATGTTACTGGACTAGTAATCCAGAGGCCTGGACTAATGATCTGGGGGAACGACGCGAGTTCAAATCCCACCACGGCAGCTGGGGAATTTAAATTCAGTTAATTAAATAAATCTGGAATTAGAAAGCTAGTATCCGTAATGGTGACCATGAAATTACCAGATTGTCGTAAAAACCCATCTGGTTCACTAATGTCCTTTAGGGAAGGAAATCTGCTGCTCTTACCCGGTCTGGCCGATATGTGACTCCAGACCCACGTGGTTGACTCTTAACTGCCCCTCTGAAATGGCAGCTCACCACCACCTCCTCGAGGGCAATTAGGGATGGGCAATAAATGCCAGCCTTGCTGACGATGCCCACATCCAATGAATGAATTTTAAAAAAATGATTAAAGGATTTGGCAAAGTAGGTGGAGAGAAACTCTGTCTGGAATCCAGAACAAGAGGGCATAACCTTAAAATTAATAGCTAGGCCGTTCAGGGGTGATGTCAGGAAGCACTTCTTCACACAAAGGGTGGTGGAAATCTGGAACTCTCTCCCCGCCACCCCCCCCCCCCGAAAAAGCGGTTGAGGCTGGGGGTTGTGGGGAGGGGTCAATTGAAAATGTCAAAACTGTGGTCAATAGATTTTTATTAGGCAAGAGTATTAAGGGAAATGGAAACAAGGCGGGCGGATGGAGTTGACAGTGCTACTATTGAGCTGGGGGTGGGGGGCACACCGACACTGCAGGGAGATTCATTTAATTAATAATCAAATTCACCCCCAGCCCTTTGGGGGGGGGGGGGGGGGGGGGAAGTGCCAGGTCGGTGCTTAAAGGCTTCAACTGAGGCCTAACTTGGTTCTAAAACCGTGGCAATCATTTGTAATTTTATCCTTGCGCTTTCTCCGCTGCAGGAATTGTTTCCTTCGTAGTTTTACTTTTAAATCGTTTTTTTTTCAATTACAAAAAATGAGGTGCTTCTTGAAATTGTGTGATGGGGAATTGGTTCCAAAATGGCCACCCTAGCAACAATAAACCTAACCCTCCTTACCTAAGGAAGGATATACTTGCCACAGAGGGAGTGCAGCGAAGGTTCACCAGACTGATTCCTGGATTGGGAAGGGATTGTGCTATCAGGAGAGATTGAGTAGACTAGGTCTATATTCTCTAGAGTTTAGAAGAATGAGAGGTGATCTCATTGAAACATACAACATTTTTACAGGGTAGATGTTTCCCCTGGCTGGGGAGTCTAGAACCAGGGGTCACAGTCTCAGAATAAGGGGTCGGCCATTTAGGACTGAGATGAGGAGAAATTTCTTCACTCAGAGGGTGGTGAATCTTTGGAATTCTCTACCCCAGAGGGCTGTGGAGGCTCAGTCGTCGAGTATATTTAAGACAGGGATCGATAGATTTTTGAATATTAAGGGAATCAAGGGAAATGGTGGGAAAGTGGAGATGAGGTGGAAGATCAGCCATGATCTTATTGAATGGCGGAGCAGGCTCGAGGGGCCGAATGGCCGACTCCTGCTCCTATTTCTTTTGTTATGTTCTAATGATACAGATCAGCCATGATCTAATTGAATGGCAGAACAGGCTCGAGGGGCCGAACGGCCTACTCCTAAGCTCGTGCTCCATAATTTAACCCTTTTAGCCCCGGTATCATTCTGGCGAATCCGTGCTGCGCCCCTCTCCAAGGCCGATACGCCCTTCCTGAGGTGTGGTGCCCAGAACCGAACACAGTTACTCCAGATTGGGGGGGGGGGGAGGGGGGGGGGGGGTGGTGGTGGTCTAACCCTTTGCCTCCTCTGCTGGACTGCGCGCGAACCCCAGGTGCCGCGAGGTGACCCTGACCGGTGCCGAAACCGCCCCAAAAAGGTCAGCTTTTTGGAGGTCCACATGCCACAGGCAGCGGCAACTGGCGAGAGTCACGCACGACCGCACTGAACCAGAGCAAAAAAATTCGGAAGGCAGCAGAGGAATTATTCGTCATTTAAAACACGAAAGAGGTTAAACTATTTTTTTTTTTTTTTTTTAGAAAAAAACAAAATACAGAGGAAGAATGTGTTTTTCTTTCATTCTGTGGACACAGTATACAACGCAAGTTTTACATTTTGCGAGGGAGGTGGGGGAGGGGAGGGGGGAAGAAGTAGGAGAAAGAAAAACATTTGCAGGACATTATTAAACAATTAAAAATATATAATATATGTAACATCAATACAAGAAACACAAATCAGAAACGGTAACAATACCTTTCAGGCCATAACATTATACAATTAGAACACAGCATAGAAAAAGTCAATAATAAGTAGTACATGGAGAGAGAGAGAGAGAGAGAGAGAGTGAGAGAGGGATGAAAACATTGCAACTTTGAAAGGCAGTTTACGACAAATAGGGTTTAAAAGCAAGTGGCAGCGGCGAGTTCCTGCAAGATGGCCGCCTGCGTTCTCAGTCACCGCGCGCACTGCCCCAGTGGGGGGGGGGGGCGGGGTGGAGGAGCTTTGCGACATGCCGAGACCGTCTTTTAACGGTTTTGCCTCTTACCCCACCCCCTCCTCGTGGCGCGCTCTCTAACCCTTGACCTCCCCAACCCCCTCCCCGTCGGGTTGCCAAATTCCTCCAGGGTTGCCCTCGGGAGTCTCTAGGAATTGAGATTAATCTTCGAGGGACGCAAACCGCGGAGAAAAAAAAATCATAAGGGTGTCAAAAAAAAACAAACCGTTGCATCTTTTGTTAAAAAAATTTACTTTGATCGCTTTAATTTGTTAGTGATAAAAAAAAATATTGGAAACGGGGGTTAAAAAGGGGCTGTTCGACTGACACTTAAGAATCATCCACAAAGAGTCTGTTCGCTTTCCGATTGGCTGCGGGAAGGCGGGGGCTCCGCGAGGGCAGACGTGTCGGGCGACCAATGGCGGGGCGGGGTGGTTGGAGGTCGGAGGTCATGTGATGAAACCTCCCTGGGTGGAGAATACGTCCAACCAGAGTTGGCGACCTTAGGCTCCCCCCCCCACCCCGGCGCCATCTTCCTCCGAGTGGCGCCAGCTTGGCGGCTCGCGGCAGTCAGTCAGTCAGTGCGACCAGCTCACCGAGACACCCGAGCAGGGGCGGCCATTTTTTGTGGGGGGGGGGGGGGGGCTGCCTTATTTCTCCTTTTTCAAAAAAACCAAAAGGAAAAAATTAACAGCAACTTCCTTTTTATTTTGGTTAAATAAACAGACGATTCCCCGGATCCAAACCACTCGCTTGTCTCTTTCTGGCTATTTATCTTCCCTCACAAGTGCGCCAGGCAAGGAGCAACAAGCCCAGAAACATTTCAGGGCGGAGGGTACAGAAATCCAACTCTTCTCACAGAAAATCCTTCTCTCTCCCCCCCACCACCCTCAAGAAGAGTCCCAACTCTTCACCAAACCAATGGAGATCTGCTGGGGCACTCCCAAGGGGGGGAAAAATAGACGACGGTTAAGTTGGCATAACCCAGGGTTGGCATCCTGGTTTGCAAACACAGGTGAGGAGATACAGGGATGGCGGGGGAGGGGGGCGGTCAGTCACAGAGTAGAATAAGCGGCATTACCGGACTAGAGTTGCCAACCCTTCAGGGTTGATCTGGAGTCTCCAGGATTGATTAAAAATTAATCTCCAGGACACTGTTCGGGAGAAAAATCAGAGGAGCGTTTAAAATTTTTAAAAAGTGTTTTTTTTTTAACATTTCAGTTTGAATACCTCTGTTTATTAGTTATAAAAATATTGGGAGATGGGGATTAAAGGTGGTTGGAGGCGGGGGGAGGGGGGAATCGTGATTAAACCTCCAGGAATATGTCTAGCCAGAGTTGGCAACCCAATACTATTGTATGAACGCAAGTTCCAAAAGGCTCTCACAGCTCCACCCACAGGATATGCCTACATCTGACCGTTCAGTCCGCTCGTGCACACATCTGTAGATCCAAAAATTAATTTTTAATTAAGAAAGCAAACCCCCAAAAAAGGTCTTTTAACCCATAAGGGGAGTGGTGGGGGGGTCTCTGGAATCTTATTTTGATCCAAAATACTGACTCCTCACCCACCTGCCCACCCCACCTCCCGCCTCTAGTTGTTAAAATCTATTAACTAGAAGCTCCGACTTCAGATTGCAACCCGGTGACCCCCACTGCTGGAGAGCACGCGTGCGTGAATGTTGGGATCCAGCTCGACTGTGATGCCCTCCAAGTTTGAATAGCCTCCTCGCCGTCTAGGCTCTCTTTCACACACACACACACACAATGGCCAGTTGAGCGAGGAACTGGAGGCTTGCTGAAACCTGTGGAATTGTACCGCAAGCAAGCGTTACCAGCCCGACGAGAGAAAACGTGGGCACGGGGTGGGGGGGGAGAAATAAATAAAGGTAACCAGTTCCACTTGGAAATGTGAATTAGATGAAAAAATATGCATGGAACATTAATAATTCCAGTACTCAAGCGATGGTCAGGGCGCTCTCCCTGCCTGCTCACACCGGTATCTCAGATGTGCAGTGTGATCGAACACTCGTTTCCATAGCAACCTACAACATACAAAAAGTTAGCATGCAGGTACAGCAAGTAATTAGGAAGGCTAATGGAATGTTGGCCTTTACCGCAAGGGGTATGGAGTATAAAAGTAGGGAAGTTTTGATGCAACTTTACAGGGCGTTGGTGAGACCACACCTGGAGCACTGCGTACAGTTTTGGTCTCCTTATTTAAGGAAGGATATACTTGCATTGGAGGCAGTGCAGAGAAGGTTCACGAGGTTGATTCCTGGGATGAAGGGGTTGATGTATGAGGAAAGGTTGAGCAGGTTGGGCCTATACTCATTGGAGTTTAGAAGAATGAGAGGTGATCTTATTGAAACATATAAGATTCTGAGGGGGATTGACAGGGTGGATGCCGGGAGGATGTTTCCCCTAGTGGGGGTATCTAGAAGTATGGGGGCATAGTTTCAGAATAAGGGGTCGCCCATTTAAAACAGAGATGAGGAGGAATTTCTTCTCTCAGAGGGTCGTGAACCTTTGGAATTCTCTGCCCCAGAGAGCTGTGGAGGCGGAGTCAGTGAATATATTCAAGGCGGAGATTGACAGACGTTTGAACTACAAGGGGGTCAAGGGTTATGGGGAGAGAGCGGGAAAGTGGTGTTGAGGACAAGATTGGATCAGCCACGATCTTATTGAATGGCGGAGCAGGCTCGAGGGGCTGACTGGCCTACTCCTGCTCCTGTTTCTTATGTTCTTATGAAACCATAAATATATTTTAGGAAAATATCCATTTTGGGGCCATAAAAGTGTACTTTATTTTAAATCTTATTGCCCCTGTCATAAGTGGTTCTGTAGTGTTTATAACCTTCCTACTCAGTCCAGTACAATCATTTTTAGGGCTTCAAGGAGCCAGCATTATATCTCCCTTGTTCCTTCAACAGTGGGCCTGTGGTCTTGAGATGGTTCCCTTTTCTTTGGTTTTAGTTTTCAGTAAGTTCAGCTCCAATGAGGCCTTGTTTTTGTAGACCCTGCCCCATGATCTCTTCCTTTCACCCCTTCACACTTCAATGAGGCCTAGTTCCTTACCTAGACCCTTCCTTTCCCCCTCCATTTCACACGCGACCCGGCTTCATTTTGATGGTTGCTAGGTAGTTGGGACCCGGCCTACTCTTTGCTCACAACTTGCCAAGCCTGCCTCATACGGCTCCTAGTCTCCTGGATCTTGGGGCCAAAGCAGAGTCTTAGGAGCAGCCACAGGCCCAAGCCTCACGTCGCAGGGAATGGCGACGGATAAATGAAGGGAATGGGAAAATAAAACGACAGCGTGGGACCTTCGGACCATGCAGATCGCTGACAAACCTTCAATTCACAGAACTGTCACCCAGAGCGTCAGCAAGGGTTCTGCAATGGCCTGGGCGCCCCCGGTTTAAAGAGGCGGGGTGGGAGGCCGGGGGTGGGGGGGGGGGGGGGAAGAAATCAGCTCTCTGGATGTCTCAGCTAGAAGGGGGAAAAGGATCAAGTTTGAGTTTGATGCCCCTTCACCTCAGGAGGGCCATGCGTGCTGCCCTGGACATAGAAACGTGGGGGGGAAATATCAGACGGCAATCAGCATCCGTGGAACTGTACCCCAGCGTGAGTCAATGGGGGAGCGAGGAAACAGAGTAGGAGAAGAAAATCAGGAGGTGGGAAGACAGAAATCTGCCTTTCCCACAAGTCCAAATCAACAGGAAAGGCGGTAAAACCAACAGAAACTGCGGCCAAGATCAACACGAGAGAAGGAAGCGAGGGAGGGAGGGGGATTATCACCTGATCGCTTCTTTCATTTTAAAAGAATGACTGTACCAGTGCAAGTACGGTCAGACAGACAGACACCGACACTCCCAGTGCAGTGCTGAGGGAGTGCTGCACTGTCGGAGGTGCCGTCTTTTGGATGAGACGTTAAACCGAGGTCTCGTCCGCCCTCTCAGGTGGACGTAAAAGATCCCATGGCCACTATCGGAAGAGCAGGGGAGTTCTCCCTGCTGTCCTGTGGCCAATATTAATCCCCCAACCAACATCACTAAAAAACAGATTCTCTGGTCATTAGCACATTGTTGTTTGTGGGAGCTTGCTGTGCGCAAGCTGGCTGCCGTGTTTCCCACATTACAACAGTGACACCACTTCAACTCTTCATAAATGCAAGTTCTTTCTTTATGGTTTCGCTCGGTGATTTATATTATTTTTCCAAAATACGTACAAAGGTAACATATCTTGGGGAAGGGTTAACGGGCGCGCCTGAAGTACTTTTCTACTGATAGCGTGCAGTTGGAGGGTGGTAATCTCGCTACCAGGGGCTTCCTGGGGTGGGATCAGGCCCAACGCTCTGTTGCTGTCTGTGCCAATGATGTAAATGCATCGATCGCCTTCGCGAACGGATATATCGGCAGAAATAAAATGGGTGGGGGCGGGAAGATAAAACAATTTTTAAGGAAGTGTTACGGTATTCGATTTAGAAGTTTGGTGGCCTGGCTCAGAACTGGGTATGCTGACAATCCTTCAGCTTGCATATTTTCTTAAGAGCCCATCAATCACAGGAGGGGTGAAAAGGATTCATTAATTACGGTTTTTCTCTCCAGCGCTGTGCTTTCCGAGGGATGGCCGCATATCCCGCTCGCCGCGTGACCTTGCTTTGCTCGCAAGCCCAGACAGCGAGCGTCTGGTGGGGTATTCGACCGAGACAGGCGTCACGGCCCAGCACAACCACCCCCCCCCCTCAGCTGACATGCGCACGCGGGATATTCAACTACGACAGGCATCATAACTGAGCACGATGCTGTCCTTACCAGACACTTTTCCCTCACACACGCACATGAACACGCACACACTCACTCACTCACACTTGCAGCAGCTGGGGGTTCGCCGGAAACCAGGAGCAGCGGCCCTGGCTGATTTTTTTTTTCTTGCCCTCCCTCAACACCCCACCTCGGGAACCGAGGCCGATTGCAAAAAAACAGCTCTGACAGCGACCGGTCCCGTATGGGCCACGCACGACCGCCAGCTCAAACCACCTGAGCCCCTCGGAATTGCGGGGGGGGGGTTATCGCACACAAACCCAGGCCACCATCCTCCACCTCCGAGGGCGGCCTCTTCCACCACGGGGTGCGTCGCTCCATTTTGTCGTAAACTACCTTTTTTTTTTTGAATAAAATAGGACACTTGACAAGTCTCAGAACATATTATATAAACCAGGTACTAATAAGGTCCAGTCAAACTGAACATCACAGCTAAGCAACCTTTGTGTTTTTTCTCCTCTGTTAAGTTTTGATTAGCGCTCTCAAATACAATATAGTACATGGACATTTGCTCTGTACAATATATACACTGGAGATTTGGCGATTAGCCATTGTTTTAAAAACCGCTTACGACAGGTGAACACCCGAAAAGGACAGAATCTAATTTTTTTTTTTTGTAAAATTTGTTTTACTGGAAGGGGGAAAAAAAAAAGAGACATGGAATCCGTAAAATGCTTTTAAATAACTTGAAAACGATTAAATTATATTCAGCCAGCGTTAGTTTTGATTTTTTTTGTTTTTTTTCCTTTAAATTAGTTAATTCTTCGTGTTAAAAGGGTGAGGGGTGGCGGGGGGGGGGGGGAATCTTTTACAATTAAAATCGGAAAGTAGGTTTAAAATATGTCGCAGTGTCGCATAACCGGACCCTCAAAGTACTGATTTTTTTTTTTTAAAAAAAAAGCTCGGCACCTCTCCCGCAAAGTTCTTTTCTCGTTGGGCTTCTTCTCCTCCCCACCTCCCCTGGCCCCCACCCTACCCCTTCCCCTATCCACCCAGAGTTGGCCAAAAGTCATGTCAAGGACACCCAGAACCTCTCACTTGCAGCAAGTGCTAATGTTAGACTGCTCAGTTTTTTTTTTAAATTGTGGGTTTTTTTTGGAGGGGCCGGGCAGGGGAAAGGGATTTACGGCAGCCATTTTCGGCATGGGTGCGTCTTTGAATCCGGGGTCTGCTTCCAAAGAAATCAATCTTCGGACCGCGGAGTCCAGTCGCTCGTCCCTCGCAACTGGGGGCCATTTGCAATGTCCAATCACGTACTCCAGACTGGCAGCCATTTTCAATTTCCATTCACACCCCACTCCCCAGACCAAGAGTAAAATTGTGTCCAGTTGCCACTGGCTCTCGAGGCTGGTGGCCATTTTAGTCAACTCTTCTCCAGAATGGCAGCCATTTGCAGTGTCCAGTCACCTCTTCGCCAGAACGGCAGCCATTTGCAGTGTCCAGTCACCTCTTCTCTACATTTGCAGCCATTTGCAGTGTCCAGTCACCTCTTCTCCAGAACGGCGGCCATTTGCAGTGTCCAGTCACCTCTTCTCTACATTTGCAGCCATTTGCAGTGTCCAGTCACCTCTTCTCCAGAACGGCGGCCATTTGCAGTGTCTCTCAATCCACTCACTGACTAAACAGTACAAGGCTTGCTCCAGCATTACCTTCTGCATTTTGCGATCACCTTGCCTTTAATTTAACTTTTTTGAAAAAAAACGATTTCACAGACAGAAGCCCCCCCAAGGTTTTTGTTTATCTATTGTGATTGGAGGGGGGGGGGCGGCGGGGGAAGAAGAGCAAAGCTGGAAATTGGACTTCTCGGGGAACAGGTCCAATTGCAAACAAGTAAGTCCAGCAGCCATGGCAACTACATACACTACATCTGACCGGGTATTGTGGTTTTTCCAAAACTCTAAACAGATAATTAAGAACAGTTTAAGGACAACATGAGCTAGATGAGCCAGCAATTTACCCCTCCCTCACCTCCAGTCCCCCTACAGTAGAAACACAAGTTCACCTGAATCAGTCTTTGAAGGTTCCAAATAAGGGAAGCACTGGGACCTTTGGAAGGGGGGGGGGGGGAAAACATGTTGACAAGAGGCCTATTTTTGCATCCTAACTCTCTCCTGGATGGTTGACCAGGAAAAGTCACAATATGACGGTATAGTTAGAGCACTACCTAAACAGTTGGGGGGGGCACTGCTCCCGTTTCAGGGGTTGGAGTGACAAGCTGAGAAAATTGGGGAACAAAATAAGAAGTCGCCAGTGGCTCCTGGTGTACTTGACTTTTTCCAGTCTCCGGGGAACAGGGGCTGAGACAACAACACGAATCAGGTTTCCAAAAGTCAGAAAAAAACCACAGCCTGTGAAGGGGGGGCGGGGGGGGGAAGAGATCGGCATATCGGAGACATTCTATCATGGGAGTCACTCAAATGGGGAGAGATACAGAGTTTGTGTTCATCTCTGCCCCCTACTCCCCGCCGGACAAAAGGAATCCCCTTCCCCCAACCACCCGCCCCGATATAAATAACAATTTGGCTGGAAAATATGAACTTGCCTTTGGAGTGGGGATGGGTTGAGCTGAGGCAATGCTGAAGGAGCTGGCACTGGATATGAAAGAAGGATGGAGGAGGTGGTAGCGGAGAATAGAACAGGCTGGGTTGGGGATGGAGGAGGTGGTAGCGGAGAATAGAACAGGCTGGGTTAGGGATGGAGGAGGTGGTGGCGGAGAATAGAACAGGCTGGGTTAGGGATGGAGGAGGTGGTAGCGGAGAATAGAACAGGCTGAGTTGGGGATGGAGGAGCTGGTAGCGGAGAATAGAACAGGCTGGGTTGGTGATGGAGGAGGTGGTAGCGGAGAATAGAACAGGCTGGGTTGGTGATGGAGGAGGTGGTAGCGGAGAATAGAACAGGCTGGGTTGGTGATGGAGGAGGTGGTAGCGGAGAATAGAACAGGCTGGGTTGGGGATGGAGGAGGTGGTAGCGGAGAATAGAACAGGCTGGGTTGGGAATGGAGGAGGTGGTAGCGGAGAATAGAACAGGCTGGGTTGGTGATGGAGGAGCTGGTAGCAGAGAATAGAACAGGCTGGGTTGGTGATGGAGGAGGTGGTAGCGGAGAATAGAACAGGCTGGGTTGGGGATGGAGGAGGTGGTAGCGGAGAATAGAACAGGCTGGGTTGGGAATGGAGGAGGTGGTAGCGGAGAATAGAACAGGCTGGGTTAGGGATGGAGGAGGTGGTAGCGGAGAATAGAACAGGCTGGGTTGGGGATGGAGGAGGTGGTAGCGGAGAATAGAACAGGCTGGGTTGGGGATGGAGGAGGTGGTAGCGGAGAATAGAACAGGCTGGGTTAGGGATGGAGGAGGTGGTAGCGGAGAATAGAACAGGCTGGGTTGGGGATGGAGGAGGTGGTAGCGGAGAATAGAACAGGCTGGGTTGGTGATGGAGGAGGTGGTAGCGGAGAATAGAACAGGCTGGGTTGGGGATGGAGGAGGTGGTAGCGGAGAATAGAACAGGCTGGGTTAGGGATGGAGGAGGTGGTAGCGGAGAATAGAACAGGCTGGGTTGGTGATGGAGGAGGTGGTAGCGGAGAATAGAACAGGCTGGGTTGGGGATGGAGGAGGTGGTAGCGGAGAATAGAACAGGCTGGGTTGGGGATGGAGGAGGTGGTAGCGGAGAATAGAACAGGCTGGGTTGGTGATGGAGGAGGTGGTAGCGGAGAATAGAACAGGCTGGGTTGGTGATGGAGGAGGTGGTAGCGGAGAATAGAACAGGCTGGGTTGGTGATGGAGGAGGTGGTAGCGGAGAATAGAACAGGCTGGGTTGGGGATGGAGGAGCTGGTAGCGGAGAATAGAACAGGCTGGGTTGGGGATGGAGGAGGTGGTAGCGGAGAATAGAACAGGCTGGGTTGGGGATGGAGGAGGTGGTAGCGGAGAATAGAACAGGCTGGGTTGGGGATGGAGGAGGTGGTAGCGGAGAATAGAACAGGCTGGGTTGGTGATGGAGGAGGTGGTAGCGGAGAATAGAACAGGCTGGGTTGGGGATGGAGGAGGTGGTAGCGGAGAATAGAACAGGCTGGGTTGGGGATGGAGGAGCTGGTAGCGGAGAATAGAACAGGCTGGGTTGGTGATGGAGGAGGTGGTAGCGGAGAATAGAACAGGCTGGGTTGGGGATGGAGGAGGTGGTAGCGGAGAATAGAACAGGCTGGGTTGGGGATGGAGGAGGTGGTAGCGGAGAATAGAACAGGCTGGGTTAGGGATGGAGGAGGTGGTAGCGGAGAATAGAACAGGCTGGGTTGGGGATGGAGGAGGTGGTAGCGGAGAATAGAACAGGCTGGGTTGGGGATGGAGGAGGTGGTAGCGGAGAATAGAACAGGCTGGGTTGGGGATGGAGGAGGTGGTAGCGGAGAATAGAACAGGCTGGGTTGGGGATGGAGGAGGTGGTAGCGGAGAATAGAACAGGCTGGGTTGGGGATGGAGGAGCTGGTAGCGGAGAATAGAACAGGCTGGGTTGGGGATGGAGGAGGTGGTAGCGGAGAATAGAACAGGCTGGGTTGGGGATGGAGGAAGTGGTAGCGGAGAATAGAACAGGCTGGGTTGGGGATGGAGGAGGTGGTAGCGGAGAATAGAACAGGCTGGGTTGGGGATGGAGGAGGTGGTAGCGGAGAATAGAACAGGCTGGGTTGGGGATGGAGGAGGTGGTAGCGGAGAATAGAACAGGCTGGGTTGGGGATGGTTTACAGCTTCCATACTGACAGAATCTTTCTAGGATATGCGTTGGAGAGAGAAGTGGAGGGGGGAGGAAAGGAAGAAAATGACATGGGTGTGGTTAACATTGTCTGGTTTCCCGGTGCTGCCAACTGGCACCCTACTGTCAACCGCACCACAACCACGGAGGCATCAGCTATTCAACACCAGCTCATCCATTGCCAACCCCGCTGGCTCACGACCCAATACCAGGGACAGTCAACGGGCGAGACCGCCCTGCTCACCAAGAGAAACCTCCATCACATTTGCCCAAAGTGGGATCGAACCTAGCTCCCCGTGGGAAAGGGGCAGCGATCTAACCGACACTGACCGCCCCTCAAGCAACTTGGGAAATGGAAATGCGAAGAAATTGGGGATTAAAAAGAAGCGATGGAGAAGACACATCCAGCTTTCTGAAGGACACACGAGTTTGAATTAAAACTTTAAAAGGGCAAGTTGTGACGGGCAGTCCGACCTAAACCTAAATTGTATTTTGTTTTTTTTAAAAAAAAAGAAAACCTCTCCTTGGTTTTAATGTAGTGGTATTTTTACACATCTTTTACTCCCCTCAGGCCGTTCCCAGCTCTGCTCCAGATTAATAAGCGAAACCCTTACAACAGTGTCGCAGTCTGGTAACCCAATGCGATTGTTATCAACCCCGCTCCCTGCTACAGCCCCAGCATATTAACACACCGCCAAACGGAGGCCGTTAGTGAGCAAGTTAGTACTTGTCCCTCTCGTTCAGGCCGAGAATCAATAAGCCCCCCCTCTCCACATCACTTACAGAAACGGTAAGTAGCGTCAGTGGGGTGGGGAGGCGGGTAGGCGAGGGAATGAGCAGTTTTGCTTGCAAGGTTTTAATTCAACAGATCCCCCCCGCCCCCCCACCCCCACCCTAAAGCATCAACGCCTTTCAGTGCTCTGAGTAAAAGCCGGGCCTAGGCTGTGAGGCTTTATCGAAGGGTTAGAAAAAAAAGAAAATAATAAAAGCCATTTCAACACTCCTAACTGAATATTTTCGCACTGAAATCACCGCACAGCAACAACAACAACAAAAAGAAACCCGGTGATGAAATTAGGCCAGCTCCGCCGATCGTCGACTGTCGTGTCCTGCGTGAGAGAGACGGTCATTTTGGATGGGATGAAGCGTCCAGCATTGGATGGGAGGGAGGGAGGGATGGAAGAGGGAGAGGAGGTGGTGGCGGTGATGGGGAACTGGAAGGTGTGCGGGATGGGATGAAGTGGGAAAGAGAGGGAGAGAGAGAGAGAGAGAGAGAGAGAGAGAGAGGAGGAGGAGGAGGAGGAGGAGGAGGAGGACAGGCCCGGGCAGTCTCGTCGCTCGTTGGTGTCACGCGCACTGCTGCTGCACCTGTGTGAGGAGCTCGCTGAAGGAGTCGAACAGTTTCTCGAGCCACGCCACGTTTCGCATGCACTGCTGCACAATCTCCTCCTGGCCCACGTCCTCGTTCACTTCCGACAGCGTGTCTGTCTGCGGGAGAATGGAAAGTCAAACACAAGAATGAGGCTTCCTTACATAGAAACATAGAAGATAGGAGCAGGAGTAGGCCATTCGGCCCCTCGAGCCTGCTCCGCCATTCAATGCGATCATGGCTGATCATCCAAATTAGGTACCCTGTCCCTTACACCATCATCAGCTCCTCTGAATAATAAGTTTTCCGCTCGACTTAAAACCATTCAGCTGGGACCGAGTGTGACAAAATAGGGAGATTTCTACCTAATGGCAGGGTGCACACCCTCGCCTCTGAATCAGAAGGCTGTGGGTTCAAGTCCCACTCCAGAGATTCGAGCACAAAAATCCCAAGCTGACACTCCAGTGCACTGTCGGAGGTGTCGTCTTTCGGACGAGACGTTAAACCAAGGCCCCGTCTGCTCTCTCGTGGACGTAAAAGATCCCGCGGCACTATTTCAAAGAAGAGCAGGGGAGTTCTCCCCGGTGTCCTGGACCAATATTTATCCCTCAATCAACATCACTAAAACAGATTATCTGGTCATTAGCACATTGCTGTTTGTGGGAGCTTGTCAAGGAATGAGGTTTGTGGTGGGGGGGGGGCCTACATGATTTCCGGTGGTTAACCGGTTAATCCCGGGCGCACACGCTCATATATAGCACTGGTTATGGTGCTGGTTCTGAGCTCGGTTTTGTGCAGTGAAAGTTCTGATTAAATTTAACTCACAGTAGTTCTTTCAAAAAACGGTCTCTACTTTATTACATAAGAACATAAAAAATAGAAGCAGGAGTTGGCCATTCAGCCCCTCGAGCCTGCTCCGCTATTCAATAAGATCATGGCTGATCTTCGACCTCAACTCCACTTTCCCGCACAATCCCCATATCCCTTGATTCCCTTAACATTCAAAAATCTATCGATCTCTGTCTTGAATATACTCAACGACTGAGCCTCCACAGCCCTCTGAGGTAGAGAATTCCAAAGATTCACCACCCTCTGAGTGAAGACATTTCTCCTCATCTCAGTCCGAAATGGCCAACCCCTTATCCTGAGACTGTGACCCCCTGGTTCTAGACGCCCCAGCCAGGGGGAAACATCCTCACTGCATCTAAGAATTTTGTATGTTTCAGTGAGATCACCTCTCATTCTTCTAAACTCTAGAGAATATAGACCTAGTCTACACAATCTCTCCTCATAGGACAATCCCCTTCCCAATCCAGGAATCAGTCTGGTGAACCTTCGTTGCACTCCCTCTGTGGCAAGTATATCCTTCCTTAGGTAAGGAGGGTTAGGTTTATTGTTGCTAGGGCGGCCATTTTGGATCCAATTCCCCATCACACAATTTCAAGAAGCACCTTATTTTATTTTTTAAGTTGAAAAGAAAAAATGATTTAAAAGTAAAACCGATGCATATATACACACAAGCTACGAAGCAAACGATTCCTGCAGCGGAGAAAGCTCGTGGATAAAATTACAAATGATTGCCACGGTTTTAGAACCAAGTTAGGCCTCAGTTTAAAGCCTTTCAGCACCGACCTGGCACTTCCCTGTCTTTCATTCTGCCAGCGCAATTCACACTCCATCTAGAGCCATCCTTTGTTTCTTAACCTGTCCCATTACCATCTCCTCTTGCCTTGAATATCTCTTAATGCCTCTTCACTTCTCCTGCCTTCCATCCTATCACAGGCCTTCCCTTTTGTTTTTTCATCCCCTCCCCCATTTCCCAGCCCATAAACTTGCTTTTAAATCTGCTCCATTTCCTGCTTTTTTTCCAGTTCTGACGAAGGGTTTCGACCTGAACCGTTGACTCTGTTTCTCTCTCCACGGATGCTGCCTGGCCTGCTGAGTGTTTCCAGCGTTTTCTGTTGTTAGTCCCCCCCCCAGGTGAATTTGATTATTAATGAAATGAATCTCCCTTGCAGTGTCGGTGTGCGCCCCCCCCACCCCCCAGCTCAATAATAACACTGGGGGACGGGGAAGTGAGGGGAAGGAAGGCAGAATGATGGCTGGAATTAGAGAGAGGCCTGTCAGATCGCACTCGTTCTGGTTTAAAAATCAGCTTAGCTGATTAGATATTTTAAATATAAACGGTATTACTTGTTCTTGGGATGTGGTATTAGTTGCCAAGGGCCGAGTTACCCTGAGGGCATTAGGGATCAACCAGACAGCGTGGGAATGGAGTCACTTGTAGGCCACACTGTAATGGAGTTGCCGTTTCCCTTCCCTGAACGACGAGATTTTTTTTTTAAGAATATGCTTTTTGTGCGCATTTTCAAATGACCAGATTGATTGGAATTCAATTCCACAACTAGCCTTGGTGGGATTTGAACTTACAACCTTTGGCTTACTGGTCCAGTACCCTAACCTATTGCACTGCCACACCCCAGGTTTTAATGTGAAGCCCGCACCCAGAGCTGGCGAGTCACGGCTTTCAAACCGCCCTCGATCTTAATCGTGGCAGGGTGCTGAACGCAGGAAGCCGCTCGGCCCATCGAGCCTGCCCAAGGGGGTGCTCTCGCCGGTCTACTCGCACCCAGCCACAGAGCTGCACTACCGGCAGACCTGGGGAACTGAACAGAATCTTACAGCACAGGAGGAGGCCATTCGGCCCATCGTGCCTGTGCCGGCTCTTTGAAATCTGCTATCCAATCAGTCCCACTCCCCCCTGCTCTTTCCCCATAGCCCCGCAAATTATTCCTGATCAAGTATCCATTTCCCTTTTGAAAGTGATAGCAAAATACTGCGGATGCTGGAAATCCGAAATAACAACAGAAAACGCTGGAAAAACTCAGCAGGCCAGGGCAGCATCCGTGGAGAGAGAAACAGGGTCAACGTTTCAAGTCGAAGACCCTTCGTCAGGACTGAAAAAACACAGGAAATGAAACAGATTAAAAGGTCAGTTTGGGGGCTGGGAAATGGGGGAGGGGATGAAAGAACAAAAGGGAAGGTCAGTGAGAGGTGAAGAGACATTAAGAGATATTCAAGGTGAGACGAGATGGTAATAGGACAGGTAAAGAGACAAAGGATGGCTCTAGATGAAGTGTGAAATGCGCTGGCAGAGTGAGAGACAGCTGCCATGTGGGAGAGAAGAAAAAAGGAAAAGGCACAAACCAAAAGTGTGGATAAAAAATATATAAAAATATAATAGGGGCCGAGGTTATGATCTGAGATTGTTGAACTCGATATTGAGTCCAGAAGGCTGTAAAGTGCCTAATCGGAAGATGAGGTGCTGTTCCTCGAGTTTACGCTGAGCTTCCGTGGAACAATGCAAGAGGCCGCGGACGGTGAGGTCTGAGTGGGAATGGGGCGGTGAATTGAAATGACAGGCGACCGGAAGCTCGGGGCCACCGTGACGGACTGAACGGAGGTGTTCCGCAAAGCGGTCACCCAATCTGCGTTTTGAAAGTTACTATCGAATCTGCATCCACCGCCCTTTCAGGCAGCGCGTTCCCGATCACAACAACTCGCTGCGAAAAAAAAAAAATTCTCCTCATCACCCCCTCTCTGGTTCTTTTGCTGATTATCTTAAATCTGTGTCCTCTGGTTACCGACCCTCCGGTCAGTGGGAACAGTTTCTCCTCATTTGCCATCAAAACCCAGCGTCATTTCGAACGCCTCTATTAACTCTCTCCTTAACCTTCTCTGCTCGAAGGAGAACAATCCCAGTTTCTCTCCACTCTCCACATAACTGAGGCGGGTAGTTGGGGGGGGCGTTTGTGCGGCGGGCCAATTGTTGGCGGGGGAATAATAAAAACGGATCAAATTTGCTTCTAGAAGCAGTAGGAAAGATTACGGAAATTAAACCAGCTCACCTGCTGCTTACAGTGCAGTAATGTGTGGTACTTGTAGTGGTGGAGGGAATGAAACAAGGTGTAAAACTGCAATTTCTCCGCCTCCACTTGAAAGTCCTGGAAAACAAACACAAGAGCCTCTCACTGACTGACGGACACAGAGTGTGGGAAGCCCCACACTGCAAACGGGCCAACTGTGCCCTTCCCATCGAATATGAAGAGACGGTATTGACGGGGCAGGCAAAGGCCAGCTGCTCCATCAAGCCTGTCCCGACACCATGGTGGCCAGAGCATCGCGACGAGACAAATTCCTTCCTGCCCGTTCCCCCCCCCCCCCCTGCCGCATCCCTCCAACCCCTCTTCCCAACCATCCATCCCCCAGCCATGTCATCTCCAGGGAGCGGCGCAAAAAAACCCCAGGGCCAATAAAGGAGAAAATACTCTGGAAAATTCTTCGCCGATTCCCTCAGGCGATCGAATCCAGTCCAGGAGATCAAATGCGCCAAGTGTTATCTTGTAACGGCACTTATGATGCGACCTCTGCCCCAGTCAAGAAGCGGTCCAGCTCCCAATCACTTTCTGTAGCCAATACTTTTGGGAAGAAGTGTGTGGTTGAGGAATACTTGTATGACAAACACACCATTACAAAATGGTGCCCGGATTGGTGTCTCCTTGCAGCAACTCGCCAAGGCTTCTCCGACAGCACCCCCCAAACCCGCGACCTCCGCCACCTAGAAGGATAAGGGCAGCAGGCGCATGGGCACACCACCACCTCCAAGTTCCCCCTTCCAAGTCTCACACACACACACACACACACACCACCCCGACTTGGAAATATATTGGCCGTTCCTTCATCGCCGCTGGGTCAAAATCCTGGAACTCCCTCCCTAACAGCACTGTGGGAGCACCTTCACCACACGGACTGCAGCGGTTCAAGAAGGCGGCTCACCACCACCTTCTCAAGGGGCAATTAGGGATGGGCAATAAATGCTGGCCTTGCCAGCGGTGCTCACATCCCAGGAACGAATAAAAAAACCAAGGAGGGAGCTTTATGCCCAACAGCCCCCCCTCCGCCCGCCGGACCAGCGCCAAACCAGCAGGCTTCCCTACCTGTGGCCGCGGTGCATTCTTCTTCAGCTGGTTGAGCGTCTTCCTGTTGTAGGGCGCGCCGGTCACTTTTAGCTTCACTGAGCTGGCAGGGTTGTCCTTGCGATCTGCCTCGCTGTCCTCGACAACCAGCTGAGGGAACGTCTGCAATCCCTCCTGTAAAATAACGCGCGCGCACGGCCAAAACATTACACAACGGCCCAGATTGGCCTGTCAAGAGAACGGCGAGGCCAAATGGCGCTCACCGTTATTCATGCGCTAATGCTAGAGCAACGTCAGGCGATGGGGCAGGTGCGCGGTTAAACTCAAACAGCCAAACGTTGCTCTCCGAGATGCGTCGCTATGCCAACGACTTCGCGAAAACAGCATCTCGCTGCCCGCCTCGCCACTGAGCGGCGTGAAGTTGCCATATTTGCGCGGTAGATACGAACTAAACCCGCCACAGAAAGTAAAGTCTTGTCCATTTCAGTCTAAGTAACCTTTGAACAACGTGGTAAGTGTTAATTACTGCCAGTCAACCTCCGACACTGAAAATAAACTATTGCAAGTGTGGAGTCTCATTCAGTCAGATTTTAATTGTTGTTGGAGACGTTAAAAATGTCAATTTTGTGTTACTTTTCCTTTGTCTCTTTTTTCTCGCTCTCTTCATTCAATCTTTCTTTCCCTCTTTCTGTACCTGATTTGATGTTGGATTCACCCACTGTAATTTACACGTCGTTCTCGGTCCTTGCGCTGTTAATTTCTCCATCCTTCGGTTAAGGAGATCCCGTTTCTTGCCCTGTTCACTCGGGTCCCAGATGCCCTGTTTCCTCGCTGCACCGTTACCAGTTTGCACTTTCAGCAACTATTGTAAAAACCTAAACGTGCATGGGCAAGTGTGTCTAACGGCAGACGCAGTTAAATGCCCCACTTCAGCAAAATCTGGCCCAATATTGCGTCCAACTCTGGGCATCACACTGACCTGACAACATTTAAGCTACGTCACTCCTTACTCTGGTTCACAGTATAAATGATGTGCATTTGTGGTGATTTTCCCTACTAATGTAATTCTTTCTTTCCTCAGTATGGGGGCACACAATACAGTTTAGTTGTGTTCAACACTGTGGACTGTGCCCCGGAATCGTATGTGCAGTGTCACGCTCCCACCAGCAGTGCCTATGAGTTCGTCACCTGGCTTGACAGTATTCAGTAAGTAAAGAGCAAACACATTCATATATAGTCCCTTGTCAACTTTAAGATGGATGTCGAAGCCTTGGATCGGGTGCAGAGGAGATTTACTGGAATGGTACCAGGGATGAGGGACTTCAGTTATGCGGAGAGACTGGAGAAGCTGGGGTTGTTCTCTTTAGAGTAGAGAAGATTAAGGAGAGATTTAATAGAGGTGTTCAAAATTATGAGGGGTTTTGACGGAGTAAATAAGGAGAAACTGTTTCCACAGATAGGTAGGTCAGTAACCAGAGGACACAGATTTAAGGTGATTGGCCAAAGAGCCAGAGGGGAGATGAAGAGATTTAAAAAAAAAAATTTTTACACAGCGAGTTTTGATGATCTGGAATGCGCTGCCTGAAAGTGTGGTGTAAGCAATTTCAATAGTAACTTTTGAAAGGAAATTGGATATATATACTTGAAAAGGGAAAATTTGCAGGGCTATGGGGAAAGAACAGGGGAGTGGGACTAATTGGAGAGCTCTTTCAAAGAGCCGGCACAGGCACGATGGGCCGATTGGCCTCCTTCTGTGCTGCAAGATTCTAATTAGATCACATCTCTTGTCCGTGCTCTCGTTTCCTGGATCCAGACGTACTGCCTACTTTTCCCCTGTTCAACCGACTGTGCGCCAATCCTCTCCAGTCCCCGCCCAATTTAACTCCCCCCCCCCCCCCCCACCCGCTCTCCTTCAATGCACCGACTCCATTAGGTGCGGTCACCCCACACAAGTGGCCTTTTGCCACGTGCGAGCATAAATAGTGAGAGTCAGCGGGCTATCCGGCTGTGGGGGGCACCACGGCCGAGCCAGATCCCGTCTCCCGCCCACCAACACCGACCACCCCCCCCCCCCCAACACACAACTGACCCCCGACATCTGCTCACACGCACTCTCCCATCGGGAGTCAGGTGGAAAACGGTTATGAACCCCGCTTGATTATTTCCCTCCCAAGCCTAGGAGCAGGGACCAAGCACGGCACCCCGACCGCTGAGACAAGGCAATTCTGCACAGGACAGGGATCGTTACTAAGGCCTCGGACTTAAAACTCTCATCCTCGTCCCCTCCCTATCTCGGTCACCGCCTCCAAAAACTCTGCCTTTCTCCAACTCTGGCCTCTGGCGCATCCCCCACTCCCTTTCGCCCCACCATTGGCGGCCGCGCCTTCAGCCGTCTAGACCCTAAGCTCCGGAATTCCCTCCTTAAACCTCTCCGCCTCTCTCTCACTCTCTCTCTCTCCCTAGCTTAGAACCTACCTCTCACCTGTCCTCAAGTCTCCATCTGGATCGGTGTCAAAGTTTGTCCGATAATGCTCCAGAGAAGTGCCTTGGGACGTTTTACTATGTTAAAGGTGCTATATAAATGCAAGTTGTTGCTGTTTCTAAGCTTCGGTTTCCACAGCAAGCAGTGTATTTTAGCAACAGAGTCATCAAGGACCTCCGTGCTGATCTGTTCAATGTGAACTCCACCTCTCCGACGATACTCGGAAATGCAGAGACATTTGAGCCGTGTTCCTTTATATAATTAAACTTTATGTAAATAAGCAGTCAGGGCAGATACCTGGAGCGAGGAGCTCAGAGACACTCGTTTTGTCACTCGCTTCTTGTGTTCTGTTAAAATGCCGTCAATCTTCTTCATGGTTGGTAAATAGAGTTCGTCTGCAACAAAAAGCAAAGATATAAATCAGCAGCGACCACCGTCAACCCCAGAGGCGGTTTCATTTAGCAGCAGTTCTAAGCTGACACTCCCAGTGCGGTGCTGAGGGAGCGCTGCACTGTCAGAGGTGCCGTCTTTTGGATGAGATGTTAAACTGAGGCCCTCTCAGGTTGAACATAGAAGTTCCCACGGCCGCGGACATGAATCAGTCATTCATGAAAGAAGTGACTTATGAAATAATACTGGGCGGCCTGCGGGTGGTGCTGTCCAGGGAGAGTATAAATACTCGGGCACGGGCCCAGCTTGCGCAGGACATTCTTAACAGGAACTAGTGAAGGACACAACTAGACCTCCATGTTGTAAAACAGTTGATTGAAGCTTTGTTTAACGCTTCGACCAAGTGCCTAGCAGTTTTCTTACGTCAGCCACTATTTCGAAGAAGAGCAGTGGGAGGGGTTCTCCCTGGGGTCCCGACCAATATCCCTCAATCGACATCACGAAAAGAAAGAATTATCTGGCACTGCTGCCTGTGGGGTCTTGCTGTGCGCAAACTGGGCACCGCGTTTCCTACATTACAACAGTGACTACACTTCAAAAGCACTTAATTGGCTGTAAAGCGCTCTGGGACGTCCTGCAGTGGTTAAAGGCGCTACAGAAATGCAAGTCTTTCGTTCTCGTCTTCCATTTTCAGAAACTTTCCTTCGAAATGCAGAACGCCTTAAACAGACGAAGAGCAGGATCAGGACAGAAAGAGTGAGTGAGACGCAGAGAAGGAGAGCGAGGGCCCGAGAGAGAGTGAGGGCAGGAGGAAGTGAAGAGAAAGGGGGGGGGGGGCGAAACAGTAGAACGGCGTGGGGAGAAGAGGGAATAATTGGAACAGAATAAGGCTGGGTATTCTCACTCAAAAAATGAGTACAGTTTTGCAAGTTGTTTGTCATGTCCTACCATTGTTGGCCTCGATGGTCTCGATCATGGCTGGGTCGAGGGCAGCACTGACCAGTAACTCAATGTAGCTCTTGTACATCTCCTTCATCGCTCGTGTGTTCAGGATGCGGCCTGTGGGGATCCGTTCTGCAGCACAGGGCAAGTATTCATGGTTAAAAACCTTTTGCCCGTACGCACTTCCTGATTACAAATCCTTAATTCCTGGCGTCACATTTTGGATCTACTTCCTCCGCCCCACAGTATAAATTCCTGTGTCTACATTTATAATGGGAACTGGCTAGGAGACTCCTACTCCATGGACTTGAGCACAAAAATCCAGGCCGACGCTCCCAGTGCAGTGCTCAGGGAGTGCCGCACTGTCGGAGGTGCCATCTTTCGGATGAGACGTTAAACCGAGGCTCCGTCTGCTCTCTCAGGTGGACATAAAAGATCCCACGGCACTATTTTGAAGAGGAGCAGGGAAGTTCTCCCCAGTGTCCTGGGGCCAATATTTATCCCTCAATCAACATCACTAAAAAAAAACATAATCTGGTCATTATCACATTGCTGTTTGTGGGAGCTTGCTGTGCGCAAATTGGCTGCCACGTTTCCTACATTACGACAGTGACTACACTTCCAAAAAAAAGTACTTCATTGGCTGTAAAGCGCTTTGGGACGTCCAGTGAAAGGTGCTATATAAGTGTATGTGTGCTTTTCTTTATGTAATCACGTCACGCTGTAATTACACCCTCCCACCAGTAGTGGTGCTGTAGTGCCTCGGGTTTGCACTTTCCCAGCTCCTCTGCAGTGCAGAGAAATATCTATTAAAAATCTTAGCTCTGTGTACCCTGGTCCAATTATCCCTTGAGTCACCGACATTACAACAGTGACCGCACTTCAAAAAATATTTCATTGGCTGTGAAGGACATTATATGCAAGTCTTCCCTGTTTAATGTCTTGCCGCATGCAATAGATCACTGATTTACATTGATTGAATAAGTCAATTTACATTTTTATTACAGATTATTGCTGTGTTATTAACTTTTCCAGCCCTGAATTATACGAATATGCCGATATTTGCATGGAACCTATAAACTGGGGTGGGCCCTGATTAATGTAAAAAGTTTGTTTAACCCAGTAGCTAACTTCATTTCAGCAAAAGAACCATAGTTTTATTTTTTTAAGCAGCGAGTGATCTGGAATGCACTGCCTGAAGGGAAGCAGGTTCAATAGTAACCTTCAAAGGGGAATTGGATAAATACTTTAAAAGGGAAAAATTGGCAGGGCTATGGGGAAAGAGCAGGGGGGAGTGGAGCTAATTGGAGAGCTCTTTCAAAGAGCCGGTGACATGAATCAGTCATTCATGAAAGAAAGACTTATGAAATAATACTGAGCGGCCTACGGGTGGCGCTGTCCAGGGAGAGTATAAATACTCGGGCACGGGCCCAGCTTGCGCAGGACATTCTTTTACAGGAACTAGTGAAGGACACAACTAGACCTCCATGTTGTAAAACAGTTGATTAAAGCTTTGTTTAACGCTTAGACCGAGTGCCTAGTAGTTTTCTTACGTCAGCCGGCACAGGCACGACGGGCCGAATGGCCTCCTTCTGTGCGCTATGATACTAGGCAGGTAGCTTTGCCGAGTTGCACGCTCCACCTCCCCAGTCAGTGATCATCAACCAAGTGCCTCGACACTGAAGCACGCAACACAACTTCTGTACGATTGTCCGTTTCTACAAGGGTGCAGGCAAAATTCGTGCCGCGCAACATTGTAAAATCGAAACTGTTTTTAAGTGCAAAAGTGGACTGTCTGGAATTCTATAGAGGCCGAGCCACACTTGGAGATTTTTTATTCAGTTCAAAGTCCGTTTATTGTGTTTGCTTTAAACAAATGATCCCCGAGGGCGAGATTATTTCTGCAGCACCTGCAATTACTCAAGAAATAAGCAGACTCTTGGATTGAGTGTTCGCTCCGATCACTCACGAGTCCGTAGGACTGCGGACTTTATTACAGGATTTACAGCGCAGAAACAGGCCATTCGGCCCAACTGGTCCGTGGCCGGTGTTTATGCTCCACACCAGCCTCCTCCCACCTCGACTGCATCTCACCCCATCAACATATCCTTCCATTCCTGTAATGAAATGTGTTTGTCGTGCCTGTATTCGTTTTGCGCTCATGTATATTACCCTCCCCCACACGGTGTATAGTTTCACTTCCTCTTTCCTGACTAACCTGGAATGTTCCAGGTCTTGGCTCTTGGCTCCGCCCCTGACTTCTCTTACATAAAGATCCCAGGATCTATATGACTCATTCCTGCGAGCCAGTCAGTGTGTTGAGATGTTAGCTCTGATCTTAGTGATTAAAAGCCAACTTGTTAATGTCTATAACTTCTAGTTTTGTGGTTATTGAAGGCACATCAATTCCTTTCTCCTTCATGTGTTTATCGAGCCTCCCCTTAACCGCATCTGTGCTATTCTTGCAGCTCCAATCTACTTGAAAGCCTTGCTGCACAATACCTCCCGCCTCGGAGCAACCCATTCGTCCCTCCGAGGAGTCTGGTGCAGTGTCGGCTTGGCATTCACAAGCCTACAACACACCAGCCTTTTACTTGGTGCAAAATGTCCATCTCGCTCAGAGAGGATAAAAGGTGGCTGGTGTGGGAAAGAGGTTTCACACTCCGAGGGTGCTCCAGTGAGGTTGGGGAAAAGTACTTTATTGGGCTAATTGTAGATGCAACTTAACCCATGCCATGCCTGACCTGGGCATTATTGATGGGGCAGCATGAGGAGTGTGATAGAATACTCTCCACTTGCCTGGATGAGCGCAGCTCCAACAACACTCAAGAAGCTCGACACCATCCAGGACAAAGCAGCCCGCTTGATCGGCACCCCATCCACCACCTTAAACATTCACTCCCTCCACCACCGGCGCACCGTGGCTGCAGTGTGTACCATCTACAAGGTGCATTGCAGCAACTCGCCAAGGCTTCTTTGGCAGCATCTCCCTCTACCACCCAGAAGGACAAGAAAAAGTGTAGAGGGAGCTTTACTCTGTATCTAACCCGTGCTGTACCTGCCCTGGGAGTGTTTGATGGGACAGTGTAGAGGGAGCTTTACTCTGTATCTAACCCGTGCTGTACCTGCCCTGGGAGTGTTTGATGGGACAGTGTAGAGGGAGCTTTACTCTGTATCTAACCCGTGCTGTACCTGCCCTGGGAGTGTTTGACGGGACAGTGTAGAGGGAGCTTTACTCTGTATCTAACCCGTGCTGTACCTGCTCGATGGGGCAGTGTGAAGGAAGCTTAACTCAGCATCAAACCAGCGCTGTACCCGAGCTGGTGCTGCTTGGGAGTAGAACTTGATCCCAAAAGTGGAAAATGCTCCATTCCACCCCACCCCACATCACCGACCTCCTGAACATCCCCCACAAAAAAAAATCCAGTCAGCACAAGGCAAAGTAAAAACAAAACAGGGATGGAAGAAAAACAAATGAAGGCGCTCACCCTCTTCACTCTGCTGATTGGGTGTCGAGTCTGATTCTGATGACGAGGCTGCCTCTTTCAGCCATTTTTTCCTCTTCTTCGGAGGGGGTTCGGCCTTGGCTTTGGACGGTCTCTGCTTGGGTTTCGTTGCCGGCCGGGCTGGTGGCTCTGGCTTAACCACGACTGGCACCCGGTTCGGAGTGGTCTTGGTCTGGCTCTGCCGTCTGAAGCACCAAACACGGCAAGTTAGCGGCAAAGTCAAATAACGTTACATTACAGATAAAGATTCTATCCTCACCTCCCCCCACCACCCCGGTCAGGGCAAAGTTCACTGGGATCTCGGTTAGGAAGGGGGGTGGTCTATTTCTCAGCTTCCCTGGGCTAGTGAGGGGGAGGGGGAAAAGCCAGCCAGCATTACCACTGCTGATCCTGTGACTCTGGCTGGAACTTATGTGGACAAAGTCTCTAACCCCAAAACCAAGACCCTCACACTCTGATCGAGGCCTCACTGTGAGACCCTCACACTCCGATCGAGGCCTCACTGCGAGACCCTCACACTCCGATCCAGGCCTCACTGCGAGACCCTCACACTCCGATCGAGGCCTCACTGCGAGACCCTCACACTCCGATCGAGGCCTCACTGCGAGACCCTCACACTCCGATCGAGGCCTCACTGCGAGACCCTCACACTCCAATCGAGGCCTCACTGCGAGACCCTCACACTCCGATCAAAGTCTCACTGCGAGACCCTCACACTCCGATCGAGGCCTCACTGCGAGACCCTCACACTCCGATCGAGGCCTCACTGCGAGACCCTCACACTCCGATCGAGACCTCACTGCAAGACCCTCACACTCCGATCGAAGCCTCACTGCGAGACCCTCACACTCCGATCGAGGCCTCACTGTGAGACCCTCACACCCCGATCGAGGCCTCTAACTCCCACCCTAATCATTAAAAAAGGTACAACTCTCACCCGAGACCCCCTTAGCCACGATCTGAGGCCTACCACCACCAGTGCTCACCCGAAGAGTGCTGGACCCCGTTATTTTTCAATCCTTTAAATATTCTGTATAAAAGAACAAATGCTAATGGGAGCGCAAACTGAAAGCTGGCGCCAGCGAGACCGGCGCCTCTACCTCAGGGACTGCTGCGGCCGGTGCCAGGGCTTCTTGGAACACACGCGGACGTAGTCTTTCTTGTTTACGTTCTCCAGGAACTTAACGTAGAGACGCTGGTATTCGTTTTTCGCATGGCCAAAGTATCCAAGGTACTGAAACCGGAAGAAAGAAAGACAGACACGGAACGTTAGGCCGGTGCGCCTGCTTGTTGCTTGGCAACTGTCTACTAGAAGGGGGCTGAACAGACACTCATTAACCCCTCATCTGCACTGAGCACTTCGGTTGGGGGGGGGGGGGGTGCGGGAGCCATTTTGGAAGATTGCCATACAGCACTTGCACCTCTTGACGTCCTGCTCCACCACGCAATCTGATTGGGCGGTCAGCCGTAGCTCAGTGGGGCGGCACTCTCTCTCGCGTCTCTGCGTCAGAAGGTCGTGGGTTCAAGTCCCCACTCCAGAGACTTGAGCACAAAAATCTAGGCTGACACTCCCAGTGCGGTGCTGAGGGAGTGCTGCACTGTCGGAGGTGCCGTCTTTCGGATGAGATGTTAAACCGAGGCCCCGTCTGCTCTCTCTCAGGTGGAGGTAAAAGATCCCACGGCCACTATTTCGAAGAAGAGCAGGGGAGTTATCCCCGGTGTTCTGAGGCCAATATTTATCCCTCAATCAACATCACGAAAAACAGATTATCTGGTCATCATCACATTGCTGTTTGTGGGAGCTTGCTGTGCGCAAATTGGCTGCCGCATTTCCTACATTACAACAGTGACTGCACTTCAAAAAAGTCACTTCATTGGCTGTAAAGCGCTTTGGGATGTCCTAAAGTCGTGAAAGGCGCTGTAGAAATGTGAGTTCTTCTTTCTCTCTAGTAATCGCGTTCCTTACTTTGCTGGTCGCACAGAACTGCCGCTGCCCGTCTCTGATCTCGGGGGTAAACTTCTGCAGCAAGGCCTTCTGCACTCGCCAGATGGGAGGAGGCTCTCGTCCTGCCTGCATAGCGAGCTGTGGAAAAAACAAGAGGCAGTCAATCACCGTTCAGGCATCATTAGGGGCTGCTAGGTATTCTGCAGCGACTGTCTCACCTCCCTACTCCACAAAGCCTTTCCACCATCTACAAGGCACAAGCAAGGAGCGTCATTGAATACTCTCCACTTGCCTGGATGAGTACAGCTGCAACAACACTCAAGAAGCTCGACACCATCCAGGACAAAGCAGCCCGCTTGATTGGCACCCCATCCACCACCTTAAACATTCACTCCCTCCACCACCGGCGTACCGTGGCTGCAGTGTGTACCATCTACAAGATGCACTGCAGCAACTTGCCAAGGCTTCTTCAGCAGCACCTCCCAAACCCGTGACCTCTTCCACCTAAAAGGACAAGGGCAGCAGGCGCATGGGAGCACCACCACCTCCAAGTTCCCCTCCAAGTTACACATCATCCTGACATAGAAGTATATCGGCCGTTCCTTCATCGTCGCCGAGTCAAAATCCTGGAACTCCCTCCCCAACAGCACTGTGGGAGTACCTTCACCACACGGACTGCAGCGGTTCAAGAAGGCGGCTCACCACCACCTTCTCAAGGGCAATAAATGCCGGCCTTGCCAGCGACGCCAACATCCCATAAAACGAATTTTTAAAAACTGAGGTTTCGTGACATGACCATCCCGCCCCGCCCAATCAAACAGCCTTTCTTCCCATCGCCCAGTACTTTTATAACTAATAAATGAATGTGTTTGGAGAAAATGAAAAAACACCACAATTTTTTCCAAAGCCCCCTATAATTATTCTCCCAAGATGCTCGCAACAGTGTCCTGGAGAATAGCCTTTAATTCCTGGAGACTCCAGGATTGTCCTAGCAACCCTAGGTGACTAACTCATCGACTTTCCAATTGTTCCCCCACAGCCCCAGATTTTCCTATCCCGAGTCCGGGCTGTCCTCCCAATTACCTCGTCCAAGCAGGCAGTGATGCCTTCTATGACGGAACGTCCCGCCAGAAGCCATCGTCTGAGTTCACGCGTGAAGAACGGCCGTCAGTGCTTGGCACTAGCGCCAACATTCCAGCAAGAGTCGGGTCCTTCAAGGCTCTAGGAAATAGAGCCCACCTCTTCCTCAATCATCAAACCCACCACGATCATCAAATCCCACCGTCCAGGGCCCCAAACACCCCTTCCAGGTGAAACAGCGATTTACTTGTACTTCTTGCAATCTAGTATACTGTATTCGCTGCTCACGATGCGGTCTCCTCTACATTGGGGAGACGAAACGCAGATTGGGTGACCGCTTTGCGGAACAACCTCCGTTCAGTCCGTAAGGGTGACCCCGAGCTTCCGGTGGCCTGTCACTTTAATTCTCCGCTCCACCCCCACTCAGACCTCTCCATCCTCGGCCTCTTACACTGTTCCAATGAAGCTCAACGTAAGCTCGAGGAACAGCACCTCATCTTTCGATTAGGCACTTTACAGCCCTCTGGACTCAACATCGAGTTCAACAATTTCAGATCATAACCTCGGCCCCTATTATTTTTTTTCTTCTCTCTCTCTCACATGGCAGCGGTCTTTCATTCTGCCAGTGCCATTTACACTTCATCTAGAGTCATCTTTTGTTTCTTAACTTGTCCCATTACCATCTCCTTTTGCCTCGCACCATCATCCCGTTTGTCTTTAATCTCTCCTGCCTTCCACCCTATCACAGACCTTCCCTTTTATTCTTTCCTCCCCTCCCCCCTTTCCCTGCCCCTACACTTGCTTAAAAACCTGTTCCCTCTCCAACTTTTTCCAGTTCTGACGAAGGGTCATCGACCTGAAACGTTAACTCTGTTTCTCTCTCCGCAGATGCTGCCTGACCTGCTGAGTGTTTCCAGCATTTTCTGTTTTTATTCCACCATGACCCTCAATCCCTTCTCGCTCTCCACAATCTCATCCAATTGCCTCTCGAAGCCATTTATACCGTTGGCTTCAATGGCCATCCCTCATTCCACATCTCCATTGGGTGAAAACTCTCCTTCCTTCTTCCTCTTAACCGCCTCATTTGTAACTCGTGTGCCCCCCCCGCCCCCTGACATTTCACCCCAGTGTAAGAGTCACCTGGGTCAAATTCCCTTCGTAAATTCTGCAAACTTCAATTAGATTACCCTGACCTCTTCTTTTCCAAAAGGTAAACCCAACTTCCCTTATTCTTTTTCCTCATAACTTAAAATTCCCAATTACTCAGAATCATCCCATTCTCCCAAGGGTAGTAATGTCTCTCCCATCATTCGATGACCCGTACAGCAGATGGGGGACAGTCCAGTGGCGGGCGGGCTCGATGGATCAGCTGCTTTTTTCTTGCCCGTCATTTTCCTTGATCTGGCGTGCCACGATGCTGTTCAATTCGACGCAAGTTCCCCTTCGTTCACTTCATGCACCAAATCCTTCTCAATCTGGTTACATTGTTCTTTGCCCCGCCACCTATCTAAAAAGGTGATGGGTAGCAGTCGGACGGACCCTGTGCTCCCAGCCCTACGCTCATCTGCTGCTGAAACCCTCATCCATGCCTGCGTTACCTCTAGGCTTGACTTTTCCAACGCACTCCTGGCCGGCCTCCCACGTTCTACCCTAAATGATCTCATAGTAAAGGATCCTCTAGGAAAGAGTGATCATAGCATGGTTGAATTTCAAATTCAGTTGGAGGGTGAAAAAGTTGTATCTCAAACCAGTGTCCTGATCTTAAACAAAGGCAATTACAATGGCATGAGGGCAGAACTGGCTAAAGTGGACTGGAAAAATAAATTAAAGGGTAAGACAATGGAAATGCAGTGGCAGACATTTAAGGAGGTATTTCATAACTCTCAACAAAAATATATTCCAATTTGTCCAAACATTGTCAATAAATGCGATTCAGGGCTTTTAGATATCTACCAAAGGAATACTGTGGTTAGGAGGGTTAGATGGACGGATGGTTTTCTCCTATCTAAAACTGTTACACTGTTACTCTGTTACTATGTAAGTTGATAAGTCGAGGCCCAGGAGTGGAGCAGCGGGGTCAGGAGGACCACACTGCATCCCACGAAACCCAGAGAGGACCTGCGGGAAGGAGAGAGGAGGACAGTAGGAGGATGTTTGTGTGTGTGTGTGCTAGGCCGATTTAACAGAGCCTGGTCTCCAATCGTCTTGGAGCTCCTTGCTATTGGACCAAGACCTTGCTCTGTCAAGCCCGTGTGGCAGCTGGTGTGCAACGGCCACCCCACGTTAAAAGAATTCACGCACAGGCATCTTCCACCCTTTAAAATGAAATTCGGGACCTGGAACGTCAGGACCCTCGTGGACAACCCCAACAGCGACAGAGACTGTAGGTCCCGCATTGGACCCATCAGTCACCTGGGAACTCATTTTTAGTGTGGAAGCAAGTCATCCTCGGTTCCGAGAGACTGCCTAAGAAGAAGACATTGGCTGCCGGTTCGGCAACACCCCCATTTTAAAACTCTCGGCCTTGTTTTCAAATCCCTCCAGGGCCTCGCCCCCTCCCCTGTCTCTGCAACCTCCTCCAGCCCCCTGCAAACCTCCGAGATCTCTGCACTCCTCCAATTCTGGCCTCTTGCGCCTCCCTGATTTCCTTCACCAAACTGATACCTGGGATGGCAGGAATGACATATGGAGAGAGATTGGGTCGATTAGGCTTATATTCGCTAGAGTTTAGAAGAATGAGAGGGGATCTCATTGAAACTTATAAAATTCTAACAGGGCTAGACAGACTAGATGCAGGAAGGATGTTCCCGATGGCAGGGGAGTCCAGGACCAGGGGTCACAGTCTAAGGATAAGGGGTAAGCCATATAGGACAGAGATGAGGAGGAGGAATTTCTTCACCCAGGGAGTGGTGAACCTGTGGAATTCTCTACCACACAAGGCAGTGGAGGCCAATTCATTAAATATATTCAAGAAGGAGTTAGATATATTTCTTAAGGCTAAAGGGATCAAGGGATATGGGGAGAAGGCAGGGACAGGGTACTGAATTTGGATGACCAGCCATTATCTCATTAAATGGCAGAACAGGCTCGAGGGGCCGAATGGCCTACTCCTGCTCCTATCTTCTATGTTTCTATCCCTCCACTGCCGGCCTTCGGCTCCTGAGGCCCTCAGCTCCGGAATTCCCTCCCTAAACTTCTCCACCTCCTTAAGACTCTCCCTTAAAACCTACCTCTCTCTGACCAAGCTTTTGGTCACTGGTCCCAATATCTCCTTATGTGGCTCGGCGTCAAATTATGTTGCGTGATCGCCCCCTGTGAAGCGCCTTGGGGCGTTTTTTTACTATGTTAACGGTCCAAGTTGTTGTTTAGCCGGGGGGGGGGGGGGGGGGTTTGTTTTACCTTAAGTGCCTTGATGTCGTCGATTTTCACGACGAACTCGTCGCGCTCACGGAACACCCCTTCGCCGCCACTCTCCTCGTCATCTTCATCGGTCTCGCCAGAAATGGCGACGGAGTCTTGCTTCTTGGCCAGGTGCAGGGGCCTGTGCCACGGCTTCTTTGAGCAAATCCGCACGTAGTCTTTCTTGTCCACATTCTCCAGAAACTTCACGTAGAGGCGCTGGTAATCGTTCTTCACCTCATCCGGGTACTCGATATACTAAAAACGAGGAAGAAACAAAGGAAGGTTTCATAGCTCACCGAGCAACCACCTCATCGGCCCTTTCAAAATGAGTTCGTCCAAAGGCTCAGTTGAGGACTTGAGAAATGAAAATAATTGAACCATCACCTCCCAAACCCGCGACCCTCTACCACCTAGAAGGACAAGGGGCAGCAGGCGCGTGGGAACACCACCGCTTCCAAGTTCCATTCCGAGTCACACACCATCCCGACTCGGAAATACAGGTACACTATCCCTTATCCGAAAGCCTTGGGACCAGCTGAGTTTCGGTTTTCGGAATTATTCGGATTTCAGAAGGTATTATTATAAGACTGGAAAATTTGTATTTAATATAAATTTTAAAAGTTCAGGCTACCTCTTGCGACTGTTCCGCGTCTCATTCCCCTTCCTGCTTCTCTGGAAAGCCGGATATCGGCTGACTCCTACTAAGCTGGCCCGCAAATCAGGTCGGGGGTCGGGTGGGGGGGGGGGGGGGAGAAAAGAATATCGGACGGGCCGCTGGAGCTATCGAACGGGCCTCTGTATTGTTGGGTTCACTCTCCCGGTATCTCCTTCACACTGCCCGGCTCGGCCTGCAATCTCCTACCCAGGAGGGAACTCTGTGACCCTCTGCCCTGCTCAGCGTAAGTCGTGCGCCACTCTGAGGCCCCGTCTGCTCTCTCAGGTGGACGTAAAAGACCCCTATTTCGAAGAAGAGCAGGGGAGTTATCCCCGGTGTCCTGGCCAATATTTATCACTCAACCAACATCACTAAAAAAACAACAGTTAATGCTGGAAAAACTCAGCAGGTTAGGCAACATCCGTGGAGAGAAATTTGAGTTGACGTTTCGGGTCGAACCCTTCTTCAAAACTGGAAAGAAAAGAAAATAGGTCGAAGGCAGGGCTGCGATCGGACAAAAGAAGTGAAAGAAACAAGGTGTCATTATCTCATTGCTGTGTGTGGGAGTTTGCTGTATGCAAACTGGCTGCCGCGTTTCCTACATTACAACAGTGACGACACTTCACAAAGTACTTCATTGGCTGTAAAGCGCTTTGGGACATCCTGAGGTCGTGAAAGGCGCTATAGAAATGCAAGTTCTTTCTGGTTTGCCTTTCCCGTGCCCTGAACTACTTATAAAAGGTGACCTCCCGGATGCCTCCATTCCAGGCTGGAAACGAGAGAGAGGGAGAGAGAGAGAGAGAGAGACAGACAGGTGAGCTTACCTGAGTGCTGGAACAGAAGTGGCGTTGTCCGTCTCGCACCTCGGGCATGAACTGCTGCAGCGAGGCCTTCTGCACGCGCCAAATTGGTGGAGGTTCGTTTCCTCCCTGCATGGCGAGCTGTGAAAACAGGAGGTAGGGGTCAGCCACACAGACACTTGGCTCTCCTTCACGCCGCACCGGGGGGGGGGGGGGCGACAGAAACAATTCCGTGCAACGCAAAAAAGCCCCTACCACCGACAGACACTGGGCCATAGAATCACACAGCACAGAGAGTGCCGGCTCCTTGAAAGAGCTAGCCAATCAGTCCCCTTTTCCCCATAGCCCTGCAAATTTTTCCTTTTCAAGTTTCGGAAGGATTATTTGTTGGGGTGAGATGAAGCAGGGTGGGCCGAGGCTCGTGTGGAGCATAGACACCGGCACAGACCTGTTGGGCCGAATGGCCTGCTCCTGTCCTGTAAAATTCGATGCAAGTATTTATCCAATTCATTTTTGAAAAGTTACCATTGAATCTGCTTCTGCCGCCCCTTTCAGGCAGCGCATTCCAGATCATAGCAACTCGCTGTGTCAAAAAATTCTCATTTCCCCCTCTGGTTCTTTTGCCAATTGATCTGAAATCCGTGTCCTCTGGTTACTGAACCATGCTGCCAGTGGAAACAGTTTCTCCCTGTTTACTCTTATCAAAACCCTTCATAGTTTTGAACACCTCTATTAAATCCCCCCCCCCGTAACCTTCTCTGCTCGGAGAACAGTCCTAGTTTCTCCTTCAAAACTACAGGGGGCATGGTAGCAACGAGTAATTCAGAGGCCTGGACTGATAATCCAGAGACGCGAGTTCCGTGATGGCGACCGTGAAGCTATCGGATTGTCGTAAAATCCCAACTGGTTCACTAATGTCCTTTAGGGGAAGGCAATCTACCGTCCTTACCCGGTCTGGCCGATATGTGATTCCAGACCCACAGCAATGTGGTTGACTCTTAACCGGCCTCTGAAATGGCCTAACCAACCACTCAGTTGTCACCACCGCCATCTCGAGGGCAATTAGGGATGGACAATGAACGCCCACATCCCGTGAATAAATTAAATAAAAGGGCGCTGCAGAGCTTTTAAAATTCAATTATACTCAACGAAGAGATAACGTTACAACCCCTCCCATCACCCAATCCCTGCTGCTCAGTTTGCAAGTGCATAATTCGACAGCTTTCATGGTCACTTCCACCGATGCCAGTTTTATTTTTTAAATTTACAAGATTTTTTTTTAAAAACTTAATTCGAATTCTCAAACTGCCATGGTGGGATCGGAACTCATGCTTTGCTGTATTACTAACCATCCCGACTTGGAAATATATCGGCCGTTCCTTCATCGTCGCTGGGTCAAAATCCTGGAACTCCCTCCCTAACAGCACTGTGGGAGCACCTTCACCACACGGACTGCAGCGGTTCAAGAAGGTGGCTCATCACCACCTTCTCAAGGGGCAATTAGGGATGGGCAATAAATGCCGGCCTTGCCAGCGACTCCCACATCCCAGGAACGATTTTTTTTTTTTTTTTTTAAACCCTAGATAACTAACCCGGTCACATAACCACTCAAGATTTCGCTCAAAATAAGTTGGTTGAGAAAGGTTTCAAGATGTAGCCCACATTTCTACATGAAAGTCAGCATTGAAAAAGAGATGGAGAAAAGTTAGCTTCTGCTGATTTTTAAGATTGAGAAAATAACAATAGAGTCATAGAGTCATAGAGTAATACAGCACGGATAGAGGCCCTTCGGCCCATCGTGTCCGCGCCGGCCATCAAGCCCTGTCTAATCTAATCCCATATTCCAGCATTTGGCCCGTAGCCTTGTATGCTATGGCATTTCAAGTGCACATCCAAATGCTTCTTAAATGTTGTGAGGGTTTCTGCCTCCACAACCCTTTCAGGCAGTGAGTTCCAGACTCCAACCACCCTCTGGGTGAAAAAGTTCTTTCTCAAATCCCCTCTAAACCTCCCGCCCTTTACCTTGAATCTATGCCCCCTAGTTATCGACCCCTCTACTAAGGGAAAAAGCTCCTCAGCATCCATCCTATCTATGCCCCTCATAATTTTGTACACCTCAATCATGTCCCCCCTCAGCCTCCTCAGCTCCAAGGAAAACAAACCCAACCTGCCCAGTCTCTCTTCATAGCTGAAACGCTCCAGCCCTGGTAACATCCTGGTGAACCTCCTCTGCACCCTCTCTAACGCGATCACATCCTTCCTGTAGTGTGGCGACCAGAACTGCACACAATATTCCAGCTGTGGCCTAACCAGTGTTTTATACAGCTCCATCATAACCTCCTTGCTCTTATATTCAATGCCTCGGCTAATGAAGGCAAGTATCCCATATGCCTTTTTTACCACCTTATCCACCTGTTCCGCCGCCTTCAGGGATCTGTGTACTTGCACACCCAGATCCCTCTGACCCTCCGTCTTGCCTAGGGTCTTTCCATTCATTGTGTATTCCTTTGCCTTGTTAGTCCCCCCAAAGTGCATCACCTCGCACTTTTCCGGGTTAAATTCCATTTGCCACTGTTCCGCCCATCTGACCAACCCATCTATATCGTCCTGCAGACTGAGGCTACCCTCCTCGCTATTTACCACCCTACCAATTTTTGTATCATCCGCGAACTTACTGATCATACCCTTTACATTCATATCCAAGTCATTAATGTAGACCACAAACAGCAAGGGACCCAGCACCGATCCCTGTGGTACCCCACTGGCCACAGGCTTCCAGTCACAAAAACAACCTTCGACCATCACCCTCTGCCTTCTGCCACTAAGCCAGTTTTGTATCCAATGTGCCAAGGCACCACCAAACAATGTGCTTGCAGCAGAGGCTTCCCGAACCTTTCTATACCATTCCCAAAGGATCAAATGTGTCCCAATATGAAACACTGTCAAAGGACTAAATTATACCCCACCCAAAGGTGTGGGGGGGTGGGGCGATTAGCGGGGGCTGGAGGTCTGCCCCAGGCCTCTATTGCAAGGAGAGGAAGATCTAGGGGAGTATTTTCTACTCAAACGCGCTTCCCTCAATGTCTATGTGGAAAACCCCACCCCTCCCAAAAAGTTAAAAATATATTTCTGCCTGTTGGAGAGCGGCCATTTTGATCGACTTCCTTCCAGAGGTGCTCCAAGGCACAGGAAGTGCTTCCCCATTAATGGCGTCACCAGAGAGGTCACGTGGAGGTACGAGCGACTCGGGATTGATCGATTGATTAATTTGGTGTTAAATGTGGGGTGTGTGTGTGAGAGAGAAACTCGGCAATATTTTAAAAATTCTGACTTTGCGTAAAGAGTGGGGAAACCGTACCTTAAGCTCTTTAATGTCGTCGATTTTGATGACAAACTCATCCCACTTCCGGATGGTACCTTCCCCGCCGCTCTCGTCGTCGTCTTCGTCGGTCTCTCCGCAAATGGCCACCGAGTCCTGCTTCTTGGCGAGCTTGACCGGGGAGGGAGGCTCCTTCTCTTCCACCGGCGGCGGCGGCGGCGGCAGCGGCGGGGACTCTGGGGGGGCGGGAGAAGGCTCCTCTTCCGGGATCGGCTCTTTCGGCAAGACTGGGGACGGGGGCGCGGCCTGCTCCGGCTGGGAAGCCTCGGACGGCGAGGTGCTCACTTCTTTTTCTTCGATGGCCATGTTGTCTGGCAAAGCAACGCAGACTGAAATAGAAAGAAAGAGTCAGATTGAAGGACTAGCCTCCCTTGCCCCTGGTTTTCTTAGGTCTTTCCACCATCCCCGCCCCCCATACCACCCCACCCCCTCCGCCCCTCTTTGAAGTGACCCGACTTTGGTTTGTAACAATTGTGTTCTCAAATGCCAGTGGACGGAAAAAAAACAAATCGGGTGTGCGTTCCTCACTGCCCGATTTTCCTGTATTCATGGTGCCCGGGCTAAACCAATATAGAAACATAGAAGATAGGAGCAGGAGTAGGCCATTCGGCCCCTCGAGCCTGCTCCGCCATTCAATGTGATCATGGCTGGTCATCCAAATTCAGTACCCTGTCCCTGCCTTCTCCCCATATCCCTTGATCCCGTTAGCCTTAAGAAATATATCTAACTCCTTCTTGAATATATTTAATGAATTGGCCTCCACTGCCTTCTGTGGTAGAGAATTCCACAGGTTCACCACTCTCTGGGTGAAGAAATTCCTCCTAATTTCTGTCCTAAATGGCTTACCCCTTATCCTTAGACTGTGACCCCTGGTTCTGGACTCCCCGACCATCGGGAACATCCTTCCTGCATCTAGTCTGTCTAGTCCTGTCAGAATTTTATATGTTTCAATGAGATCCCCTCTCATTCTTCTAAACTCCAGCGAGTACAAGCCCAAGCGACCCAATCTCTCCTCATACGTCATTCCTGCCATCCCAGGTATCAGCCTGGTGAATCTTCGCTGAACTCCTTCCATGGCAAGAACATCCTTCCTCAGATAAGGCGACCAAAACTGCACACAATACTCAAGGTGTGGTCTCACCAAGGCCCTGTACAACTGCAGCAAGACATCCTTGTTCCTGTACTCGAATCCTCTCGCTACGAAGGCCAACATACCATTTGCCTTCTAAACCGCCTGCTGTACAATAGCCCGTGACTGAGGAAACTCTATCCTCTAATCTATGGGGTGACCTCCATTTTGAGAGCGGTGTTTTACATAGAATCTACAGCACAGAAACAGGCCATTCGGCCCAACTGTGCTGGTGTTTATGCTCCACACCAGCCTCCTCCATCCCTAATCATCTAACCCCATCAGCATAACCTTCTATTCCTGTCGCCCTCGTGCACTAATCCAGCTCCCGCTCAAAGGCATCCGCGCTGTTCGCCTCAACTACTGCTTGTGGTAACAAGTTGCACGTTCTAAACACTCTTTGAAAGAGCTGTCCAATTAATCCCACTCCCCCCTGCTTTTTCCCCCACAGCCCTGTAAAAATTTGCCCTTCAAGTATTTACCCAAATCCCCTTTTGAAAGTTACTGCTGAATCTGCTTCCACCGCCCTTTCAGGCAGCGCATTCCAGATCACAACAACTCGTCGTGTACAAACAAAATGTTTCCTCGTGTCGCCAGTGGTTCTTGGAGCTAGCGTTGTCCTGAAGCTAAACCCATGCACTTAAGAATTGTCGACAGCAGTCCTGGAGCGAGAGTAGTCCAAATCTCCTGCATAATCTCTGGCAAGGAAATAATTATTTGAAAGCAGGAGCAAAAACAGGACACCTTCTTCTCTCCTCTTAAGCTGCACCCTCCCCAGAAAATAAAACCCAGCGGTAACAATATGTGACGGGTTATAAGAACATAAGAATTAGGAGCAGGAGTAGGCCATACGGCCGCTTGAGCCTGTTCCGCCATTCAATAAGATCATGGCTGATCTGCTACCTCAAGCTGTTCAGCTGTGGCTCAGTGGGCAGCACCCTCGCCTCTGAGTCAGAAGGTTGTGGGTTCAAGTCCCCAATCCAGAGACTTGAGCACAAAGATAGGCTGACACTCCCAGTACAGTGCTGAGGGAGTGCTGCACTGTCGGAGGTGCAGTCTTTCAGATGAGACGTTAAAACCGAGGCCCCCGTCTGCTCTCTCGGGTGGACGTAAAAGATCCCATGGCCACTATTTCGAAGAAGAGCAGGGGGAGTTCTCCCCGGTGTCCTGGGCCCAATATTTATCCCTCAACCAACATCACTAAAAACAGATTATCTGGTCATTATCACATTGCTGTTTGTGGGAGCTTGCTGTGCGCAAATTGGCTGCCGCGTTTCCTACATTACAACAGTGACTACACTTCAAAAAGTACTTCATTGGCTGTGAAGCGCTTTGGGACGTCCGGTGATCGTGCAAGGCGCTGTAGAAATGCAAGTCTGTCTTTTTTCTTTCTCAACTCCGCTTTCCCGCCCATATCCCTTGCTGTGGATGCTCAGACGTCGAGTATATTCAAGGCAGAGATCGATAGATTTTTGGACTCTAGGGGAATCGAGGGATATGGAGATCGGGCAGGAAAGTGGAGTTGAGGTCGATGATCAGCCACGATCTCATTGAATGGCGGAGCAGGCTCGAGGGGCCAAATGGCCGACTCCTGCTCTTATTTCTTATGATCTTAATGTCCAAAAGAAACGTTACCTGTGCTGTCGTTTTCTTTGCGGTCCATTGGGTCATAGAGCGCCGAGATGGCGGAGGTGATGCTCTTCTGCAGGTCCTGATTCTTGCTGACCGAGTCTTCTTCGTCGGACGAAAACGACGGCAGGGTCTCCAGGTTCTTCTTCAGGTCGTCATCGAACCTCTTGCAGGGGCTGGTGCAGCTCATAAGGCTGTCGCTCTCCGAGGCGTCCAGCGGCCCCGACAGCATTGACTGCGTCAGGCCAAACGGGGCCTGCGAGGGCTGGTTGATGACCGACGACGGCCGCCCTTTCTGCGGGCTGGAGGTGGTGGCCGGCAGCTGCTGCCTCTTGCCCGACTTCAGGAAGTCCAGGAACGACGCCATGAACCCGGACTTCATCTCCGGCTGTTTCTCCTCGACCTCTTTTATTTTCTTCTTGATCTTCTCCTGGGTTTGACTATTCTCCAATACGCTTTCTGCGGGGAGAGACTCTGGAGCCTCGATGGGTAAAAGGTCGCTTGCTTTTGACCCTTGAACCTTGCCCTTTAAGGGGGGGGGGGGAAACACACACATAACCATGTCGTTATTGCATTTTGTCATTTTTAAACTGAAGACACGGGTGAAGAGGCACGATGATAGTGACAAGCACCAAGACTGAAAACAACAAGACGGAAGATCAGGAAAATTAACACTAGTGATTGGCTGGTGCCAAGCTTGACGACTGAAGAAAGACTGAGGGAAGTAAGAAATTCCACAGTTTTAAGATTCTGCGAAAGAATGAGTTAAGACTAGGAGGCAGTGGAATGAGTGTTCATTTGGAGGCAGAGGAGGAAGAGCATGAAGAATGGTGTATCTGGAATGCAGGTGGTCCCTACTTCTGTAACCTCCTGCATCCCTACAACCCTTTGAGAATTTTGCGTTCGTCCTTGCCCTCTTGTGCATCCTCCAGCTCTTCACCCCAATTCAATTCAATTCAATTTTTTATTTGTCATATATGCAGCAGACGTGTGTACTGCACAATGAAATGTTGATTTTTACGAGTCCTCCCAACATTGGAATAAATATGGCATAACAATGATAAAATACTAATAGAAATACAGTAATAATAAATAAAACATCAGTAATAAATTATACGTTCATGAGTCTTATGGCCTGGGGGTAGAAGCTGTTTCGAAACCTGCTGGTACGAGACCGTATGCTTCGTTATCTCTTACCGGACGGGAGCAGGGCGAAGAGGTTGTGGCTGGGGTGGCTCGCGTCTTTAATGATCCTCAGGGCCTTCCCCCGGCACCTCTCGGGGTTAGGTGGCCATGCCTTCAGCCGTCTAGGCTCTAAGCTCTGGAATTCCCTCCCCCAAACCTCTCTGCCTCGCCCTCCTCCTTAAAGATGCAGCTTAAAACCGACCTCTTTGACCAAGCGTTCGGTCACCTGTCCTAATGACTTCTTCTTTGGCATCTTATGGGGTTTTTTTTATTGCCAAAAAAAAAAAAAATCACTCCCCTCTCTGTGTGTGTGTGAACCACTCCACTGAAGAGGTCATGAGATAAACTGAAAAGGGGTGTGGCTAAAAGCAAACTCATGACATCAATGACGTAATAAAACTCACTCCGCACTTGGTTTGAGTATAAAGCAAGGCTTTAATCAACTTGTTTCAGAACATGGAGGTCTAGTTGTACTTCACTAGTTCCTGTCTTACAAAATGTCCCTGGGCAAGCTGGGCCCACGCCCAAGTATTTCTACTCCTTGGACAGCGTCACCAGCTGGCCGTCCAGTGCTATTTCATGAGTAGTTTCTTTATAATGATGAGATTTATAACAATCAGCACTATCTTATTCCATTGGAAGAAGGGGTCATTCTTCCAAATGGTGAGAGACTAGGCACTGGGATTTGGGAGTCTGTGTACACAAATCACTAAAGACTCGTGCACAGGTACAAAAAGGAATCAAAAAGGCTAATGGACCGTTGGCCTTTATCTCAAAAGGAGCTGGAATTTTAAAGTGAGGAAGCGATGCTTCAGTTGTTTAGATCCTTGGTCAGACCACATCTGGAGCACTGCGTTCAATTCTGGGCACCGCACCTCAGGAAGGCTAGACTGGCCTTGGAGTGGGTGTGGCGCAGATTCACCAGAATGATGCCAGCACTTAAAGGGTTCAATTAGGAGGACAGGTTGCATAAACCTGGTCTGTATTTCCTCGAGTTTAGAAGGTCAAGGGGTGATCTGATCGAGGCGTTTGAAATGCTAAAATAATTCTATAGGATAGATATGGAGAAACTATTTCCTCTGGGTGGGCGGGGGAGGCCAGGGCCCAGGATAAGGGGGCATCATCATAAAATTAGAACTAGGGCATTCAGGAGGGAACTCAGGAAGCACTTTTTCCCCCACACACATAGGGTAGTGGAAATATTGAACACTCCCCCAAAAGGTTGTGGAAGTTGGGGGTTTGGGGAAGAAGATGCCAGCTCGGGTTCTCATTCCTGATTCTGCTCCAGCAAGTCCCTGATGGAAAGTGTGCAGAAGTCAGATGAGGACAGGTTGCACTTGACTGCAACATCCTTGAAGGCAAGTAGCTTGCTGTCTAGAAGAACCCGTGACACAGCAGCACGGTGGCATAGTGGTTAGCACTGTTGCCTCACAGCGCCAGGGACCCGGGTTCAAATCTGGCCTCGGGTGACTGTCTGTGTGGAGTTTGCACATTCTCCCCGTGTTTGCGTGGGTTTCCTCCGGGTACTCCGGTTTCCTCCCACAGTCCAAAGATGTGCGGGTTAGGTTGATTGGCTATGATAAATTGACCCTTAGTGTTACGGGGATAGGGTGGGATATGTGTTGGTGTAGGGGTAGGGGTTACAGGGATCGGGTGGGATATGTGTCGGTGCAGGCTCGATGGGCCGAAATGGCCTCTATCTGCACTGTGGGGTTTCTGTGATTTCTGTGATCCCCGATTTCCATCGCTCCACCACTGGCGGCCGTGCCTTCAGCTGCCTTGGGGCCTAAGCTCCGGAATTCCCTCCCTGAACCTCCTTCTCCTTTAAGACGCTCCTTAAAACCTACTTCCACCTGTCCTAAGATCTCCTCATGTAGCTGGATGTCAAATTATCTTTGATAATCGCTCCTGGGACATTTTACTGCATTAAAGGTGCTATAGAAATGCCAAGTTATTGTTGTTGAGGGCCACCTTGATGTGGTCGGGGGAAAGCTTCTTAGAATCATAGAAGGAGGCAGCACAGAAGGAGGCCATTGGGCCCATCGTGCTTGTGCTGGCTCTTTGAAAGAGCTCTCCAATTAGTCCCACTCCCCCCTGCTCTTCCCCTGTAGCCCTGCAAGTTTTTCCTTTTCAAGTATCTATCCAATTCCCTTTTGAAAGTTACTATTGAATCTGCTTCCACCGCCGTTCCCACAACACCTCGCTGTGTAAAAAAATGTTTCCTCATGTCGTCTCTGGTTCTTCTACAAAGCTGCACTCCATCCCAAGTCAGAAAAGTTTAATATGATCTGTCCCAACTTCTGGTTCATACATGCTTTAGAGAGTGAAATAAGTGAATAAAAATCTTTACCTTGCTCTGTTTAACTTGTTTTTCCATTTTAAAGCCCTCGTTTTCATCCTCCGTGAGCTTCTTCCCCCGTCCCCTGCCGCGTCCTCTCTTTTTGGGGCCATCTTGAGCCACGCCTTGAGGTGGCTCCAGGGGCCGGATTCTTGGCCGGCCTCTTGGTCGCGGAGGTCCTTTCTCTTTCGGCTTTGAGGCCCTCTTCGTTTTCTTCTTCCCCCCATTCAGGTTGTTGCCGGAGCAGAAGTCGATGTCGGAGACCGGGCTGATGTTGGTCCTGGTCCTGCAGCTGGAAATCAGATCCGGGAGCAAGTCCGGGAGCCGGCGGTTGTTCAGCCGGATGTCGGCGGGCACGTCCTCTTTCTCCTCGTCCTCGAACTCGTACTCCTGAGCGTAAGTCTTCTTGGGGGGCTGAGGGGGAGAGTCCTTCTTCTTCAAAAGGTGCAGGGAGGAGGTCTTCAGAAACTTCTTGGTCTTCATGGAGCAGAAGCTTGCCGTCGTCAAGGGCGACTTGATGTCTGCGCTCCTGGGGCCGTGGCTTTGCGGAGCCATGCCCAAGTGTTCGGTCTGAACGGTGGGCTCCAGCTCGGGCTTCATGGAGACCGAGTCGAGGTCAAGGTGGACATTCTGCTGGCTGTTGCCGGATTCGGCGGTGCAGTACCCCGAGAAGCTCTGGTTGGCGTGCATCATTTCGAAGCTCGACTTCATGCCGTCGTTCCTGTCCATGGCCTGGCCGCTTTCGTCGCCGCACGACTGCTTGTTGTACTCTTCGTTGCTGCAGGACGCGGAGCAAAACATGTCTTCCATTCCCGGGAAGAAGTTCCGCTCTTCGTCTTGCAGCAGGGAGTCCGGGAAACAGATCGAGGTGAGGGGGACGAACCTCTGCTTCGAGCTCTGGGGGCTCGCCGAGCTGAACTGGTCCTTTGCCTCCATCTGCTGCTGAGAAACCTGCTGAGAAGGTTCGGCGCCGTCCAGCTGCAACGACTCGTTCGATTCGGGAAGCAGGTGCTGCTGAGACTGCACTTGGCCGGTCTGGGAAAGGTGACTCTCCAGGTGCAGGTCGGGCTCCAGGAATTCCTGCATCTCTTGGGACTGCATGCTCTCGGGTTGCGGGAGGCCCTCCATCCCCTCGGAAGGCATCCGCTCGGACTGCAGCTGCCCCTGCAGCTGAGGCGACTGGGGCTCGGTCTGGATCTGGTGGGAGTCCAGCAGGTGGGAGTCCAGCGAGGAAGGGTGAGGGTGGACCTCCATCGACTGCGAACGCACGTGGGCCTGCATCTGCTGGTTCTGCAGGTGGACCTCCAGCATCTGCAGCTGGGGCGACTGGGCCTCGGAGTGCAGGCGCTGGGACTCCATCATGTGGACGTCCATCGGAGTCTGCACCTTCCTCTGCTGCGCCTGCATCTGGTTCTGGGTGTGGGTCAGCACCGACTGCAGCAGCTGGGACTGCTGGGTGGACGACTGGTGCGCCATGGGCAGCTGCATCTCTGGCGAGGTGTCCAGCATCATTTGCGAGCTCTGCTGGTTCTGGAGGATGTTGTGGGTCTCCATCTGCGGTGCCTCGGACACCATGTGATGAGCTCGGGAGCTTTGCTCCGGGGTTTTCTGCAGGAAAGAGTGGCCTTGGCTTAGCTCTTTGCTGGACGTGTCCATGTGCGATGTCTGAAGGTGGTCGACAGATTTCTTGATGTCCTGGGCTAGGCTGTCGATGCTGTTGGGTTGGTGGCTGTAATGGACCACAGAAGTCACCAAGGCTTCAGAGGACGGGCGGCTGTGGCCATACTCTTTCTGCCTCTCGCCTTTCTTTTTCTCCTTCAAGCCTTGCAGTGACATCTCCAGGACCTGATTGTCCAGGCTGGAGTTGGTCCGGATGACGCTCTGCAGATGGTATCTCTCTTCGGACTTGGACATTTCGTAAACCATGCTCTTGGACGCCCGGTCCTCACACTCCACAAGGCTCTGCGTCGAGACCCGCGGTGGGCTCTGGGAGTCCAGCAGGTGCTGAATGAGGAAGTCCTCGTCCTCCGTCCTCTCCGACGAAAGCAGATCGGAGTCCGACTTGGTCTTGCCGTAAGATGGAGTCCGCTCCAAAGGCGGCTGGGAAGATTGGAAGCTCTGCGAGTGAGACGACTGTATAAAAGAAGGGGATAAAACAGAGGACAGATACTTCTGAGACTGGCCCGGGGAGGCGACACTCTGGGACCGACTGCCCGTCGGGGATTGGAGAGGTCGGATTATTTGAGACGGGCTCGACTCCGACAGGCTTTGAACGTGGCTGGCTGAGGAATAGACAATTGACTGCCCGTGCGTCGACATGGCAGGGGAATGTCCGGTGGCATAGCTCAGAGATGGACTGGCGGTGGGCATACCTTGCGAGTGGGCAGGGACGTAACTCTGGCCCTGGGTGACCGACGAATGGGGCTCCGACTGGACGCTGTAGCTCTGGATGGAGCCGACAGACGAGAGGCCTTGCAGCTGGTCCGGCGAGTAGTTCTGCGCCTGACTGACGCACGTCTGCAGGCCCTGCGACTGGCTGCCGGAGTAGCTCTGGGCCTTGCTCACGCTGGTCAGGTCCTGGGACTGGCTGGAAGTGAACCCTTGCGACTGGGTGACGGCCGCCATGTTCTGGGCCTGCGTCACGTTGTAGTTCTGAGGCTGGCTCATGGTCAGCAGGCTCTGGGACTGCCCCGGGGAGTAGGCCTGGGGCTGGCTGGAAATCACCGAGCTGGGTTTAGGAGTCGAAGAGGAGTAGTTGAGCGACTGGCCGGTGGAGGAGATGCTTTGGCACTTCGGGGTGGCGGTGGACCTTTGAGCCTGGCGGGAAGCCGAGTAGCTCTTTGATTTCGAGGACGAGGAGGACGACGAATAGCCCGGCGACTGAATTATGGGCCTGTAGCTTTGTGAGTGTTCGCTGCGCGCTTGGGAACTCTTCTGGCTGCCCTCGCTGCTCACCGGGGACTGCTCGCCCAGCGGGCTGCAGGACAGGGTCGAGTGTCGCGGCATCTGCTGGAAACTGTGGCTCCCTCCGCAACTCAAGTAGTGCTGCAGCGAATGGTGGGAGGCGGGCAGCTGGGCCTGCGCGCTGGAGGGGCGCTGGTAGTGCTTGATCACGCTGTCTTGACGCGGGATGGCTCGCTCGATCCCGGAGGCCGGGGAGCTGGAAAAGACCGAGGTGTTGTACAGCTGCGAGGCCTGCTCCGAAGGCCCCAGCGGGGCGGAGAGCAGGTTGAACTGCGACTGCAGGTGCCGGGAGGCCGACTCCTGCGCCGTGCGATAGGCGGAGCTCTGGGAGGGCAGCCCGGTGCCCAGGACAGCGCTGCCGAGGCGGTCGAAGGTCAACGAGGAGGGGACGCTGGACTGCGAGGACTTGATGTGGAGGAGGGGGTCGTGGGGCGAGAGCAGCCCGTTGGAGCTCGGGCTGAAGGTGGCGTCTTGAAGGGTCAGCGATGAGGTCACGGGGAAACTCCGCCCGCTGAAGGAGGCCGGGTGTTGATAGGCCGAGAGGGCAGATGAAGATGGGAAAGTCCCCGAGCCAGGGATGGCTCCGGAGATGAACAACTCAGCCGGTCCCGGGGTGTGCATGGCTATGAAGGCAAGAGGAGAGAGATTATTTTACATAGAATGTACAGCACAGAAACAGGCCCATGCTGGCATTGATGCTACACACGAGCCTCCTCCCGCCCCTGCTTAATCTAACCCCATCAGCATATCCTTCTATTCCTTTCTCCCTCATCTACTTATCTAGCTTTCCCTTAAAAGCATCCATACTATTCGCCTCAACCACTCCCTGTGGTAGCGAGTTCCACATTCTCAGCACTCTCTGGGTAAAGAAGTTTCTCCTGAATTCCCTATTGGTCCAATTAGTCCCACTTTCCCCCCTGTTCTTTCCCCGTAGCCCTGAAATTTTTTTCTGTTCAAGTATTTACCCAATTCCCTTTTGAAAGTATCAATCGAGCCTGCTCCGCCATTCAATGAGATCATGGCTGATCATCCAAATTCAGTACCCTGTCCCTGCCTTCTCCCCATATCCCTTGATCCCTTTAGCCTTAAGAAATATATCCAACTCTTTTTTGAATATATTTAGTGAACTGGCCTCCGCCGCCCTCTGTGGTAGAGAATTCCACAGGTTCACCACTCTCTGGGTGAAGAAATTCCTCCTCATCTCTGTCCTAAATGGCCTACCCCTTATCCTTAGACTGTGACCCCTGGTTCTAGACTCCCCGACCATCAGGAACATCCTTCCTGCATCTAGTCTGTCTAGTCCTGTTGGAATTTTATAAGTTTCAATGAGATCCCCTTTCATTCTTCTAAACTCCAGTGAGTATAAGCCCAATCGACACAATCTCTCCTCATACGTCATTCCTGCCATCCCAGGTATCAGCCTGGTGAATCTTCGCTGCACTCCCTCTATGGCAAGAACATCCTCCCTCAGGTAAGGTTTCTCTTCCTCCCCTGAAGGTTTTGACTCTTGCCGGAGTGCAGCCACCAGCTCCGTCCCTTTTTTCACCCGAGACTTGGCCCAGAGGACTGGGCTTTCCCATCGTTAATGCCAATGGAAACCCATCCAATTTAATGGGTCAGCATCACGATCAGTAAACCTAGGCCCGAGTGTCAGCAGGCTCCGTGGAGGTAACGGCTAAAATGGTCAAAAAAAGCTTGGGTTTTATAAATAGTGGGATAGAATATAAAAGCAGAGAGATTGTGCTAGAGCTTTATAAATCACTGAGTTAGGCCTCGGTTGGAGCATTGTGGACAATTCTGGGGCCCCACACTTCAGGAAAGATGTAAAGGCCTTAGGAAAGGCTGCAGAGCAGGTTTACCAGGATGTTACCAGGGATGAGGGACTTCAGTTACGAGGAGAGGTTGGAAAAGTTTGGACTGTTCTCCTTGGAACAGAGAAGGTTCAGAGGTGACCTAATAGAGGTTGTCAAGACGATGAGGGGTTTGGATAGGGAAGATCGAGGAAAAAGTATTCCCTCGGGCGAGTGGGTCAATAACCAGAGGTTATAGATTCAAAATCATTGGAAAAAGATCTCGAGGGGAGATGGGGAGAAGCTTTTTCCACTCAGAGTTGTCGGGATCTGGAGCTCTGCCTGAAAAGGTGGTGGAAGCTGATTCCATTATAAAAAGGGAGTTGGACGGGCTCTGGAGGATGAGGAACCTACAGGGTTACGGACAAAAGGCGGGGGTGTGGGACTGAGCACGACTGCTCCTTCAATGAGCCGGCACAGGCACGACGGGCCGAATGGCCTCCTCCTGTGCTGTAGGTTTCCACGGCTCTCTTCTATGAATCTACAGATAGGCCCCATCCTATTTCACCCACATCCATGGACAAGCACGAAGGGAGGGGGTCTAGAGAGTGGTCATTTTAGCTGTCCCTTCGCCGCCCACCCTCTCCCTGTCTCTCCCGAGCCAAAGAACATAAGAAATAAGAGCAGGAGTCGGCCATGCGGCCCCTCGAGCCTGCTCCGCCATCCAATAAGATCGTGGCTGATCATCGACCTCAACTCCGCTTTCCCGCCCAATCTCCATATCCCTTGATTCCCCTAGAGTCCAAAAATCTATCGATCTCAGCCTTGAATATACTCAAAGACTCAGCATTCACAGCCCTCTGGGGTAGAGAATTCCAAAGATTCACCACCCTCAGTGAAGAAATTCCTCCTCATCTCAGTCGTAAATGGCCGACCTCTTATCCTGGGACTGTGCCCCCTGGTTCTAGACACTCCAGCCAGGGGAAACAACCTCCCATCATCTACCCTGCCAATCTAGGGGCTAGTTTGCCATTCCTACTGACGCCTTTCTAGCACAGACCAAGGGGTTTGAAGTCGGATTTCCCTGGCTTTTCTGGTTCAGTCCGATCCCAATTTGTGCCCTCACCAACTGAACCATCTGCTGATGAATCAGAGGGGGTGGGGGGCAATACCAGCTTGTGCCTCCTGGAGGCTAGCCCAGTAATAACAGGAGGAGCGAGACAGAGCTGGAAATCCACTGCTGGAGTGTTACTACGTCCTAAGCTTGTAGGCCCAACGCGCGTCCTACATCAGGCCACCAACCTGTCTGCCAGGACGGAGTTCGGAACTGAGAGAGGAGAGAGGAGGCAGAGGGCCCAGGCTGCGGAGCCCGCGATTCCAGAGCGGAGATGAGGTTCATGACAGATGCGTCTGGGGTGGTGCTGCCGGCGTGGTGGAGCCCTGTCTCAAACAGCCCCGACAGGCCTAAGAGAGAACGCAGGGAAAACAAAGTTTAGAAGCTAAAACTGCATTTCATTTCAAGTCTTAAGAAATAATTTGCATTTATATAGCGCCTTCTGCAGGCTCAAACCCAAAGCGCTTTACAGCCAATGAAGTACTTTTTGAAGTGTAGTCAGTGTTGTAAACTCGGCAGCCAACTTACTTTTCAACATAGAAAGGCTTGCAGTTATATACAGTAGTGCCTTCACGACGTCCCAAAGCGCTTTACAGCCAATGAAGTATTTTTGAAGTGTAGTCGCTGTTGTAATATAGAAAATGCTGCAGCCGATTTGCGCACAGCAAGCTCCCACAAACAGCAATGTGATAATGACAAGATAATATTTTAATTTTTTTAATTTTTTTTTTTTTTTAAAGAGGGATAAATATTGGCCCAGGACACTGGGGAGAACTCCCCTGCTCTTCTTCGAAATAGTGCCACGAGATCTTTTACATCCACCTGAGGGGGCAGACGGGACCTCAGTTTGACCTCTCATCCGAAAGACGGCACCTCCGACAGTGCGGCACTCCCTCAGCACTGCACTGGAGTGTCAGCCTAGCTTTATGTACTCAAGTTTCTGGAGTGGGACTTGAACCCACAACCTTCTGACTCAGAGGCAAGGGGGCTGCCAATTGAGCCACGGCTGACACCAAGATGCCCCATTTTCCTTCCGTACCCCGCCTCACCCGGGGCACCAGGCTTATTTAATTTCCTGGTACACGGAGGGCAAGGGGGCGAAATTTTTAAAAGTTAGCACGTTTTAAGCAAAATATAGCAGGCACTGCACGTCTTGTGGAATACCATCTCCAGTTGCTCCCGGTGCCGGTGACGGACCTGTAACCGCCAATATTTCATCGTAGGAAAGGGTCCCACATGCTCAAAATGTGCCCGCTAGACAAACCCAATCACGGAGGACAAAATCTATCATTGCACTGCTGTTGGATGTCCCTCACGGTTCAAACGGACGTCGGGGAAAATATTAGTGGCAGCACTGAAATCATAGAATCATAGAAATTTACAGCACAGAAGGAGGCCATTCGGCCCATCTTGTCCGTGCCGGCCGACAAGGTGCTACCCAGCCTAATCCCACTTTCCAGCTCTTGGTCCGTAGCCCTGTAGGTTACGGCACTTCAAGTGCATATCCAAGCACTTTTTAAATGTGATGAGGGTTTCTGCCTCTACCACCCTTTCAGGCAGTGAGTTCCAGACCCCCACCGCCCTCTGGGTGAAAAAAATTCTCCTCAACTCCCCTCTAATCCTCCGACCAATTACTTTAAATCTATGCCCCCTGGTTATTGACCTCTCTGCTAAGGGAAATAGCTCCTTCCTATCCACTCTATCCAGGCCCCTCATAATTTTAGATCCCTCAATTTGGTCTCCCCTCAGCCTCCTCTGTTCCAAAGAAAACAACCCCAGCCTATCAAATCTTTCCTCATAGCTAAAATTCCCCAGCCCAGGCAACATCCTCGTAAATCTCCTCTGCACCCTCTCTAGTGCAATCACATCCTTCCTGTAATGTGGTAACCAGAACTGCACGCAGTATTCTAGCTGCGGCCTAACTAGTATTTTATACAGTTCAAGCATAACCTCCCTGTTCTTATATTCTATGCCTCGGCTAATAAAGGCAAGTACAGGAAACTCTCTTTTAACCGGCAAAATTCAGGAGTAGGTTCAGGTAAGTTTTACTATATATTAGTGGCTGTGTAACCGGGGTTCCTGAACCTGTGGCCGTGCAACAAGGACTCCTGGATCTGTGGCCGTGTAACCGGGACTCCTGCACAAGGGCCGTGTAACCGGGGCTCCTGCACCTGTGGCCGTGTAACCGGGGCTCTCGTACCTTGGTAAGTATACCTCTCTGTAATCCGGACTTTTTGATCAACCGGCACCACGCCGGTCCCGTCGGTGCTGGATAAAAAAAAGATTCCTGTATCCTGTATGCCTTCTTAACCACCTTATCTACCTGCCCTGCTACCTTCTGTGGGCATGCACTCCAAGGTCCCTCTCTTAAGTGACAGTGCGGGTGTACGGGACGGGGTGGGGGAGAATCTGCCTTCCATTCCTTAGCATTCCCAAGTTAGTGCCCTGAAGCAGAGCTGCCGCAGGGTCGATGGTTAATCCAATGTCGTCGCCACTCACCAGCTGGATGATGGTTGGTCGCATAGCCTTGCAGAGGATGGGGCGTTGCATACGCCTGTCTATGCAGGATGTCCGTTTCTGGGTGTGAACTGCGAGACCCTCCGTACACCAGACTAGACAAGAATTAAATGGGGGGGGGGGGGGGGCGGTGGGGAGAAAAAGAACAATCATTAAGAGATGCTTAAGCAAGATTTAAAAACATGGAAACATAGAAGATAGGAGCAGGAGTAGGCCATTCGGCCCCTCGAGCCTGCTCCGCCATTCAATGAGATCATGGCTGATCATCCAAATTCAGTACCCTGTCCCTGCTTTCTCCCCATATCCCTTGATCCCTTTAGCCTTAAGAAATATATCTAACTCCTTCTTGAATATATTTAATGAATTGGCCTCAACTGCCTTCTGTGGTAGAGAATTCCACAGGTTCACCACTCTCTGGGTGAAGAAATTCCTCCTCATCTCTGTCCTAAATGGCTTACCCCTTATCCTTAGACTGTGACCCCTGGTCCTGGACTCCCCCGCCATCGGGAACATCCTTCCTGCATCTAGTCTGTCTAGTCCTGTTAGAATTTTATAAGTTTCAATGAGATCCCCTCTCATTCTTCTAAACTCCAGCGAGTACAAGCCTAATCGACCCAATCTCTCCTCGTACGTCATTCCTGCCATCCCAGGTATCAGCCTGGTGAATCTTCGCTGCACTCCCTCCATGGCAAGAACATCTTTCCTCAGGTAAGGCGACCAAAACTGCACACAATACTCAAGGTGCGGTCTCACCAAGGCCCTGTACAACTGCAGCAAGACAAAAAAAGAGATTGGTATATCGGAAGAAATAAGGAGTCTTGGAATTGGCCGCTATGTCAGGTTAAACTCCCTGACCTCCTACCCCATCCCACCCCCCTCCACCACTCGATCTCCCGTCTCCAACCGCCCCGCCCCCTCACATTGCCATTGGTCCCCCCACGTGACCATCCTCGCGGCGCCTGACCGTCCCGCGCCGCGAGGATGGTCATTTGCCCATCTCCAATACCTTTATAACTAACAAACAAAAAAAAGTGTTCAAAGGCAACGAAAAAAAGCACACACAAATATATTTGTTTTTTTTAAAAGCCCCTGTGATTTTTCTCCAGGCAGTGTCCTGGAGATTGACCTACAATTCCTGGAGACTCCGGATCATTTTCTAGCGGGTTGGAAACCTGAGCCTCGCACTCCGAACCCGGTCGAACTTCACAATTGAAAAAAAAAACACTTGGGGCTGAGGGGAGACACCAGCGACTGAGAACGCTCAGGGGAGTCATTGACGAAGTCCAACACTGCCTTCAGTGTGCCAGTGCAGCCTTCGGTTGCCTGAGGAAGAGTGTTTGAAGACCAGGACCTCAAACCCGGCACTAAGCTCATGGTCTAGAGAGCAGCAGTGATACCCACCCTCCTGTATGCCTCAGAGACATGGACCATGTACAGCAGGCACCTCAAAGCACTGGAGAGGTACCACCAACGTTGCCTCCGCAAGATCCTGCAAATCCATTGGCAGGACAGGCGCACCAGCGTCAGTGTTCTCGCTCAGGCCAACATCCCCAGCATCGAAGCTTTGACCATGCTCGATCAGCTCCGATGGACGGGTCACACTGTCCGCATGCCCGATACGAGACTCCCAAAACAAGCGCTCTATTCGGAGCTCTGGCACGGCAAGAGAGCCCCAGGTGGGCAGAGGAAATGCTTCAAGGGCACCCTCATAGCCTCCTTGAAAAAGTGTAACATTCCCACCGACACCTGGGAATCCCTGGCCCAAGACCACACAAAGCAGAGGAGAAGCATCCGGGAAGGTGCCAAACACCTCGAGTCTCTTCGCTGGGAGCAAACGGAAGCCAAGCGCAGGCAGTGCAAGGAGCGCACGTCAACCCAAGCACCCGCCCCTTCAACCACTGTCTGCCCCACCTGTGACAGAGACTGTAGGTCTCGCATTGGACTCATCAGTCACCTGAGAACTCATTTTTAATGTGGAAGCAAGTCATCCTCGGTTCTGAGGGACTGCCTAAGAAGAGAGGAGATACGTTCCGACCTATTTCAGTGCCTGCAGATCTCCTCGTGTTAATGATACAAAGCAGGCCTGACACAGGGGACAGTTTAACTGGGCTGAGCGACTGCAACAAAGGCTGGATTATTGATCGGCTCATATTAAGACAGGATCATTTGCTCCAGGGCCGGTATCAGATCAACTTAACTGTCCAGTTCTTATCCCTTTGGTTTTGTGCTGGACTCCTGGTTAACCAGTTGGCATGGTGCCTAGTCATGTTCCATGTTGGCAGACCATCGTGCCATGTGGGTTCAAGCACGACCCCAGAGACTGGAGCCCATAATCCAGGCTGACACTCCCAGTCTTTCGGATGAGACGACAAAGCGAGGCCCCTCCTGCCCTCACAGGTGGACGTAAAATGGCACTCTTTTGAAGAACAGCAGGGGAGTCCTGGCCAATCGTTATCCCTCAACCAACATCACTTAAAAAAAAAAAACCTGATTATCCGGTCATTATCACGTTGCTGTTTGTGGGAGCTTGCTGTGCGCAAATGGACTGCCGCGTTTCCTACATTACAACAGTGACTACACTTCAAAAAAAGTACTTCATTGGCTGTAAAACGCTTTGAGACTGACGTAAGAAAACTACTAGGCACTTGGTCTAAGCGTTAACATAGAAACATAGAAGATAGGAGCAGGAGTAGGCCATTCGGCCCTTCGAGCCTGCTCCGCCATTCAATGAGATCATGGCTGATCATCCAAATTCAGTACCCTGTCCCTGCCTTCTCCCCATATCCCTTGATCCCTTTAGCCTTAAGAAATATATCCAACTCTTTTTTGAATATATTTAATGAACTGGCCTCCACCGTCCTCTGTGGCAGAGAATTCCACAGGTTCACCACTCTCTGGGTGAAGAAATTCCTCCTCATTTCAGTCCTAAATGGCTTACCCCTTATCCTTAGACTATGACCCCTGGTTCTGGACTCCCCGGCCATCATAAACATCCTTCCTGCATCTAGTCTGTCCAGGCCTGACAGAATTTTATAAGTTTCGATGAGATCCCCTCTCAATCTTCTAAACTCCAGTGAGTATAAGCCCAATTGACACAATCTCTCCTCATACGTCATTCCTGCCATCCCAGGTATCAGTCTGGTGAATCTTCGCTGCACTCCCTCCATGGCAAGAACGTCCTTCCTCAGGTAAGGTGACCAAAACTGCACACAATACTCAAGGTGCGGTCTCACCAAGGCCCTGTACAACTGTAGCAAGACATCCTTGTTCCTGTACTCGAACCCTCTTGCTACAAAGGCCAACATACCACTTGCCTTCTTAACCGCCTGCTGCACCTGCATGCTTACCTTCAGCGACTGGTGCACAAGAACACCCAGGTCTCTTTGCACTTCCCCTTCTCCCAATCTATTGCCATTCAAATAATAATCTGCCTTCCTGTTTTTGCCACCAAAGTGGATAACCTCACATTTATCCACATTATAGTGCATTTGCCATGTTTCTGCCCAATCACCCAATCTGTCCAAATCGTACTGGAGTTTCACGACATCCTCCTCACAGCTTACCCTCCCACCCAGCTTTGTGTCGTCTGCAAATTTGGGGATATTACATCCAATTCCCTCGTCCAGATCATTAATATATATTGTGAACAGCTGGGGTCCTAGGACCGAGCCTTGCGGTACCCCACTAGTCACTGCCTGCCACTCGGAAAACGACCCGTTTATGCCAACTCTTTGCTTTCTGTCCGCCAACCAGTTCTCTATCCAAGTCAATACCTTGCCCCCAATCCCATGTGCCTTAATTTTGCACGCTAATCTCTTATGTGGGACCTTATCGAAAGCCTTCTGAAAGTCCAAATACACCACATCCACTGGTTCTCCCTTATCTATTTTACCAGTTACATCCTCAAAAAATTCCAGTAGATTAGTCAAGCATGATTTACTTTTACAGAGATCCCTATCTCTGTAACCTCCTCCCGTCCCACAACCCCACCCCAGATATCTGCGCTCCTCCAATTCTGCCCTCTTGAGAATCCCTGATTATAATCGTTCAACCATTGGCCGCCGTGCCTTCAGCTGCCGAGGCCCTAAGCTCTGGAATTTCCTGCTTAAACCTCTCCGCCTCACTACCTCTCTCTCCTCCTATAAGACGCTCCTTAAAACCTACCTCTTTGACCAAGCTTTTGGTCACCTGCCCTAATTTATCCTTATGTGGATCGGTGTCAAATTATTTTTTTTGTCTTAAAATACTCCTGTGCAGCGCCTCGGGACGTTTTACTATGTTAAAGGCGCTATATAAATAAAAGTTGTTGTCGAGACAAGCAACATAGAAGGTTCCAGGATTGGTAGCGGTTTGTGCTCAGTTAACTGGACCCAGCCCTGGCAACAGGAGCATTGGGCTACAATTGAAGTCAGTTGCCTCGGATAAGGTGGGTGGTGGGGTGGTGGTTGGGGGGGGGGGGGGGGGGGGGCGGCGGGGGCAGAGAAGAGGAATCAGTCAGAGTGCCTGACCCGAGTCAAGATCCAATGACTTGACAATGGTTGCGTTAACCGGGTGAAAGATGGAAGCAAGACTTACATTTGTACTTTGCCTTACGGCATATCTTGAGAGATGCTTTAGGAGTACAATGAACTCCTTGAACGGTTATGTTGGTAAATGTGCAGCAAGATCCCACAAACAAGGAGGTGAACCACCAGTTAATCTCCTTTCTCGGTGGTGTTGGTTGAGGCGGAAGTGTCACTGCTCTTCAAAGGAGTGCAACGGCATTTTTTTTAATGTCCATTGTAAAGGGCCTCGTGTTAAACACATCACCTGAAGGACGGTACCTCCAACAATGAATCACTTTCTCCGCACTGCAATGGAATGCCAGCCGAGGGTTGGGGCGCGGTGTACAGCCACAACGTTTTCTCAGGAGCAAGAGTCCCACCAACCGAGCCAAGCCGACACTTGTAATATGTCTCTACTTCCCATGGACTTGCTATTCTCTCCTGGCTCTCGCAATGTGTCTCCTTCCAGCCTCTCTACTATCCTCTCTAATCTGTGGCTCCCTCCCGTCTCTCCTCTCTGACCCGCCTGCCTCTCTCTCTCTCTCTCTCTTCAATCCATCCCTGCTGCCTTTATGCCACTGATAAGGGGTAAGCCATTTAGGACAGAGATGAGGAGGAATTTCTTCACCCAGAGAGTGGTGAACCTGTGGAATTCTCTACCACAGAAGGCAGTTGAGGCCAACTTATTAAATATATTCAAGAAGGAGTTAGGTATATTTCTTAAGGCTAAAGGGATCAAGGGATATGGGGAGAAGGCAGGGACAGGGTACTGAATTTGGATGATCAGCCATGATCACATTGAATGGCGGAGCAGGCTCGAGGGGCCGAATGGCCTACTCCTGCTCCTATCTTCTATGTTTCTATGTCTCTGATATTTCCTCCCACGGTCCCATTACTCCGTGGTCCAACTGGGCTATTTTTAGCCTCCTGCCGAGATGTAATCCCACGGGAATTTTTATTAGCTCAAATACACGCACAACCAGTCCTGGCTGACGGGGGGGAAATGCCGGCCAGGAAACTGGGAGAACTCCTTGCTCGTGTTCAAATCGTGTCAAGGGATCGGAACAGAGAGATGGCGCCTCAGTTCGCGGTACTCAAGTGAAGACTGGATCAGCCTCGGCTCTTGCAGCCCTTGCTTCTGAATAGCCCGCCAACGCTCACTGCAGAGGCTCAAACATGGGTCGAGAAAGAAAGAACTTGCATTTATATAGCGCCTTTCACAACCTCAGGACGTCCCAAAGCGCTTTACAACCAACAAAGTGTAAACACTGTTATATGTAGGGTAAGGCAACAGCCAATTTGGGCAGAAATGTCCCAAAACAGCAAAGAGATAAATTGCCAGCTAATCTGTTTTGGTTATAGGCGCACCAACATCAGTGTTCTTGCTCAGGCCAACATCCCTAGCATTGAAGCTCTGACCACGCTCGATCAGCTCCGATGGACGGGTCACATTGTCCGCATGCCCGATACGAGACTCCCAAAACAAGCGCTCTACTCGGAGCTCCGGCACGGCAAGAGAGCCCCAGGTGGGCAGAGGAAACGCTTCAAGGACACCCTCCAAGCCTCCTTGAAAAAGTGCAACATCCCCACCGACACCTGGGAATCCCTGGCCCAAGACCGCACAAAGTGGAGGAGAAGCATCCGGGAAGGTGCCGAACACCAAGTCTCTTCGCCGGGAGCAAGCGGAAGCCAAGCGCAAGGAGCGGACGTCAACCCAAGCACCCCACCCACCCGCCCCCTTCAACCACCGTCTGCCCCACCTGTAACTGAAACTGTAGGTCCCGCATTGGACTCATCAGTCACCTGAGAACTCATTTTTAATGTGGAAGCAAGTCATCCTCGGTTCCGAGGGACTGCCTAAGAAGAGAAGAAACATTGACCAGGACCCACTGGGAGAACTCCCCTCCGTTCTTCCTCAAATAGCACCATGGGACCTTTCCAACGTGCCAGTTCTGGGGTGAAGAAGACATTGGAGATTCCATTCAAATGAAGGTGCGAGGAACTCACAAAAATAGGAAACAATAAGAGAAAAAAATTGCAGGGATGTGGGGAAAGAGTGTTTGTGGGACTGACTGGGTTGTTCTTCGAAAGAGCCGCCCCAGACTCGATGGGCCGAATGGCCTCCTTCTGTGCTGTGCTATTCTAGGATTCTATGAGCTGATGCTAATTTGAAATCAAATCAGAAGATACAAGTGAAAAACAGCCAACCAACAGTCGCAAGAAGAGAAATTAAACACAGATCGATACTGAATGCCTAGACCCCCCCCCCACCATTGTTGGTCTTTGATAGTTCTGATGCCTTGCATTTATATAGCACCTTTCACAACCTCAGGACATCCCAAAGCTCTTCACAGCCAATGAGGAACTTTTGAAGTGTAGTCACTGTTGTAATGTAGGAAATGCGGCGGCCAATTTGCGCACAGCAAGCTCCCACAAACAGCAATGAGATAAATAGGGATATGGGGAGAAGGCAGGGACAGGGTACTGAGTTTGGATGATCAGCCATGATCTCATTGAATGGCGGAGCAGGCTCGAGGGGCCAAATGGCCTACTCCTATCTTCTATGTTTCTATGTTTCTAGATGGCCAGATAATTTTTTTTTAAGTTTTGTTAGTTGAAAGATAAATATTGGCCCAGGACACCGGGGATACCTCCCCTGCTCTTCTTCGAAATAGTGGCCGCGGGATCTTTTACGTCCACCTGAGAGGGTAGACGAGACCTCGGTTTTTAAACGTCTCATCCGAAAGACGGCACCTCCGACAGTGCAGCGCTCCCTCGGCACTGCGCTGGAGTGTCAGCCTAGAATACGTGCTCAAGTCTCTGGAGCGGGACTCGAACCCTCAACCTTCTCTAATGGAATAGTGTGGCCCTCATCCAGGGAAGACCCGTCTCCCTGCTCCCCTGCCCTGGCTCAAGGCCAAGCAGAGTGCAGGGCCCCGGAGAAGGTGCCCTGATCCATGCCAGAGTCCATCTGCCACAACGTCAGAAAGATAGGACTGACTGTCGCTCATCTCAGCACGGAATACTGCGTGCAGTTTTGGTTTCCATATTTAAGAAAAGATATACTTGCTCTCGAGGCAGTTCAGAGAAGGTTCACTCGGTTGATTCCGGAGATAAGGGGGTTGACGTATGAGGAAAGGTTGAGTAGGTTGGGCCTCTACTCATTGGAGTTCAGAAGAATGAGAGGCGATCTTGTCGAAACACATAAGATTGTGAGGGGGCTTGATCGGGTGGATGCGGTGAGGATGTTTCCACTGATGGGTGAGACTAGAACTAGGGGGCATAATCTTAGAATAAGGGGCTGCCACTTCAAAACTGAGATGAGGAGAAACTTCTTCACTTAGAGGGTAGTAAATCTATGGAATTTGCTACCCCAGAGAGCTGTGGAAGCTGCAACATTAAATAAATTTAAAACGGAGATAGACAGTTTCCTAGCAAATAAGGGAATTAGGGGTTACGGGGAGAGGGCAGGGAAGTGGACGTGAGTCTTGATTCGGATCAGCCATGATCCTATTGAATGGCGGAGCAGGCCCGAAGGGCCGTATTGCCTACTCCTGCTCCTACTTCTTGTGTTCTTATGTTATCTCCAATATTAGGGTTGGAGCAGCACTGTAGGCTAGAAATTACTACTGGCGATCAAACGCTCAACATGTCATTGAATTCTAGCCTCACGTTTATACCAGAGCAGCTGCAGCATCTCAGACGTACCGTGCGATCAATCCATGAAGTCTCGCCCTAATACCAGCGGTGAAGTATCTGCTGCCTGCGGGCTATCTCCCACCGATTGGTATCCCCTAGACGTCACTGTCTTGAACTCTGCCCCTTGTACACAGCGGTTGACATGTTGAGTTAATCAATGCCTAGCACACCAGTGGCTGCGAGATGAACGACCTGCTTACTGAGCCAGCTTGCTGGACTCAACCCTCTGCGCTGAATTGCGTAGTCTCAGCAGGTACAGCAACCGGCCTCAGTACCCGGGCTACGGAGGGATTGGGGGTGGAGGGGGGAGAAGAATCCACCGCGGTTCCCACTAGTCTTGATGTCTACTACAAAATGTAAGGCTAGAGACATTGAGTAAGGACAGGATCGGGCTGGGCGCTCGTGCTCCCAATGGTCCAGTGACTGGTCAATAAAGAAAGACCTTGTATTTCTACAGCGCCTTTCACGACCTCAGGACGTCCTAAAGCGCTTCACAGCCAATGGGATTTTGAAATACAGTCACTGTTGTAATGTAAGAAACACGACAGCCAATTTGCGCACAGCAAAACAACAATGTGATAATGACCGGATAATTTGTTTTAGTGATGTTGGTTGAGGGATAAATCTTGGCCTGGACACTGGGGAGAACTCCCTAGTTTACACGTTTTGTAAGATATCAGATGGCAGCGATGCCCATGGAATGACACCACAGCAAGGGTCAGTGTCATCCGGACAGGAGCAACCTTGGCAAAGAATAAAGCCCATATAATCTTTCAGCAGCCACACCATGGGTAGGCATTAATTTACTTTGTAAGCAGAGTTCTCTGGGAACGAGCGTGGAATTTATAACCCAAAGTGTGAGTCACTTCAAAAACACCAGCAACCGAGTCGGCTGACCTCAGCTCGGCCTTCTGACTCGCCTCAGAGGGTCCAGGGTTCAGGTCCCACTCCACGGACTTGAGCACAAAATCCATGCTGACACGCTATATGAATGCAAGTCTTTCTTTCTTTTTACATTTGGCCACAGCACCCTGGGTTACGGAAGGGAACATGAGCTCCTGGGTCTCTCTACAGTGAGATCATGTGCACGTGAGGTGGCTCCAGGTGAGATCAGGCTAGGATATCCTCCACGGTCGAATAGCGTGCACCTTTCCACCATCTACAAGGCACAAGTCAGGAGTGTGATGGAATACTCTCCACTTGCCTGGATGAGTGCAGCTCCAACAACACTCAAGAAGCTCCACACCATCCAGGACAAAGCAGCCCGCTTGATTGGCACCCCATCCACCACCTTAAACAGTCACTCCCTCCACCACCGGCGCACCGTGGCTGCAGTGTGTACCATCTACAAGATGCACTGCAGCAACTCGCCAAGGCTTCTTCGACAGCACCTCCCAAACCCGCGACCTCTTCCACCTAGAAGGACAAGGGCAGCAGGCGCATGGGAACACCACCACCTCCAAGTTCCCCTCCAAGTCACACATCATCCTGACTTGGAAATAGATCGCTGATCCTTCATCGTCGCTGGGTCAAAATCCTGGAGCTCCCTCCCTAACAGCACTGTGGGAGCACCTTCACCACACGGACTGCAGCGGTTCAAGAAGGCGGCTCACCACCACCTTCTCGAGGGCAATTAGGGATAAAAAGACATTCACGGTCGAGGCTCTAGCGTGAATAATGCCCAGTAGTAGGGGAAGATGTCGGAAAGGGTGAATGGTGCCTGCTGAACTGTATGTCAGGTGAGGGAATCAGCGCTGGGCAGAGGACGGAGTTAATCTGGCATCACCTGTACAAGGGGAAACGCACATTTGTGTCGTTGCGTCTCTCAAAAACATCACCGAGCTCTTCGCACGCAATTAATTACTTTGTTGCAGGTAAGCGCAGAAGCCACTTTGCACAGAGCAAGATCCCACAAACAGCGGTGAGATGAACAACCAGTTAAAGTCTGTTTTGCTGGCAAGGGTTGAAGGGGGAACATTCGGCAGGGCACCTCTGAATAGCAACATGGGAATCCAGAACATCCACAGCACCATCTGACAGGCGGGCACAGTCTCGGCTTAACATCTCATCGCAAGGATGGCACCTCCGGCAAAGCGTGGCGACATCAGCCAAGGTTACGGAGTGTGAACCCGCAACCTTCTGACTCGGACAAGAGAAGCTACTAACTGAGCCAAGCCAACACTCGTAATACATCCTATCCCCACATACATATTATTCTGCCTCCAACCGCCCTTGCCTCCCCATCTCTCTGCAAATCTTTCCAACTCCCTCCTACCTCTCCACTATCCCCTCTGTAACTTGCTCCTCTCGTGCAGCTATCCTCTCCCCTATCCTTTGTTATTCCCTCCTGCTTTTCAGCTATCCTCCAACTCCCTCTCCGTTACTCCCCCTACGTATATTCTGCCCGCTCTCTTCTCTCCTGCCTCTCCGTTACCCTCCCCCGCTCCCCTCTGTTACCCGCTCTTGCCCCTCCGTTACCCTCCCCCCTCCGTCACCCTCCCCCGTCCCTCCGTCGCCCTCCCCCGCCCCTCCGTCGCCCTCCCCGTCGCCCTCCCCCCGCCCCTCCGTCGCCCTCCCCTCCGTCGCCCCTCCGTCGCCCTCCCCCGCCCCTCCGTCGCCCTCCCCCGCCCCTCCGTCACCCTCCCCTCCGTAACCCTCCCCCGCCCCTCCGTCACCCTCCCCTCCGTCACCCTCCCCCGCCCCTCCGTCACCCTCCCCCGCCCCTCCGTCACCCTCCCCCGCCCCTCCGTCGCCCCCCCCCGCCCCTCCGTCGCCCCCCCCCGCCCCTCCGTCGCCCCCCCCGCCCCTCCGTCGCCCCCCCCGCCCCTCCGTCACCCTCCCCCGCCCCTCCGTCACCCTCCCCCGCCCCTCCGTCACTCTCTCCCGGCCCTCCGTCACCCCGCCCCTCCGTCGCCCTCCCCCGCCCCTCCATCGCCCTCCCCTGCCCCTCCGTCACCCTCCCCTCCCCCTCCGTCACCCTCCCCCGCCCCTCCGTCACCCTCCCCTCCGTCACCCTCCCCCGCCCCTCCGTCACCCTCCCCCGCCCCTCCGTCACCCTCCCCCGCCCCTCTGTCGCCCCCCCCCGCCCCTCCGTCGCCCCCCCCGCCCCTCCGTCGCCCCCCCCGCCCCTCCGTCACCCTCCCCCGCCCCTCCGTCACCCTCCCCCGCCCCTCCGTCACCCTCCCCCGCCCCTCCGTCACTCTCTCCCGGCCCTCCGTCACCCGCCCCTCCGTCGCCCTCCCCCGCCCCTCCATCGCCCTCCCCTGCCCCTCCGTCACCCTCCCCTCCCCCTCCGTCACCCTCCCCCGCCCCTCCGTCACTCTCTCCCGGCCCTCCGTCACCCGCCCCTCCGTCGCCCTCCCCTCCGTCACCCTCCCCTGCCCCGTCACCCTCCCCCGCCCCTCCATCGCCCTCCCCCGCCCCTCCGTCACCCTCCCCCACCCCTCCGTCACCCTCCCCCACCCCTCCGTCACCCGCCCCTCCGTCACTCTCTCCCGGCCCTCCGTCACCCGCCCCTCCGTCGCCCTCCCCTCCGTCACCCTCCCCTGCCCCGTCACCCTCCCCTGCCCCGTCACCCTCCCCCGCCCCTCCGTCGCCCTCCCCCGGCCCCTCCGTCACCCTCTCCCGGCCCCTCCGTCACCCTCTGTTACTCCCTCCTGCCTTTCAGTCGCTGTCTCTGCAATTTTCTCACACAGCTCCATTACTCCGTGGCCTAACTGGGTTATTTTTAGTCGGGTGCTGAAATATAATCCCACAGGTAATTTTATTTGCTTAATAAACACACAAACCACCCACTAATCTGGGTCCTGACTAACAGACGCACGTTATGCGACATCTGTGCAACAACAAATCAGTTCCACATTATTAGCATGGTCTCAACCAATGAGTTTGTCTGCGTCTGTCTCTGCATCTGTCTGCATTGCTGTGTGTCTGTCTGTCTAGGTGCCTTTGTGTCTGTCTTAAAGCTGCTTCTGCATAGATTCCGCAGGGGGAAAGAGAGTTTATATTGGAACGAATATTCGTTCAGAGCTTCCCAAAGGGGCCAGTGGGAGAAGGCAGCTCCTGGTGCGGTACTGAGCCAGGCTGCCTTGTGTGATCCACATTTGATTCTTGGTCAGTGCTTAGGCTGACACCCACAGACTGAAGCGGGGACACGCAACCAGAATTCTAACCGTTCACAATCGCGACCCTGTAGGTCCCGGCTAGAACGTGTCCATTTGTGGATCTGGCTCAGCCGTGATGGTGTCCACAGTTGATCAGCTACAAGTGCAGGTCAGAGGCTGGGTATTCTGCGGCGAGTGGCTCACCTCCCGACTCCCCAAAGCCTTGCCACCATCTACAAGGCACAAGTCAGGAGTGTGATGGAACACTCGCCACTCGCCTGGATGAGTGCAGCTCCAACAACACTCAAGAAGCTCGACACCATCCAGGACAAAGCAGCCTGCTTGATCGGCACCTCATCCACCACCTTAAACATTCACTCCCTCCACCACCGGCGCACCGTGGCTGCAGTGTGTACCATCTACAAGATGCACTGCAGCAACTCGCCAAGGCTTCTTCGGCAGCACCTCCCAAACCCGATGACATGAATCAATTCATTCATGAAAGAAAGACCTATGAAATAATACTGAGCGGCCTACGGGTGGCGCTGTCCAGGGAGAGTATAAATACTCGGGCACGGGCCCAGCCCAGCTTGCGCAGGACATTCTTAACAGGAACTAGTGAAGGACACAACTAGACCTCCATGTTGTAAAGCAGTTGATTAAAGCTTTGTTTAACGCTTAGACCAAGTGCCTAGTAGTTTTCTTACATCACCCGCGACCTCTGCCGACCGACAAAGAGCGATCCAGCCCAATCCCACTTTCCAGCTCTTGGTCCGTAGTCCTGTAGGTTACGGCACTTCAAGTGCCTATCCAAGTACTTTTTAAATGTGAGGAGGGTTTCTGCCTCTACCACCCTTTCAGGCAGTGAGTTCCAGACCCCCACCACCCTCTGGGTGAAAAATGTTCTCCTCAAATCCCCTCTTAAACCTCTGACCAATTACTTTAAATCTATGCCCCCCTGGTTATTGACCTCTCTGCTAAGGGAAATAGGTCCTTCCTATCCACTCTATCTAGACCCCTCATAATTTTATACACCTCAATCAAGTCTCCCCTCTGTTGCAAAGGGAAACAACCCCAGCCTGTCCAATCTTTCCTCGTAGCTAAAATTCCCCAGTCCTGGCAACATCCTCGTAAATCCCCTCCCTGGCCTGGTGACACGGAAGCTGTATGAGGTTGTGGGTGGGCACCCCTGCCCCACTGCTGCCTGGCTTGAGATGGGTTAAGTCGGCACAAACCAGAGATGGAACCTTGGTTCCTCCTGGTGTGTAACTGAGCAACTGGGGGAGGCGGCGCCAACAAGATGTCTCCTCAATGGTTAGTCTGGGAGCTTTCTTTGCATATTCGTAAATCAACACTGAAAGAAGGACTTGTACACGGTGCCTCATCACACAGCTCTCGGGGAACATCTCAAAACACTTTTTTTGTTAATTCATTCACAGGATCTGGGCGTCGCTGGCAAGGCCAGCATTTATTGTCCATCCCCTAATTGCCCCTTGAGAAGGTGGTGGTGAGCCGCCTTCTTGAACCGCTACAGTCCGTGTGGTGAAGGTGCTCCCACAGTGCTGTTAGGGAGGGAGTTCCAGGATTTTGACCCAGCGACGATGAAGGAACGGCCGATATATTTCCAAGTCAGGATGATGTGTGACTTGGAGGGGAACTTGGAGGTGGTGGTGTTCCCAGGCGCCTGCTACCTCTTGTCCTTCGAGGTGGTGGAGGACACGGGTTTGGGAGGTGGTATCCATGCACAACAAAGTGGTGTTGCCGTGTCGGCAAAACACAGCCGCCATTTTGTGCCCAGTAAGAGCGGAGAATAACCAGCTGCTCTGCTTCTGGTGGCGCTGATTGCGGGTGGAATGCTGCCCAAGGCACCATGAGATCTCAATGCTCTTCTCTGAAAACTGTCACGGGATCTTTTATGTCCACCTGAACAAAAGTGTCGTCCGTCGGCCTGTAGATATCTCGGATACACTGCGGTGCGACTAGGTTCAGCTACCTGTGCTGGGTAGGGGTTGCCAAACCTCCAGGGTCGCCCTGGAGTCTCCAGGAATTGAAGATTAATCTCCTGGACACGGCCGCCAGCAACAAGGGAGAGGGTTAAAAAAAAAAACATATAGGCGGCAAAAATCGTGCTGCTTTGAACACTTCTGTTTATTAGCCATAAAAATATTGGGAGATGGGGAATAAAGGCTGTTTTGGACTGGGCGGGAGGTCACGTGATGAAACCTCCATGAATAGGTCCAACCATCTCATGCCAGGCAGCAATGGGGTGGGGGTGCCCAACAACAACTGCTTGCATTTATACAGCTTCCGTGTCGCCAGGCCAGGGAGGAGATTCACAAGGATGTTACCAGGGCTGGAGAATTTTAGCTACCAGGAAAGATTGGTCAGGTTGGGGTTGTTTTCCTTTGGAACAGAGGGGAGACTTGATTGAGGTGCATAAAATTATGAGGGGCCTAGGTAGTGCTGGGCCTTCCTATGACGAATACACCGAGGAAGAGCGCAGCCCTGGCTCGAATGTACTTTGCCCGCGTGCGATCGGGGTTATCGCCCGGCTTATATTTATTTATAATTCATTCTCGGGGGATGCGGGCTTCGCTGGCAAGGCTGCGGAATTTATTGCCCCTCCCTGGCTGCTTGCGAGGGGGCCGTCTTTCTTGGTCCTCTGGAAATGCGGGTTTTGATACAATGGAGTGGCTCACTTCACGGGCTGTTGAGAGTCAACCACATTGGTGCAGGGTTGGAGTCACGTTGCGGCCCAGGCTGGGTAAGGACGGCGGGTTTCCTTCCCCGAAGGGCATTAGCGAACCAGTTGGGTATTTATTTAGGGCAACCTGGCAGCTTCACAGTCACTTTTCCCCAATACCAGATTTTGGATTTCCAGAATTAAACTTCTGGAAGAGAGACTGGACAGGCTGGGGTTGTTTTCCTTAGAGCAGAGAAGGCTGAGGGGGCGGGGAACCTGATTGAGATGTACAAAATTATGGCGTGGTAGATAGCGAGGGGGGAAGCCTCAGGCTACAGGACGATATAGACGGGTTGGTCAGATGGGCAGAACAGTGGCAAATGGAATTTAACCCTGAAAAGTGTGAGGTGATGCATTTTGGGAGGACCAACAAAGCAAGGGAATACACAATGAATGGTAGGACCCTAGGAAGGACAGAGGATCAGAGGGACCTTGGTGTGCATGTACATAGATTCCTGAAGGCAGCAGGACAGGTAGATAAGGTGGTTAAAAAGGCATATGGGATACTTGCCTTCATTAGCCGAGGCATAGATTATAAGAGCAGGGAGGTTATGATGGAGCTGTACAAAACGCTAGTTAGGCCACAGCTGGAATACTGTGTGCAGTTCTGGTCGCCACACTATAGGAAGAATGTGATTGCATTGGAGAGGATGCAGAGGAGATTCACCAGGATGTTACCTGGGCTGGAGCGCTTCAGCTATGAAGAGAGACTGGACAGGCTGGGGTTGTTTTCCTTAGAGCAGAGAAGGCTGAGGGGGGACCTGATTGAGGTGTACAAAATTATGAGGGGCATAGATAGGGTAGATTGAAAGGAACTTTTCCCCTTAGTAGAGGGGTCAATAACCAGGGTGCATAATTTCAAGGTAAGGGGCAGGAGGTTTAGAGGGGATTTGAGTAAAAACTTTTTCACCCAGAGGGTGGTTGGAATCTGGAACTCACTGCCTGAAAGGGTGGTCGAGGCAGGAACCCTCACAACATTCAAGAAGCATTTAGATGAGCACTTGAAACGCCATAGCATACAAGGCTATGGACCAAGTGCTGGAAAATGGGATCAGAATAGACAGGGCTTGATGGCCGGCGCGGACATGATGGGCCGAAGGGCCTCTTTCTGTGCTGTATAACTCTGAGGACTCAAACTGCCCTGGTGGGATTTGATCTTATGTTCTCTGGATTATTAGTCCAGGCCTTTGGATAATAGTCCATAACCACTGCATTACCAAGCTGTATATAGTAATCTAATAACATAGTTGATGCTGTCAAAAGCATCAACAACAAAAAAAGCCGGTCATTTCCTGTTTGTTTTCTGACAATAACTTGGGTCTCTGCTCAAGGACAAGAGCTGGGAATTTACAAGCACCTGCCAATCTACAAGCAGCGTACACCTCTAACTAACCTCGGGGGGTGCCTCTCTGGACCACTTTCTCCAGCGAGCACCTTGAGCCGTGGCTTGAAAGGGAATGGCCAGGTTAGTACTCCAGCCTCGCAGCGAAGCATTGCAACTGCGCGCCAGACCCTACCACCACCAGGGAGCAATGCCACAGGAGATCACCTCGTTGAAAAATAAAAGTCACACTTAAGGCATTGCATTCTGATGTTGTGCCAATACGCTTCTCGCTCGATGCTCTTAATCACCTCAAACTGCTGCCACCATTATAACCCTCTTGGTGACAGGCCTGTAACCTCCAACGCTTCACTCGTGTTACGTAACTCAAAATGCTCTCTCTCAACAACAACTTGTATTTAAATAGCGCCTTTAACGTAGTAAAACATACCAAGGCGAGCATACACAGGAGCATAAATCAGACTAAGTTTCACACCGAGCCACACAAGGAGATATGAGGACAGGTGACCAAAAGCTGGGTCAAAGGGGGAGGTTTTAAGGAGCGTCTTAAAGGAGGGGAGAGAGGCGGAGAGGTTTAGGGAGGGAATTCCAGAGCTCGGGGCCCAGGCAGCTGAAGGTACGGCCGCCACTGGTGGAGCGATGGAAATCGGGGGGGTGCGCGCGAGGCCTTTTCAAACACAACTCAAATTCAGAAGGAGAAATACATAATTATAAATAACTGCTCTGCCAAAAGGCCACCAGCCTGAAACGTTAGCTCTGTTTCTCTCTCCACAGATGCTGCTCGAACTGCTGAGTGTTTCCAGCATTTTTCCTTTTTATTATTAATGATACTGCAGGATGCTTTTCTTTTGTTCAAACAGACGTAGCGGGAGAGTTTCAGCCGCCTACCGGTACACTCGACGTGAAATCTTAGCAGCAGCGCTGACAACTGTGACAGTGCTGCCTCCTGTTTCACATTCCAGATAAATTAAGGATTCTTTAGATGAGTAAAATAATTAGACGATGCTCGTCCGACGGTCCAGTTGGTACAGACACTGCCTTGTGTATGACTCAACTGTACCGGCAAGTAGGTCACAGGCTCCAATCGTCTCGTGCTAGCTGATCTCACTCAGGCCGGCAACTGAGACACGGCGATTGGCTGCAGCACTTCAAGGCTCAGGGGGTTCGAGGGTAGGAAGGGATCGATATCCTTATCCGAGGAAGGATGTTCTCCTTATCTGAGGAAGGGTGTTCTTGCCATGGAGGGAGTGCAGCGAAGATTCACCAGGCTGATACCTGGGATGGCAGGGATGACGTATGAGGAGAGATTGGGTCGACTGGGCTTATATTCGCTAGAGTTTAGAAGAACGAGAGGGGATCTCATTGAAACTTATAAAATTCTAACAGGACTGGACAGACTAGATGCAGGAAGGATGTTCCCGATGGCGGGGGAGTCCAGAACCAGGGGTCACAGTCTAAAGATAAGGGGTAGGCCATTTAGGACTGAGATGAGGAGGAATTTCTTCACCCAGAGAGTGGTGAACCTGTGGAATTCTCTACCACAGAAGACAGTTGAGGCCAATTCATTAAATATATTCAAGGAGTTAGATATATTTCTTAAGGCTAAGGGCATCAAGGGATATGGGGAGAAAGCAGGAACAGGGTACTGAATTTGAATGATCAGCCATGATCGCATTTAATGGCGGAACAGGCTCGAGGGGCTGAATGGCCTACTCCTGCTCCTATCTTCTATGTTTCTATGTTTCTATGACTAACGTCCCCACACCTGATCATTGCCTGGTGACTCCAGCTACACTGTCTGTATCTGGTCACAGAGGATTGGCGCGCCAGGCTGAAGCTCGACACCATCCTGGACAAAGCAGCCCGCTTGATCGGCACCCCATCCACTTCCTTAAACATTCACTCCCTCCACCACCGGCATACCGTGACTGCAGTCTGTACCATCTACAAGATGTGCCGCAGCAACTCGCCAAGGCTTCTTCGGCAGTACCTCCCAAACCCGTGACCTCTTCCACCTAGAAGGACAAGGGCAGCAGTCGCATGGGAACACCGCCACCTCCAAGTTCCCCTCCACCATCCTGACTTGGAAATATATCGGCCGTTCCTTCATCGTCGCTGGGTCAAAATCCTGGAACTCCCTCCCTAACAGCGCTGTGGGAGTACCTTCACCACACGGACTGCAGCGGTTCAAGAAGGCGGCAGCTCACCACCACCTTCTCAAGGGGCAATTAGGGACGGGCAATAAATGCCGGCCTTGCCAGCGATGCCCACATCCCGTGAATGAATAAAAAGAAAATGCTCTCACACCTAATGAATGGCTGCTTGGCCAAGACACCGGAGGACTTCCCTCAGGAGAGCAGGGTAGGAATCTGGAGCAAACAAAGAGATGAGGCCCATGGAACAGGCTGATATCATTTAGAACATGGCTCGTTCAACATCAGATCCCCGATTCCAATCCCGTCCTGACCAATGGATTCAACAGTTTCCCCTTTCTGCTGTAACATCGGATATGTGAGGGGCACGATGACTTCAATTCCAACAATGAATTGCATTTCACTCATACAAGCTGCAATAATTGGTTACTGAAATGGAAATCTCAAACTCCTTTCAGCAGGGGAATATTTTTCCCTAAGGCTGAAAGGGAGCTTTACTCTGTATCTAACCCGTGCTGTACCTGCCCTGGGAGTGTTTGATGGGGCAGTGTAGAGGGAGCTTTACTCTGTATCTAACCCTTGCTGTACCTGCCCTGGGAGTGTTTGATGGGACAGTGTAGAGGGAGCTTTACTCTGTATCTAACCGGTGCTGTACCTGCCCTGGGAGTGTTTGATGGGACAGTGTAGAGGGAGCTTTACTCTGTATCTAACCCGTGCTGTACCTGCCCTGGGAGTGTTTGATGGGACAGTGTAGAGGGAGCTTTACTCTGTATCTAACCCGTGCTGTACCTGCCCTGGGAGTGTTTGATGGGACAGTGTAGAGGGAGCTTTACTCTGTATCTAACCCGTGCTGTACCTGCCCTGGGAGTGTTTGATGGGACAGTGTAGAGGGAGCTTTACTCTGTATCTAACCCGTGCTGTACCTGCCCTGGGAGTGTTTGATGGGACAGTGTAGAGGGAGCTTTACTCTGTATCTAACCTGTGCTGTACCTGCCCTGGGAGTGTTTGATGGAACAGTGTAGAGGGAGCTTTACTCTGTATCTAACCCCATGCTGTACCTGCCCTGGGAGTGTTTGATGGGACATTGTAGAGGGAGCTTTACTCTGTATCTAACCCCGTGCTGTACCTGCCCTGGGAGTGTTTGATGGGACAGTGCAGAGGGAGCTTTACTCTGTATCTAACCCGTGCTGTACCTGCCCTGGGAGTGTTTGATGGGACAGTGTAGAGGGAGCTTTACTCTGTATCTAACCCGTGCTGTACCTGCCCTGGGAGTGTTTGATGGGACAGTGTAGAGGGAGCTTTACTCTGTATCTAACCCGTGCTGTACCTGCCCTGGGAGTGTTTGACGGGACAGTGTAGAGGGAGCTTTACTCTGTATCTAACCCGTGCTGTACCTGCCCTGGGAGTGTTTGATGGGACAGTGTAGAGTGAGCTTTACTCTGTATCTAACCCGTGCTGTACCTGCCCTGGGAGTGTTTGATGGGACAGTGTAGAGGGAGCTTTACTCTGTATCTAACCTGTGCTGTACCTGCTCTGGGAGTGTGTGATGGGACAGTGTAGAGGGAGCTTTACTCTGTATCTAACCCGTGCTGTACCTGCCCTGGGAGTGTTTGATGGGACAGTGTAGAGGGAGCTTTACTCTGTATCTAACCTGTGCTGTACCTGCTCTGGGAGTGTTTGATGGGACAGTGTAGAGGGAGCTTTACTCTGTATCTAACCCGTGCTGTACCTGCCCTGGGAGTGTTTGATGGGACAGTGTAGATACTGTGCAAGAACACTGATGGGGAAACAGTATCCAGCAGCAGCCCTGACAGCTCTACCCTCGATAAACACAAAAAATATAACGTTTAAAACAGGGAATTTAACACTAAGTTTTATTGCACCAACTCTCCCCGCTCTCCAGTAGCGGGAGTGAAATACTGGAATAGAGCAGCACGGCTGCAGGCTGCGCTCCAGCAATGGTCACTCGACTGTCATCGCCCCCTCACTGGCCCAACCGAGGTCAATTAAAGCACCCGACTGGCCACCCTACCCAAGACCGGCCACCTTGCCTCAGAGCCTCTGCCCGTGTGGCCAAGCTTCCGACTGCTTTGCCTAGGGAGAGTCACAAGTGGGGGATTGTGACCCTCGAACTGCACGTTTGATTTACTTTCAAAGCTTTCCACTCAAAAGCACAGGTGGTAAAGCAAACCTTGTACTACATAGAATGTACAACACAGTGGTAACAAGGTACTTAGAAAAATCATAATATGATTAGGCAGAGTCAACATGGTTTTATGAAAGGGAAATCGTGTTTGGCATATTTATAGAGTTTTCTGAGGATGTAACTAGCAGGGTAGATAAAGGGGAACCAGTAGATGTAGTATATTTGGATTTCCAAAAGGCGTTCGATAAGGTGCCAGATAAAAGGTTGTTTAGCATGATAAGGGCACATGGGATTGGGGGTATGTTATTACCTTGGATAAAGGATTGGTTAATGGACAGAAAACAGAGAGTAGGGATAAACAGGTCATTTTCAGATTGGCAGGCTGTAACTAGTGGGGTGTCGCAGGATCAGTGCTTAGGCCTCAGCTATTTACAATCTATATTAATGACTTAGATGACCAAGTGCAATGTATCCAAGTTTGCTGACGATACCAAGCTAGGTGGGACAGTAAGCTGCGAGGAGAACACAGAGTCTGCAAAGGGATATAGGCAGGTTAAGTGAGTGGGCAGTAAGGTGGCAGATGGAGTGTAATGTGGGGAAATGTGAGGTTATTCACTTTGGTAGGAAGAATTGAAAAACAGATTATTTTTTAAATGGTCAGAAACTATTAAATGTTGGTGTTCAGAGAGATTTAGGTGTCCGAGTACAGGAAACATAGAAAGTCAGCATGCAGGTACAGCAAGCAATTAGGAAGGCAAATGGCATGTTGGCCTTTATTGCAAGGGGGTTGGAGTATAAGAGTAAGGAAGTCTTGCTACAATTGTACAGGGCTTTGGTGAGACCACACCTGGAGTACTGTGCACAGTTTTGGTCTCCTTATCTAAGGAAGGATATACTTGCCTCGGAGGCGGTGCAACGAAGGTTCACTAGATTGATTCCTGGGATGAGAGGGTTGTCCTATGAGGAGAGATTGTGTAGAATGGGCCGATACTCTCTGGAGTTTAGAAGAATGAGAGGTGATCTCATTGAAACATGTAAGATACTGAGGGGGATTGACAGGGTAGATGCTGAGAGGTTGTTTCCCCTGGCTGGAGTGTCTAGAACTAGGGGGCAGAGTCTCAGGTTAAGGGTTCGGTCTTTTAAGATTGAGATGTGGAAGAATTTCTTCACTCAGAGGGTTGTGAATCTTTGGAATTCTCTACCCCAGAGGGCTGTGGATTCTCAGTCGTTGAGTATATTCAAGGCGGAGATCGATAGATTTTTGGATACTAAGGGAATCAAGGGATATGGGGATCGGGCGGGAAAGTGGAGTTGAGGTCGAAGATCAGCCATGATCTTACTGAATGGTGGAGCAGGCTCGAGGGGCCGAATGGCCGACTCCTGCTCCTATTTCTTATGTTCTGATAGAGGCCATTCGCCCCAACTGGCCAATGCCAGCGTTTATGCTCCACAAGAGCCTCCTCCATCTCACCCCATCAGCGTACCCACCTATTCCTTTCTCTCTCATGAGTTTATCTAGCTTCCCCTTAAATGCATTATATCGAACAATAAAGCTGCCAGGAGCTATTTATGATTCAAATACTAAAATGTATCATCATTTTAAATATAAATCTGTACAATTCCCGCCTGTTCGACTTTTCACACAGCGTCACCGCCCTCTGAAACAAACTGTCGAGTCACTACAGTCCTTTAAACACCACCATCTCCAAGTTCCCCGCCAAGTCACACACCACCCCGACTTGGAAATATATCGGCCGTTCCTTCATCGTCGCTGGGTCAAAATCCTGGAACTCCCTCCCTAACAGCACTGTGGGAGCACCTTCACCACACGGACTGCAGCGCTTCAAGGCGGCGGCTCACCACCACCTTCTCCAGGGGCAATTAGGGATGGGCAATAAATGCTGGGCCTTGCCAGCGATGCCCACATCCCAGGAACTAATTTTTTTTAAACTTGACAAGTTCCCGAGAGAAGTGAACATTTCCAGTTAGAGAGGTCATGTTCCCAGCTAGCCCCGGTTGCGAGGAGGATGTGGACAGCTGGTGTGATCCTGCCCGTACCAAGTCCCGTTCACCCTCGCGCTCTTGCTCGAATGCCTTAGGGAGCTGGAGGAATTTCCCCAGAGTTTTATCCCGAATTGGCCGCAGGTTTTTAATCCCGTCCGAGTTTCACCTCTTCCGGGGAAATGCGCAGTTAGGGGGCAAGTGAATGGTGTGGGAGGCATCATCATTGTCTGGATGGGATGGGCTGGATGAACCCCTTCTCATTCTTTTCTGGCTTTACTTTTCCATCCACGGTATTTAAAAATCCTTAAAAACCTATAATTATTTATTTACTTATGCTTGCAGGTGCTGCAGGGAGGGGAGGTAATCGGACAATTCTACAGATAGATGATTAGATGGGCCGAATAGCCTCTCTCATCTACACTTATTTTTGTATTTCAGACTGTTCGCAACCTCGGAGTCTTTGACCCGAAGTTGAGCCTCTGACCCCCGTATCCTCTCTATCACAAAGACCCCCTACTTCCACCTCCGTAATATTGCCCGTCTCATAGAAGATAGGAGCAGGAGTAGGCCATTCGGCCCCTTGAGCCTGCTCCGCCATTCAATGAGATCATGGCTCATTCAATGAGATCTCCGGCCCTGCCTCAGCACCTCTGCTGCTTCCACCCTCCATAAACTTGAGGTGATCCAAAACTCGGCTGCCCGTGTCCTAACTCGCACCGAGTCAATCACAGAATCACAGAATCCCCACAGTGCAGATAGAGGCCATTTCGGCCCATCGAGCCTGCACCGACACATATCCCACCCTATCCCCGTAACCCCACATATTTAATCCCCTAACACTAAGGGTCAATTTATCATAGCCAAATCAACCTAACCCGCACATCTTTGGACTGTGGGAGGAAACCGGAGCACCCGGAGGAAACCCACGCAAACACGGGGAGAATGTGCAAACTCCACACAGACAGTCACCCGAGGCCAGATTTGAACCCGGGTCCCTGGCGCTGTGAGGCAACAGTGCTAACCACTATGCCACCGTGCCCCCCGTTCACCCTTCACCCCCTGTGCTCGCTGACCTACATCGCCTCCCGGTTAAGCAGCGCCTCGATTTTAAAAATTCTCAACCTCGTGCTCAAATCTCCTCCAGCCCTACCACCCTCCGAGATCTCTGCGCCTCCTCCAATTCCGGCCCCTTGCGCATCCCCCCCCCCCCCCACTTCCTTCGCCCCACCATTGGCGGCCATGCCTTCAGCTGCCGAGGTCCCAAGCTCTGGAATTCCCTCCCTAAACCTCTCCTCCTTTAAGATGCTCCTTAAAAGCTACCTCTGTGACCAAGCATTTGGTCACCTGTCCTATGACCTCAGTCTCTGGCTCGGTGTCAATTTTGGTCCGATTACACTCGTGACGCACCTTCAGTTGTTTTACTATGTTAAAGGCGCTGTATAAATGCTAATTGTTGTTAGTGATCTATTTACCATTTTTATTGTTACTGAGTATCTGCGTCACCTTCAGGAGAGGGGGCAGAGAGAAGAGAAGGGAAGGGTAGGGTAGGGTTATCAGGACTTGATCAAACCTTCTACAGGGAGGAGCCCCAATAGCTCAATGGCTAACTGAGCCAGACAGACTAGAAGGGTCATGGGTTCAACCCCCCCATTCTGTGCCGAGTTAACTGTTGTGAACTGGGCCACTGGTTGAGGCGCTACAATGGGTTTCAGCACCCCGGCGGAGGAGGTGGGAACTCTTCCACCGCTCCCAGTCCTGACCGTTTACCTCTGGGTTGAAGGTGAGGATTGGGTAAAGAGAGACTTCGTGGCATAGTGGTTAGCACTGTTGCCTCACAGCGCCAGGGACCCGGGTTCGAATCTGGCCTCGGGTGACTGTCTGTGTGGAGTTTGCACATTCTCCCCGTGTTTGCGTGGGTTTCCTCCGGGTGCTCCGGTTTCCTCCCACAGTCCAAAGATGTGCGGGTTAGGTTGATTGGCTATGATAAATTGACCCTTAGTGTTAGGGGGATTAAATACGTGGGGTTACGGGGATAGGGTGGGATTTGTGTTGGTGTAGGGGTTACGGGGATCGGGTGGGATATGTGTCGGTGCAGGCTCGATGGGCCGAAATGGCCTCTATCTGCACTGTGGGGTTTCTGTGATTCTGTCGTGCCTTTCACGGCCTCAGGACGTCCCAAAGCGCTTTACATCCAATGAATCATAGAAATTTACGGCACACAAGGAGGCCATTCGGCCCGTCGTGTCTGTGCCGGCCCGACAAAGAGCTATCCAGCCTAATCCCACTTTCCAGCTCTTGGTCCGTAGCCCTGTAGGTTACGGCAGTTCAAATACTTTGCATACTGTGTTTGAAACACAGCCAATTTGTGCACAGCAAGCTCCCACAAACAGCAATGAGATAACGACCAGATGTTTTTAAGTGATGTTGGTTAAGGGATAAATATTGGCCCAGGACACCGGGGATAACTCCCCTGCTCTTCTTCGTAATAGCGCCACGGGATCCTTTGCCTCCACCCGAGAGGGCAGACGGGACCCTCAGTTTAGCATCTCGTCCCAAAGACGGCACCTCCGACAGTGCGGCACTCCCTCAGTACCGCACTGGGAGTGTCAGCCTAGAATTTGTGCTCAAGTCTCTGGAGCGGGACTCGAACCCACAACCTTCTGACTCAGAGGCGAGGGTGCTACCCCACTGAGCCACGGCTGACACAGGGCAAGGCGCAGGAGTAACCTGCCAACACCTACTGTTGGGGCTCACACGCGAATGGCCAAGTGGGGCAATGAGGTACAAGAGGACAGCCAGTACCTGTGGAATCGCCATCCCACCAGAGAGAGAAGGGGTGGAGGGGGGGGAAGCTGGCAAGGGGGAAGAAAAACCCTTCTTGCAAATAACGCCCCTTACAGACAATCGTTTCCAAAGCATATTCACAATATATATTAATGATCTAGACGAGGGAACTAGATGTAATATCTCCAAGTTTGCAGACGACATAAAGCTGGGTGGGCGAGTGTGCAGTGAGGAGGATGCCGAGAAACTCCAGTATGATTTGGACAGGTTGGGTGATTGGGCAGATGCATGGCAGATGCAGTATAATGTGGATAAATGCGAGGTTATCCACTTTGGTGGCAAAAACAGGAAGGCAGGTTATTATCTGAACGGCAATAGATTGGGAGAAGGGGAAGTGCAACGAGACCTGGGTGTCCTTGTGCACCAGTCGCTGAAGGTAAGCATGCAGGTGCAGCAGGCGGTTAAGAAGGCAAATGGTATGTTGGCCTTCATAGCGAGAGGATTCGAATACAGGAGCAAGGATGTCTTGCTGCAGTTGTACAGGGCCTTGGTGAGACCACACCTTGAGTATTGTGTGCAGTTTTGGTCGCCTTATCTGAAGAAGGATGTTCTTGCCATGGAGGGAGTGCAGCGAAGATTCACCAGACTGGTACCTGGGATGGCAGGAATGACGTATGAGGAGATTGGGTCGATTGGGCTTATACTCGCTGGAGTTTAGAAGAATGAGGGGATCTCATTGAAACTTATAAAATTCTAACAGGACTAGACAGACTAGATGCAGGAAGGATGTTCCTGATGGTGGGGTAGTCCAGAACCAGGGGTCACAGTCTAAGGTTAAGGGGTAAGCCATTTAGGACAGAGATGAGGAGGAATTTCTTCACCCAGAGAGTGGTGAACCTGTGGAATTCTCTACCGCAGAAGGTAGTGGAGGCCAATTCATTAAATATATTCAAGAAGGAGTTAGATATATTTCTTAAAGCTAAAGGGATCAAGGGATATGGGGAGAAAGCAGGGACAGGGTACTGAATTTGAATGATCAGCCATGATCTCATTAAATGGCGGAGCTGGCTCGAGGGGCCGAATGGCCTACTCCTGCTCCTATTCTTCTTTCTATGAGCCAGATTGGGAGGGGGCAACCAGGGCATTTGTCCCGGGCTCAACGCGCATGGGCAGCGGCACAATTCCGATGGCAAAGGCAGCTTTGCAGCAGGAGAAAGAAAATGGCTCACTGCCGAGGCACTCTGCTGTTTGCTGGCACGTCCCACTTTTACGCTGCCTGTCACGCAGGTCAAGGTGAGCAGAGAAGTGGGCAAGGATCCTCGGCCGTCTGTGCTGCGACGATTCAGGATTCAATCTTGGCCTCGTCCATTTGTTTCTGGCAGGCTTTGTGGGGCTTTTTTTTTTTTATAAACAGAATCTTACGGCACAGGAGGCCGCCATTCGGCTCATCGTGCCTGTGCGAACTCGCTGAACGAGCTATCCAATTAGTCTCACCCCCCCCGTTCTTTCCCCGCAGCCCTGAAAATTATTAAATGTCAAATATTTATCCAATTCCCATTTGAGTTACTATTGAATCTTCTTCCACCGCCCTTTCAGGCAGCGCGTTCCAGATCACAACAACTCGCTGCGTAAAAGAAATTCTCATTCTGTGTCCTCTGGTTATCGACCCACCTGCCAGTGGAAAGTTTCTCCCTATCTACTCGATTAAAACACTTGGCGATTTTGAACACCTCTATTGAATCTCCCCTTAACCTTCTCTGCTCCAAGGAGAACAATCCCAGCTTCTCCAGTCTCTCCACGTGACTGAAGTCCCTCATCCCTGGTACCATTCTAGTAAATCTCCTCTGCACCCTCTCCAAGGCCTTGACATCCTTCCTAAAGTGCGGTGCCCAGAATCGGACACAACACTCCAGCTGAGGCCTAAGCGGTGTTTTATAAAGGTTCAGCACAACTCCCTGGCTTTTGTACACTAGGCCTCTCTTTATAAAGCCAAGTATGATGTTTGAGAAGCCTTCGCAAATTGTGGTGCCACCTTCAAAGATTCGTGTGTACGAGTTTTGGTTTTAGCACGGAGCCGGACGGAGCAGAAAGCCCCTAGTTGGTGCTCAGTTATCTGATCTCGGCTGAGCTTTGGGTTAGGAGCAGTACAATCAACCTCCGAGATCCAGTTTCCAGTGAACATTATGGGATATTTTCTTGGGGGGTTTTTGGTGCATCCCGTGAGGTTTCCCCCCCACCCACCCCCCCCACCCTAGATTCTTCAGAAATGATATCTGGTGATTATTATTTTGGTGTGTGTGCGCGCATATTTCCTCTGGTGGTGGGGGGAGGGGGGTGGTGGCGGGAGTCCAGCACCGGGGGCACGACCTTAAAATTAGAGCCAGGCCGTTCAGGGGTGATGTCAGGAAGCACTTCTTCACACAAAGGGTAGTGAAAATCTGGAACTCTCCCCCCAAAAAAGCTGTTGAGGCTGGGGTGGGGTGGGGGGGGGCAATTGAGAATGTCAAAGCCGAGATCAGTAATATTTTTATTAGGCAAGGTTAGTAAGGGATTGGGAACCAAGACAGGTAGATAGAGTGGAGACACAGATCAGCCGTGGTCCAACCGAATGGCGGAACAGGCTCGAGGGGCGGAATGGCCTCCTCCTGTTCCTCGGCTCTCCGAGATCCAGTCTCCAGTGAATATGATGGGATATTTTCTTGAGGGAGTTTTGATGGATTCTGTGGGGATTTTTCGCTGGGACCTTATGAAATGGTTCCTGGTGGAGTTGGATGTTATTGTAATGTGGGGAGAAGCGTGGGTGGTTCAGCATCTCCTGACTGGCTGGGAGGCAGACTGGGTCGGTGCAGCGAGATGCATCCTGTGGGAACTCAAATCCATACGCTGCCCCAGTCCATCTTTGAAGGTTATTTTGATTATTCCCCCCTACCTTAAACCCACCCCTCCCCAGTTTTCTCACCTCCCTCTTGCTCGAGTACAGCGCCGC